>NW_026974924.1:0-300000 GCF_030014295.1 Loxodonta africana | reverse complement strand
ACCTTTTATCACTGCTGTTATTCAACATTGTGCTGGAGGTCCTAGCCAGAGCAATGAGGCTAGATAAAGAAATCAAGTGCATCCAGATTGGCAAGGAAGAAGAATAATTATATCTATTTCCAGATGACATGATCTTATACACAGAAAACCCTAGGGAATCCTCCAGAAAACTACTGAAACTAATAGAAGAGTTCAGCAGAGTATCGGGATACAAGGTAAACATACAAAAATCTACGCCAACAAAAAGAAATTCGAAGAGGAAATTACCAAATGAATACCATTTACAGTAGCCCCAAGAAGATAAAATAAGCCCCCAAGAAGATAAAATACTTAGGAATAAATCTCACCAGAGATGTAAAAGACCTTTACAGAGAAAACTGCAAAACACTTCTGCAAGAAACCAAAAGAGACCTACTTAAGTGGAAAAACATACCTTGCTCATGGACACGAAGCCTTAAAATTATAAAAATATCTATGCTGCCCAAAGTGATCTATACATTTAATGCAATTCCAATCCAAATTCCAATGGCATTCTTTAAAGAAATGGAAAAACAAATCCCCAACTTCGTATTGAAAGGAAAGAGACCCCGGATAAGTAAAGCATTAATGAAAAAGAAGAACAAAGTGGGAGGCCTTACTCTACCTGATTTTAGGACCTATTATACTGCCACAGTAGTCAAAACAGCCTGGTACTTGTACAAAAGCAGATACTTAGACCAACGGAACCGAATTGAGAATCCAGACATAAATCCATCCATACATGAGCAGTTGATATTTGACAAAGGCCTGAAAACAGTTAAATGGGGACAAGACAGTCTTTTTAACAAACGGTACCAGCATAACTGGATATCCATCTGCAAAAAAATGAACCAAAACCCATACCTCACTCCATGTACAAGAACAAGCTCAAAACGGATCAAAGACCTATGTATAAAATCTAAAACGACAGAGATCATGAAAGAAAAAATTGGGACAACGTTAGGAGCCCTAATACATGGCATAAACAGTATACAAAACATTACTAGAAATGCAGAAGAAAAACTAGGTAACTGGGAGCTTCTAAAAATCAAACACCTACACTCATCCAAAGACTTCACCAAAAGAGTAAAAAGATTACCTACATACTGAGAAAATGTTTTTAGCTATGGCATTTCTGATCAGCACCTAGTCTCTAAAATCTACATGATACTGTAAAAACTCAACTGAAAAAGACAAACAACCCAATTAAAAAACGGGCAAAAGACACTTCACTAAAGAAGACATTCAGGTAGCTAACAGATATATGAGGAAATTCTCACAATCATTAGCCATTAGAGAAATGCAAACCAAAACTACAATGAAATTCCATCTCACAACAGCAAGGCTGGCATCAATCCAAAAAACACAAAACAATAAATGTTGGAGAGGCTGTGGAGAGATTGGAACACTTATACGCTGCAGGTGGGAAAGTAAAATGGTACAACCACTTTGGAAATCCATTTGGCGCTTCTTAAAAAGCTAGAAATAGAGCTACCATACTATCCAGCAATCCCACTCCTTGGAATATATCCTAGAGAAATAAGAGCCTTTACACGAACAGATGTATGCACTCCCATGTTTATTGCAGCACTGTTTACAATAGCAAAAAGATGGAAGCAACCAAGGTGCCTATCAACGGATGAATGGATAAATTATGGTGTAGTCACACAATGGAACAGTACGCATCGATAAAGAACAGTGAGGAATCTGTGAAACATTTCTTAACATGGAGGAACCTGGAAGGCATTATGCCGAGTGAAAATAGCCAGTTGCGAAAGGAGAAATATTATATAAGACCACTATCATAAGAACTTGATAAATAGTTTAAACTGAGAAGAAAACACTCTTTTGTGGTTAACAGAGGGCGGAGGGGGGAGCGGGACAGAGGGGCATTCACTAATTAGATAGTATATAAGAACTACTTAGGTGAAGTGAAAGACAGCACACAATACAGGGGAGGTCAGCACAATTGGACTAAACCAAAAGCAAAGAAGTTTCCTGAATAAACTGCTTCGAAGTTCAGCATAGCAGGGGCAGGGGTTTGGGGACGCTGGTTTCAGGGGACATCTAAGTCAATTGGAATAATAAAATCTATTAAGAAAACATTCTGCATCCCACTTTGAAGAGTGGTGTCTGGGGTCTTAAACGCTAGCAAGCGAGCATCTAAGATGCATCAATTGGTCTCAACCCACCTGGATCAAAGGAGAATGAAGAACACCAAGGACACAAGGTGATCATGAGCCCAAGAGACAGAAAGGGCCACATGAACCAGAGACTACATCAGCCTGAGATCAGAAGAACTAGATGGTGCCCGGCTACAACTGATGACTGCCCTGACAGGGAACACAACAGAGAACCCCTGAGGGAGCAGGAGAGCAGTGGGATGCAGACCCCAAATTCTCATAAGACCAGACCTAATGGTCTGACTGAGACTGGAAGAACCCCGGTAGTCATGGTCCGCAGACCTTCTTTTGCCCCAGGACAGGAACCATTCCCGAAGCCAGCTCTTCAGACACGGATTGGACTGGACAATGGGTTGGAGAGGGATGGTGGTGAGGAGTGAGCTTCTTGGATCAGGTGGACACTTGAGACTGTGTTAGCATCTCCTGCCTGGAGGGGAGATGAGAGTGTGGAGGGTGTTAGAAGCTGGCAAAAAGCACACGAAAAGAGAGAGTGGAGGGAGAGAGTGGGCTGCCTCATTAGGGGGAGAGTAATTGGGAGTGTGTAGCAAGGTGTACACGGGTTTTTGTGTGAAAGACTGGCTTGATTTGTAAATTTTCACTTAAAGCACAATAAAATTATTTTTGAAAAAAAGCTAGAAATAGAACTACCGTAAGATTCAGCAATCCCACTCCTTAGAATATATCCTAGAGAAATAAGAGCCTTTACATGAATAGATATATGCACACCCGTGTTCACTGCAGCACTATTTACAATAGCAAAAAGATGGAAGCAACCAAGTTGCCCATCAGTGGATGAATGGATAAATGAATTATGGTATTCCACACAATGGAATACTACACATCGATACAGAACAGTGACGAATCTGTGAAACCTTTCATAACATGGAGGAATCTGGACAGCATTATTCTGAGTGAGATTAGTCAGTTGCAAAAGGGCAAATATTTTATAAGATCACTATTATAAGAACTCAAGAAATAGTTTAAACAGAGAAGAAAATGTTCTTTGATGGTTTAGAGAGGGGGAGATAGGGAGGGTGGGAGAGAGGTGTTCCCTAATTAGATAGTAGAAAAGACCTACTTTAGGTGATGGGAAAGATAACACAATACAGGCAAGGTCAGCGCAACTGGATTAAACCAAAAGCAAAGATGTTTCCAGAATAAACTGAATGCTGTGAAGGTCAGCGTGGCAGGTGCAGGGTTTGGGGACTATGGTTTCAGGGGACATCTAAGTCAATTGGCATAATAAAATCTATTAAGAAAACATTCTACATCCCATCTTGGATAGAGGCGTCTGGGGTCTTAAACGCTAGAAGCGGCCATCTAAGATGCATCAATTGGTCTTAACCCACCTGGATCAAAGGAGAATGAATAACACCAAGGACACAAGGTAATTACAAGCCCAAGAGACAGGAAGGGCCACATAAAGCAGAGACTACATCAGCCTGAGACCAGAAGAGCTAGATGGTGCCCAGCTACAACCGATGAGTGTCCTGACAGGGAACACAACAGAGAATCCCTGAGGGAGCAGGAGAGCAGTGGGATAGAGACCCCAAATTCTTGTAAAAAGACCAGACTTAATGTTCTGACTGAGACTAGAAGGACCCTGGTGGTCATGGACCCCAGACCTTCTGTTGGCCCAGGATAGGAACCATTCCCAAAGCCAACTCTTCAAACAGGGATTGGGCTGGACAATGGATTGGAGAGGGATGCTGGCGAGGCGTGAGCTTCTTAGATCAGGTGGACACTTGAGACTATGTTGGCATCTCCTCCCTGGAGGGGAAATGAGAGGGTAGAGGGAGTTACAAGCTTGTGAAATGTACACGAAAAGAGAGAGTGGAAGGAGTGAGCTGGCTGTCTCATTAGGGGAAGAGCAATTGGGAGTATGTAGCAAGGTGTATATAAGTTTTTGTGTGAGAGACTGACTTGATTTGCAAACTTTCACTTAAAGCACAATAAAAATTTGAAAAAAAAATTCTGTTTATCAAAACTACTCAGGATACTGATTTTCTTACTTGCCTTCTCATTTGTTAAAAAAAAAACCCAGTGCCATCTCATTTGTTAAATATCTCATTAATTCACAAAAAAGTAATTTCAATCTGCACTGCATTTTGAGTTCACCAACATCCTGGTAATTATTTTTAATTCACAGTCTATAAAAATAGTGCTTTGCTGTTATGTGGATGTTGAAAAACGCTTGGCGTCATGCATCCACCTGTATCATCTCACAGTTTTTGTGTTACACTTATTTAGTTAAACTTTTTTTCCTTTCACGATTCCTGCCAAACTCTGTTTTGTTATCAATCCCTATATTTTTGTCACTCTAGAAAACCATACAAATAGGGTCATACAATATAAAGCCTTGAGTCTGGCTTCTTTCACTTAGGAAAATGAACTTGTGTTTCAGCCATGTTGATTTGTGAATCAAGAATTTATTCCTTCATAATTTTGGATTAGTTTTCCGTTATATGGATATTTCACAGTTCGTTTATCCATTCACCTACCAAAGCACATTAGAATGGTCTCCAGTTTTTGGTGATTATAAATAAAGATGTTACATGCGCTATCGTAGATATATTTTTGTAAATATAAGTTCTCAGTTCAATTGGGCAAAACACGTAGGAGTGGGATTGCTGAGTCCCACGGTAAGTGTATGTTGAACATAATAAGAAACTGTCAAACTTTTCCAAAAAGTCACGCTGCCATTTTGCATTCCACCAGAAGTGTGTGAGAGTTCCTGTTTCTCCACGTTCTCTGCAACATTTTTTTTTTCTTTACTCTAGTTGTTCTAAGAGGTAAATGAAACTGTCACACTGTGGTTTTAAGCTTTATATTTTCCTTCTGTACAATGATGCTGAGTGTTTTTTTCTGTGCTTGTTGGTATCAATAAACTGATTTTGATGAGAGTTCTCTTTCCATTTTTTTATACATATATTTTTCCTTTATTTTGTTGAGCTTGAGCATTCTTTATATGCTCTGGATATACATCCTTTATCAGAGAAGTGATTTGGGAATGCCCAATTTAATTCTTTGACTTGCTATTTTATTCTCTTAACAGTGTCTTTCACAGAGGAAAGGTTTATAATTTTGATAAAATCCATTATCAATTTTGGTTACCCATCATGTTCTTGATGTTATATCTAAAACTTGTTGCTTAATTCAAAGCTACACAATTTTCTCCTAGTTTCTCTTCTTGAATCATTCTATTTTTACATATCATTTTGCATGCAAAACCTGGACAACGAATAAGGAAGAACAAACAGAATTGATACCTTTGAATTATGATGTTGGCAAGAAAGACAAACAAATCTGTCTTGGAAGAAATATAGACAGAGGGCTCCTTTGAAATGAGGATGGTGAGACTTGTCACATACTTTGGATGTGTTACCAGGAGTGACCAGTCCCTGGAAAATGACATCATGCTTGCTAAAGGAGAAGGTCAGTGTGGTAGGCCGTGTTCTCTAGAGAAGCAAAACCAGTAAATTGTATAAATAAATATATATAGAGAGAGAGATTTATATCAAGGAAACAGCTCATACAATTGTAGAAGCCAGAATATTCCAAGTCCATGGATCAGAATAGAGGATTCTCCTGATTCACGTAGCTTCAGGGGCTGGCAAACCCGAGATCGGTAGGTTGGAGAGCAGGGCTCTCGTTCACAGGCTGTGAAGATCAAGGAATCTCAAGGTCGAAATGTAAGCTGCTAGCTCAAGTCCCGGGAACTGGCAGTCAGAGGAACAGGAGACAGCTGCAGGATTCCGAGCAGGAAAGCCCAGAACATCCGCTTGTATTCAGATGCAGACCACACACCCAAAGAAACTCCCTTTCAACTGATTGGCTACTCATAGAAGATCTCATCATGGGGTGATCACATATAAACACTGAGAATCATGGCCTAACCAAGTTGACACATAATCTTATCCATCAGAGTCAGCAAAAAGAGGAAGACTTTCAGCAAGATGGATTGACACAGTGGCTACAACAATAAGCTCAAACGTAACAACAATTGTGAGGATGATGCAGGACCAGTCAGTGTTTCGTTCTGTTGTACGTAGGGTCACTATGAGTGGGAACTGACAGGATAGCACCTAATAACACATATCATTTAGATATGTTTTCCATTTAGAGTAGTTTTATGTATAAAGTGCAGAGTATGAGTTCAAATTAATTTTTTCGTTCATTCTGATTTCTCCCTTTTTTTTCCTATATTAATGACAAATTGCCTAACATCTTTAACAACAAGAATTGTGAGGATGGCACAGGACTGGGCAGTGTTTCCTTCTGTTCTACATAGGGTCACTACGAGTTGAAACCGACTTGATGGCACCTAGCAACAAAAACAATTTTTGGGGCACAGTCATCATTGTGAATGCAGAGAATATAGGTGTGACAAGAAATAATATCCTTACCTTCATTAATTTTTTACACTGGCAGACATATGATGTTTACACTTTTAAACTTCTGATGCATACAGCATTGTCATTTCATTCATTATTTTATTTTAATTTTTATCGTGCTTTAAGTGAAAGTTTACAAATCAAATCAGTCTCTCATACAAAAATTTATATACACCTTGCTATATACTCCTAGTTGCTCTCCCCCAAATGAGACAGCACAATCCTTCCCTCTAATCTCTATTTTTCATGTCCCTTTGGCCAGGTTCTGACCCCCTCTGCCATCTCATCTCCTGCCAGACAGGAGCTGCCCACGTAGTCTCATATGTCTATTTGATCCAAGAAGTTCAACCTTTACCAGCATCGTTTTCTATCCCATAGTCCAGTCCAGTACCTGTCTGAAGAGTTAGCTTTGAGAATGGTTCCTGTGTTGGGTTAACAGAAGGTCTGGGGACCTTCTAGTCTCAGTCAGGCCATTACGTCTGGTCTATTTATGAGAACTTGACATCTGCATCCCACTGCTCTCATGCTGCCTCAGGGGATCTCTGTTGTGTTCCCTGTCAGGGCAGTCATCAGTTGTAGCTGGGGACCATCTAGTTCTTCTGGTCTCAGGCTGGTATAGTCTCTGGTTTATGTGGCCCTGTCTGTCTCTTGGGCTTGTAATTACCTTGTGTCTTTGGAGTTCTTCATCCTCCTTTGATCCAGGTGGGTTGAGACCAATTGATGCATCTTAGATGCTCGCTTGCTAGCATTTAAGACCCCAGACGCCACTCTCCAAAGTGGGATGCAGAATGTTTTCTTAATAGATTTTATTGTGCCAACTGACTTAGATGTCCCCTGAAACCATGGTCCCCATAACCCTGCCCCTGCTACGCTGACCTTCGAAACATTCAGTTTATTCAGGAAACTTCTTTGCTTTTGTTTAGTCCAGTTGTGCTGACCTCTCCTGTAGAGTGTGTTGTCTTTCCCTTCACCTAATTTTTTTTTTTACTATCTACTTAGTGAATACCGTTCTTCCTCCCTCCCTCCCCCCTCTCTAAACCATCAAGAAATATTTTCTCCTCTGTTTAAATTATTTTTAGAGTTCTTATAATAATCTTCTCATACAATACTTGTCCTTTTGCAACTAATTTCACTCAGCATAATGCCTTCCATATCCCTCCAAGTTATGAAATGTTTCATGGATTCATCATTGTTCTTTATTGATGCATAGTATTCCATTGTATGAACATACCATAATTTATCCATTCATCTGTTGATGGGCACTTTGGTCACTTCCATCTTTTTGCTATTGTAAACAGTGCTGCAGTAAACATGGGTGTGCATATATCTGTTCATGTAAAGGCTCTTATTTCTGTAGGATATAGTCCAAGGAGTGGGATTGCTGGATGGTATGGTATTTCTATTTCTAGTTTTTTAAGTAAGTGCCAAATCGACTTCCAAAGTGGTTGTACCATTTTACATTCTCACCAGCAGTGTAGAAGTGTTCCAGTCTCTGCACAACCTCTCCAACATTTATTGTTTTGTGTTTTTTGGATTAATGCCAACCTTGTTGGAGTGAAATGGAATCCCAATGTAGTTTGGATTTGCATTTCTCTTAATGGCTAATGATCATGAGCATTTCCTCATGTGTCTGTTAGCTATCTGAATGTCTTCTTTAGTGAAGTACCTGCTGATGTCTTTTGTCCATTTTTAATTGGGTTATTTGTCTTTTTGTAGTTGAGTTTTGCAGTATCATGTAGATTTTAGAGATCAGACGCTGATCAGATGGATACGTCATAGCTAAAAACTTTTTCCCAGTCTGTAGGTAATCTTTTTTTTTTTTTATAATAACTTTTATTAAGCTTCAAGTGAACGTTTACAAATCCAATCAGTCTGTCACATATAAGTTTACATACATCTCACTCCCTACTCCCACTTACTCTCCCCGTCTTGAGTCAGCCCTTTCAGTCTCTCCTTTCTTGACAATTTTGCCGGCTTCCCTCTCTCTCTATCCTCCCATCCCCCCTCCAGGCAAGAGTTGCCAACACAATCTCAAGTGTCCACCTGATATAATTAGCTCACTCTTCATCAGCATCTCTCTCCCACCCGCTGACCAGTCCCTTTCATTTCTGATGAGTTGTCTTCGGGGATGGTTCCTGTCCTGTGTCAACAGAAGGTCTGGGGAGCATGGCCGCCGGGATTCCTCCAGTCTCAGTCAGACCATTAAGTTTGGTCTTCTTATGAGAATTTGGGGTCTGCATCCCACTGATCTCCTGCTCCCTCAGGGGTCCTCTGCTGAGCTCCCTGTCTGGGCAGACATCGATTGTGGCCGGGCACCAACTAGTTCTTCTGGTCTCAGGATGATGTAGGTCTCTGGTTCATGTGGCCCTTTCTGTCTCTTGGGCTCTTAGTTGTCATGTGGGCTTGGTGTTCTTCATTTTCCTTTGCTCCAGGTGGGTTGAGACCAATTGCTGCATCTTAGATGGCTGCTTGTTAGCATTTAAGACCCCAGATGCCACATTTCAAAGTGGGATGCAGAATGATTTCATAATAGAATTATTTTGCCAATTGACTTAGAAGTCCCCGCAAACCATGTTCCCCAGACCCCCGCGCTTGCTCCGCTGACCTTTGAAGCATTCATTTTATCCCGGAAACTTCTTTGCTTTTGGTCCAGTCCAATTGAGCTGACCTTCCATGTATTGAGTGTTGTCTTTCCCTTCACCTAAAGCAGTTCTTATCTACTGATTAATCAATAAAAAACCCTCTCCCACCCTCCCTCCCTCCCCCCCTCGTAAACACAAAAGTATGTGTTCTTCTCAGGTTTACTATTTCTCAAGATCTTATAATAGTGGTCTTATACAATATTTGTCCTTTTGCCTCTGACTAATTTCGCTCAGCATAATGCCTTCCAGGTTCCTCCATGTTATGAAATGTTTCAGAGATTCGTCACTGTTCTTTATCGATGAGTAGTATTCCATTGTGTGAATATACCACAATTTATTTACCCATTCATCCGTTGATGGACACCTTGGTTGCTTCCAACTTTTTGCTATTGTAAACAGAGCTGCAATAAACATGGGTGTGCATATATCTGTTTGTATGAAGGCTCTTGTATCTCTAGGGTATATTCCTAGGAGTGGGATTTCTGGGTTGTATGGTAGTTCTATTTCTAACTGTTTAAGATAACGCCAGATAGATTTCCAAAGTGGTTGTACCATTTTACATTCCCACCAGCAGTGTATGAGAGTTCCAATCTCTCCGCAGCCTCTCCAACATTTATTATTTTGTGTTTTTTGGATTAATGCCAGCCTTGCTGGTGTGAGATGGAATCTCATCGTAGTTTTAATTTGCATTTCTCTAATGGCTAATGATCGAGAGCATTTTCTCATGTATCTGTTGGCTGCCTGAATATCTTCTTTAGAGAAATGTGTGTTCATATCCTTTGCCCACTTCTTGATTGGGTTGTTTGTCTTTTTGTGGTTGAGTTTTGACAGAATCATGTAGATTTTAGAGATCAGGCGCTGGTCGGAGATGTCATAGCTGAAAATTCTTTCCCAATCTGTAGGTGGTCTTTTTACTCTTTTGGTGAAGTCTTTAGATGAGCATAGGTGTTTGATTTTTAGGAGCTCCCAGTTATCGGGTTTCTCTTCATCATTTTTGGTAATGTTTTGTATTCTGTTTATACCTTGTATTAGGGCTCCTAGGGTTGTCCCAATTTTTTCTTCCATGATCTTTATCGTTTTAGTCTTTATGTTTAGGTCTTTGATCCACTTGGAGTTAGTTTTTGTGCATGGTGTGAGGTATGGGTCCTGTTTCATTTTTTTGCAAATGGATATCCAGTTATGCCAGCACCATTTGTTAAAAAGGCTATCTTTTCCCCAGTTAATTGACACTGGTCCTTTGTCAAATATCAGCTGCTCATACGTGGATGGATCTATGTCTGGGTTCTCAATTCTGTTCCATTGGTCTATGTGTCTGTTGTTGTACCAATACCAGGCTGTTTTGACTACTGTGGCTGTATAATAGGTTCTGAAGTCAGGTAAGGTGAGGCCTCCCACTTTCTTCTTCTTTTTCAGTAGTGCTTTGCTTATCCGGGGCTTCTTTCCGTTCCATATGAAATTGGTGATTTGTTTCTCTATCCCCTTAAAATATGACATTGGAATTTGGATCGGAAGTGCGTTAAATGTATAGATGGCTTTTGGTAGAATAGACATTTTTACTATGTTAAGTCTTCCTATCCATGAGCAAGGTATGTTTTTCCACTTAAGTATGTCCTTTTGAATTCCTTGTAGTAGAGCTTTGTAGTTTTCTTTGTATAGGTCTTTTACATCCTTGGTAAGATTTATTCCTAAGTATCTTATCTTCTTGGGGGCTATTGTGAATGGTATTGATTTGGTAATTTCCTCTTCGGTGTTCTTTTTGTTGATGTAGAGGAATCCAAGTGATTTTTGTATGTTTATTTTATAACCTGAGACTCTGCCAAACTCTTCTATTAGTTTCAGTAGTTTTCTGGAGGATTCCTTAGGGTTTTCTGTGTATATAATCATGTCATCTGCAAATAGTGATAACTTTACTTCTTCCTTGCCAATCCGGATACCTTTTATTTCTTTGTCTAGCCTGATTGCCCTGGCTAAGACTTCCAACACGATGTTGAATAAGAGCGGTGATAAAGGGCATCCTTGTCTGGTTCCCGTTCTCAAGGGAAATGCTTTCAGGTTCTCTCCATTTAGAGTGATATTGGCTGTTGGCTTTGCATAGATGCCCTTTATTATGTTGAGGAATTTTCCTTCAATTCCTATTTTGGTGAGAGTTTTTATCATGAATGGGTGTTGGACTTTGTCAAATGCCTTTTCTGCATCAATTGATAAGATCATGTGGTTTTTGTCTTTTGATTTATTTATGTGATGGATTACATTAATGGTTTTTCTGATATTAAACCAGCCTTGCATACCTGGTATAAATCCCACTTGATCAGGGTGAATTATTTTTTTGATGTGTCGTTGGATTCTATTGGCTAGAATTTTGTTGAGGATTTTTGCATCAATGTTCATGAGGGATATAGGTCTATAATTTTCTTTTTTTGTAATGTCTTTACCTGGTTTTGGTATCAGGTAGATGGTGGCTTCATAGAATGAGTTGGGTAGTATTCCGTCATTTTCTATGCTTTGGAATACCTTTAGTAGTAGTGGTGTTAACTCTTCTCTGAAAATTTGGTAGAACTCTGCAGTGAAGCCGTCCGGGCCAGGACTTTTTTTTGTTGGGAGTTTTTTGATTACCGTTTCAATCTCTTTTTTTGTTATGGGTCTATTTAGTTGTTCTACTTCTGAATGTGTTAGTTTAGGTAGGTAGTGTTTTTCCAGGAATTCATCCATTTCTTCTAGGTTTTCAAATTTGTTAGAGTACAATTTTTCGTAGTAATCTGAAATGATTCTTTTAATTTCATTTGGTTCTGTTGTGATGTGGTCCTTCTCATTTCTTATTTGGGTTATTTGTTTCCTTTCCTGTATTTCTTTAGTCAGTCTAGCCAATGGTTTATCAATTTTGTTAATTTTTTCAAAGAACCAGCTTTTGGCTTTGTTAATTCTTTCGATTGTTTTTCTGTTCTCTAATTCATTTAGTTCAGCTCTAATTTTTATTATTTGTTTTCTTCTGGTGCTTGATGGATTGTTTTGTTGCTCACTTTCTATTTGTTCAAGTTGTAGGGACAGTTCTCTGATTTTGGCTCTTTCTTCTTTTTGTATGTGTGCATTTATTGATATAAATTGGCCTCTGAGCACTGCTTTTGCTGTGTCCCAGAGGTTTTGATAGGAAGTATTTTCATTCTCGTTGCTTTCTATGAATTTCCTTATTCCCTCCTTGATGTCTTCTATAACCCAGTCTTTTTTCAGGAGGGTATTGTTCATTTTCCAAGTATTTGATTTCTTTTCCCTCGTTTTTCTGTTATTGATCTCTAGTTTTATTGCCTTGTGGTCTGAGAAGATGCTTTGTAATATTTCGATGTTTTGGACTCTGCAAAGGTTTGTTTTATGACCTAATATGTGGTCTATTCTAGAGAATGTTCCATGTGCGCTGGAAAAAAAAGTATATTTTGCAGCAGTTGGGTGGAGAGTTCTGTATAAGTCAATGAGGTCAAGTTGGTTGATTGTTGTAATTAGATCTTCCGTGTCTCTGTTGAGCTTCTTACTGGATGTCCTGTCCTTCTCTGAAAGTGGTGTGTTGAAGTCTCCTACTATAATTGTGGAGGTATCTATCTTGCTTTTCAGTTCTGTTAAAATTTGATTTATGTATCTTGCAGCCCTGTCATTGGGTGCGTAAATATTTAATATGGTTATGTCTTCCTGATCAATTGTCCCTTTTATCATTATATAGTGTCCTTCTTTATCCTTTGTGGTGGATTTAAGTCTAAAGTCTATTTTGTCAGAAATTAATATTGCTACTCCTCTTCTTTTTTGCTTATTGTTTGCTTGATATACTTTTTTCCATCCTTTGAGTTTTAGTTTGTTTGTGTCTCTAAGTCTAAGGTGTGTCTCTTGTAGGCAGCATATAGATGGATCGTGTTTCTTTATCCAGTCTGTGACTCTCTGTCTCTTTATTGGTGCATTTAGTCCATTTACATTCAGGGTAATTATAGATAAATAAGTTTTTAGTGCTGTCATTTTGATGCCTTTTTATGTGTGTTGTTGACAATTTCATTTTTCCACATACTTTTTTGTGCTGAGGCGTTTTTCTTAGTAAATTGTGAGATCCTCATTTTCATAGTGTTTGACTTTATGTTAGTTGAGTCGTTACGTTTTTCTTGGCTTTTATCTTGAGTTATAGAGTTGTTATACCTTTTTGTGGTTACCTCATTATATACCCCTATTTTACTAAGTAAAAACCTAACTTGTATTGTCCTATATCGCCTTGTATCACTCTCCATATGGCAGTTCAATGCCTCCTGTATTTAGTCCCTCTTTTTGATTATTGTGATCTTTTACCTATTGACTTCCATGATTCCCTGTTATGTGTATTTTTTTTTTAATTAATCTTAATTTGTTTGTTTTTGTGATTTCCCTATTTGAGTTGATATCAGGACGTTCTGTTTTGTGACCTTGTGTTGTGCTGATATCTGATATTATTGGTTCTGTGACCAAACAATATCCTTTAGTATTTCTTGTAGCTTTGGTTTGGTTTTTGCAAATTCTCTAAACTTGTGTTTGTCTGTAAATATCTTAATTTCGCCTTCATATTTCAGAGAGAGTTTTGCTGGATATATGATCCTTGGTTGGCAGTTTTTCTCCTTCAGTGTTCTGTATATGTCGTCCCATTCCCTTCTTGCCTGCATGGTTTCTGCTGAGTAGTCAGAACATATTCTTATTGATTCTCCCTTGAAGGAAACCTTTCTTTTCTCCCTGGCTGCTTTTAAAATTTTCTGTTTATCTTTGGTTTTGGTGAGTTTGATGATAATATGTCTTGGTGTTTTTCTTTTTGTATCAATCTTAAATGGGGTTCGATGAGCATCTTGGATAGATATCCTTTCGTCTTTCATGATGTCAGGGAAGTTTTCTGTCAGGAGTTCTTCAACTATTTTCTCTGTGTTTTCTGTCCCCCCTCCCTGTTCTGGGACTCCAATCACCCGCAGGTTATCCTTCTTGATAGAGTCCCACATAATTCTTAGGGTTTCTTCATTTTTTTTAATTCTTTTATCTGATTTTTTTTCAGCTATGTTGGTGTTGATTCCCTGGTCCTCCAGATGTCCCAGTCTGCATTCTAATTGCTCGAGTCTGCTCCTCTGACTTCCTAGTGTGTTGTCTAATTCTGTTATTTTATTGTTAATCTTTTGGATTTCTACATGTTGTCTCTCTATGGATTCTTGCAACTTATTAATTTTTCCAGTATGTTCTTGAATAATCTTTTTGAGTTCTTCAACAGTTTTATCAGTGTGTTCCTTGGCTTTTTCTGCAGATATCCTAATTTCATTTGTGATATCATTAAGCATTCTGTAAATTAGTTTTTTATATTCTGTGTCTGATAATTCCAAAATTGTATCTTCATTTGGGAAAGATTTTGATTCTTTTGTTTGGGGGGTTGGAGAAGCTGTCACGGTCTGCTTCTTTAAGTGGTTTGATATGGATTGTTGTCTCCGAGCCATCACTGGGAAACTAGTTTTTCCAGAAAATCCGCTAAAAAAAAACTGCAGTCAGATCCCTATCAGAGTTCTCCCTCTGGCTCAGGCTATTCAGATGTTAATGAAGCCGCCTGGGGAGGGTGGGGGAGGGAACAGAGAGATAGGAGAGTAGCACCTCAGAATATAGCCAGAGTTGCTTGTCTTGCTTGGGATGACTGTTATATCTGAGATTCCCGCGGGCGCGTCGCCTATGTGTGCTGGCTGTGTGGAGATTGCCCCCAGGGGGTCTGGCCCGCTGGAGTCACGGTCAGATCCTCCGCTTCCAGCCCCACGCCCAGCGTCAAGGCTCCCCTACTGGGACGGTGCACTCTCAACTCCAAAATCAGTCGCTGCCTCCCGGGGACTTCTCGTCTCTCCAGCCGTGTGGCCATGCCGCCCCCGTGAACCAGGTGGGCCCCCTCCCGGGGTTAGTTCAGATGGGTGGAGTAGCTCCCCGTGCTTGTGCCGCGACCGAGTGTCCCGGCTGGAACTCTGTTCTCCCCACTCCAATACCAGTCGCTGCCTCCCGGGGACTTCTCCTACCGGCTGCGTCCCACGCCGCCCGCGCGACCCGGCTGGTCCCCTTCCCGGGGTTAGTTCAGGGGGTGGAGCAACTCTCCGTGTTTATGGCGTACCTGCGTGCAGTCCAAATCCCTGCGGGACGGTTCTCCGGCTCGGATGCTGCTCTTTCTGCTCCAAGATCAGTCACTGCCTCCCGGGGACTTCTCCTACCGGCTGCGTCCCACGCCGCCCGTGGAACCGGCTGGTCCCTCTCCCGGGGTTAGTTCAGGGGGGTGGAGCAGGTCTCTGTGCTTGTGCCGTACCTGACTGGTACTCTGGCTCCAGGCTCTGGAAACTATCGCTGCTTCCCCGTATTAGTTCGTTCTCCGTCTCTAAATCTGTGTTTGTTGTTCAGGGTTCGTAGATTGTTATGTATGTGATCGATTCACTTGTTTTTCCGTGTCTTTGTTGTAAGAGGGATCCGAGGTAACGTCTGCCTAGTCCGCCATCTTCTGTAGGTAATCTTTTTACTCTTTTGGTGAAGTCTTTGGATGAGCATAGGTGTTTGATTTTTGGGAGCTCGCAGTTATCTAGTTTCTCTTCTACATTGTTAATACTGTTTAGTTTACCGTTTATAACATTCATTAGGGCTCGTAGCATTGTCCCTATTTTTTCTCCCATGATCTTTATCATTTTTGACTTGATATTTAGGACTTTGAGGCATTTTGAGTTCGTTTCTGTGGATGGTGTGAGATACGGGTCTTCTTTCTTTCTTTTTTTTTTTTTTTTTGCAGATGGATATCCAGTTATGCCAGGACCATAGGCTAAACGGAGTGTCTTTTCTCCATTTAACTGAGTTTGGGTCTTTGTTAAATATCAGCTGCTCACATGTGGATGTATTTATGTTGGGATTCTCAATTCTGTTCTATTGGTCTATGTATCTGTTTTTGTACAAGTACCAGGCTGTTTTGACTGTCATTAGGTAGAGTGAGGCCTCCCACTTTGTTCTTTTTCAGCAATGCCTTACTTATCCAGGGCCTTCTTCTCTTCCATATGAAGTTTGTGATTTCTTTCTCCATCTCATTAAAAAATGTTGTTGGAATTTGGGTCAGAATTGCATTGTATCTATGGATAGCTTTTGGGAGAACAGACATTTTTACAATGTTAAGTCTTCCTATCCATGAGCAAGGTACCTTTTTCCACTTATGAAAATCTTTTTGGGTTTCTTGCAGTAGTGCCTCGTAGTTTCCTTTGTATAGGTTTTTTACGTCTCTGGTTGGATTTATTCCCAAGTATTTTGTCTTGTCGGGAGCTACTGTAAATGGTTTTGATTTGGTGATTTCGTCTCTAATGTTCTTTTTGTTGGTGTAGAGGAATTCAATTGATTTTTGTATGTTTATCTTGTATCCCAATACTCTGCTGAACTCTTCTAGCAGTTTCAGTTGTTTTCTTGAGTATTTTTTAACTTTTTCTGTATATAAGATCATGTCATCTGCAAATAGAGTTACTTTTACTTCTTCTTTTCCAATCTGGATGCCCTTCATTCTCTTTTTGTAGCCTAATTGCTCTGGCTAGGACTTCCAGCTCAATGTTGAATAAGACTGGCGATAAGGCGCATCCTTGTCTGGTTTCTGTTCTCTAGGGGATTACTCTCAGGCTCACTCCATTTAGGATGATGGTGGCTGTTGGCTTTGTATAAATGCCCTTTATTATGTTGAGGAATTTTCCTTCTATTCCTATTTTGCTGAGAGTTTTTATCCTGAATGGGTGTTGAACTTTGTCAAATGCCTTTTCTCCATCAATTGATAAAACCATGTGATTCTTGTCTTTTTTTTTATTTATGTGGTGGATTACATTAATTGTTCTAATGTTGAACCATCCCTGCATACCTAGTATGAATCCCACTTGGTCATGGTGAATTATTTTTTTGACTTGTTGAATTCTATTGGCTAGAATTTTGTTGAGGATTGTTGAGTATCAGTTCATGTGGGACATAGGTCTGTAATTTTCTTTTTTGTGGTGTCTTCAGCTCATTTTGGTATCAGGGATAAGCTGGCTTCATCGATTGAGTTTGGGAGTATTTCGTCCTCTTCTATGGTCTGAAATACCTTTAGTAGTAGTGGAGTAACCTCTTCTCTGAAAGTCTGGTAGAACTGTGCAGTGAAGCTGTCAGAGCCAGGACTTTTTTTGTTGGGACTTTTTTGATTGTCTTTTCAATTTCTTCTTTTGTTATCTGTCAATTTAGCTGTTCTACCTGTGTTTGTGTTAGTTTAGGTAGATAGTGTGTTTATAGGAATTCATCCATTTCTTCCAGGTTTTCCAATTTGTTAGAGTACAATTTTTCATAGTAATCTGATATGATTCTTTTAATTTCAGCTGGGTCTGTTGTAATACCACCCATCTCATTTCTCGTTTGGGTTATTTGTTTCCTGTTTTTCTTTTGTCAGTGTAGCCAATAGTTTACCAATTTTGTTAATTTTTTCAAATAGCCAGCTTTTTGTTTGTTAACTCTTTCAATTGTTTTCTGTTTTCTAATTCATTTAATGCTGCTCTAATTTTTATTATTTGCTTTTTTCTGGTTCCTGAGGGTTTCTTTTTTTACTCTCTTTCTTTGTGTCCAAGTTCTAGGGACAGTTCTTTGATTTTGGCCCTTTCTTCTTTTTGTATGTTTGCATTTATTGACATCAGTTGACCTCTGAGCACTGCTTGTGCTGTATCCCAAAGGTTCTGATGGGAAGTGTTTTCATTGTCATTGGATTCTATGAGTTTGTTTATTCCCTCCTTAATGTCTTCTATAATCCAGTCTTTTTGGAGCAGGGTATTGTTCCATTTCCAAGTATTTGATTTCTTTTCCCTGGTTTTTCTGTTTTTGTTTTCTACTTTTATGGCCTTAGGATCTGAGAAGACGCTTTGTAATATTTTGATGTTTTGGATTCTGCTAAGGCTTGCTTTATGACCTAATATGTGGTCTATTCTAGACAATATTTCATGTGCACTAGAAAAGAAAGTATACTTTGCAGCTGTTGGGTGGAGTTTTCTGTATGTCTATGAGGTCAAGTTCGTTGATTGTGGCATTTAGATCTTCTGTGTCTTTACTGAGCTTCTTACTGGATGTCCTATCCTTCACCAAATGTGGTGTGTTGAAGTCTCCTACTATAATTGCAGAGCTGTTTATCTCACTTTTCAATGCTGTTAGAGTTTGTTTTATGTATCTTGCAGCCCTGTCATTGGGTGCATATGTATTTAATATGGTTATATCTTCCTAGTAAATTGTCTCTTTAATCATTAGATAGTGTCTTTCCTTATCCTTTGTGGTGGATTTAACTTTAAAGTCTATTTAGTCAGAAATTAATACTGCCACTCCTGCTGGTTTTTGATTGTTGTTTGCTTGATGTATTTTTTCTCTCCTTTGAGTTTTAGTTTGTGTCTCTAAGTCTAAGATGTGTCTCTTGTAGACAGCATATAGCTGGGTTGTGTTTTTTTAATCCAATCTGTGACTCTCTGTCTCTTTATTGGTGCATTTAGTCCATTTACATTCAGTGTAAGTATAGATAGGTATGAATGTAGTGTTGTCATTTTGATGCATTTTTCTGTATTGTTGACAGTTTCATTTTCCACTTACGTTTTTGTGCTGAGAACTTTTTCTTTGTAAATTGTGTGTTTGTCTTTTTCGTTGTAGATGAATTTGTTTTTGCTGAGTCTTTATGTTTATCCTGGTTTTTATTTTGAAGTTTGGGATTGTTAGTCTTATTTGTGGTTACCTTAACATTTACCCCTGTTTTTCTAAGTCTGAACCTAATTTCTACCTCCCTATATCGCTTTGATTTCCTCTCCATATGGAAGGTCTATGCCTGCTGTATTTCATCCCTCTTTATTGATTATTGTCTTTTACATAATGATGTCAGTGATTCCACGTTTTGAGCATTTTTTAAAATCTTATTTCATTTTTGTGGTTACCCTATCTTACTTGATATCAGGATGCTCTGTTCTCTGTCCTTGTGTTGTGTTAATATCTGATATTATTGGCTTTCTTTTTTTTTTTATCCAGAGAATTCTCTTAGTATTTCTTGTAGTTTTGGTTTGGTTTTTGCAAATTCTCTAAGCTTGTGTTTATTTCTAAATGAGTTATTTTCCCCTTCATATTTGAGAAAGAGGTTTGTTGGATATATGATTCTTGGCTAGCAATTTTTCTCCTTCAGTGCTGTATGTATGTCATCCCATTGCCTTCTTGCCTGCATGTTTTCTGCCAAGTAGTCGGAACTTATTCGTATTCATTCTGCTTTGTAGGTAACTTTTCATTTATCCCTGGCTGCTCTTAAAATTTTCTCTTTATCTTTGGTTTTGCAATTTTGATGATAATATGTCTTGATGATTTTCTTTTGGGATCTGCCTTTTATGTGATTTGGTGAGCACCTTGGATAAATATCCTTTCATTTTCCGCCATGTCAGGGAAGTTTTCTGCCAACAAATCTTCAATAATTTTCTCTGTATTTTCTGTTACCCCTTCCTCTTCTGGGATTCTAACCACACACAAGTTGTTCTTGATAGAGTCCTACTTGATTCTTAGTGTTTCTTCACTTTTCTAAATTCCTTTATCTGATGTTTCTTCAGCTACATTGGTGCCAAGTGCCTTATCTGCCATCTCCACAATTCTGCATTTCAATTCCTCAATTCTGCTTCTCTGACTTCCTATTGATTTGTCTAATTCTGTAATTTTATTGTTAATCTTTTGGGTTTCTGAATGCTGTCTCTCTATGGATTCTTATGGATTCTTGCAGCTTATTAAATTTTTCATTATGTTTTTGAATAATCTTTTTAATTTCTTCAACTTCTTTATCTGTGTGTTCCTTGGCTTTTTTTGTACATTGCCTGATTTCATTACTGATGTTGTCCCTGAAGTCTTGAAGTGTTGGGTATGCTAATCCTCTGTATTCTACATCTGGCAATTCCAGGATACATCTTCCTCTGGGAGAGACCTTGATTCTCTATTTTTGGAGTTTGTAGAAGCAATCCTGGTCTGCTTCTTTATGTGATTTGATATCGACTGCTGTCTCTGAGCCATCTGTAAGTTATTGTAATAATTTATTTTATGTTTGCTGATAGTGTCCTTTTTGTTTTGTTTTGTTTCGATATACTCAGATAGGCTACTAGAGTATGCTAACTTGGTCATTGGAGCCCTTGAAGCACTAATGTCCTGTTACCAGATGGTTAGAACTGTTACCGGGTATATAAGCCTATGAGTCCATTCACTGTTTTTTAATAGAATCAGCTCAGGTGTCCTGACAGTCAGCCACCTACTGTGTGGTTTAAGCTCTCACCTACTATCTTAGAGTAGTAGTGGTGATGGTTGCATACACTGGTTCCTGGTAGCGGCAGGGGGTCGCACCCTGAGGAGGGTAGAGTGCTGACAGCTTTCCCCCAACTGTCAGTGAGGATGTAGCGTCTCTGTTCTCTACAGTGCTCTGTTGGGTGGACTCTGCAGCTGTGCCTTAGGCACCCAATTCTTATATCCGGAAAGACTGGTAGGCACCATTATCCTCAGACCCCTTTCACGTGGTGCTAGGTGGCATGGATTAAGCCTCAGCCCTCCGGTCTGTACTGTGGGTAGGTGAAGGCTCTGTTTAAGAGGTAGAGCAGTAGCAGACCTCCAAAACCTGCCTCTCCATCACACAGCTGAAACAATTACAGTCAGACCTCTAACAGATTTGCCTTTGCATTATAATAGCACCTGGTAGGGAACATAATTTTGAGGTTAATGGATAGCTTGAACATGATGAATGCATTCTAACAAACATATCTCATCAATTAAAACTGTATATTGAGGTGTTTATGACATTTTACTTCTTTTGTTGTAGGTTACCCTTGACTCATCAGATTATAAACCACCTGGATAAATCCACTAGAATCCTTCCTACCTACTTAAGGTGGCCTAGTGAATCCAGGGTTTCTGATAAATACACTCATTTTAATACAATGAGCTCAGTGTAAAATCATGTGTTTCCTTCCATGACTTTTGTTATGAGAATCCCTTTCAAAATAATTTTTCATATTTATGATCAAATTAATGAGCAAAATATTGTAAAACTTTTAATATCTATGCTCTCCTTCTAAGTAAGAATTTTTCATCCCATGGATAATGGCAGACCTGATAGACGTTATACACTAAAAGACAGTCTAGGAGTGGTAAATACACACAAGAAGAATTTTAAAGGCAACTACTTCAGGTGGGGTAATCAGTGGGTTCTAAATAATGCATGACCAATCTCAAGAGGTAGAGGAAGAGGGATGCTTCTGTTGGCAAAGGAGGTTGGGTGGAACTTTTAGATTCAGGTGCGCAGAGTCATTGAAACTCACAGAGACAGTGTCTTCTCAATTCAAAATTCTTCCATCTATTTGTTGATTCATTTAACAAACATTTTACTGACTGAGTGATCTACATCAAGCCATTTGGCAGGCACTTCTGAGCAAAATGTTCTCTTTGCTCACAAAATGCTCATAATTTATCAAAAGAAAAGGTCAAGAGAAAAGATGTTGCAGTACGTTGTAAAAATAGCTATCGTATTGATAATCATACCACTAGGCTTGTCGTTCTACTAGGCTTGTGTCATCCTAAATAACTACTTGTGAAAAAAATAGACAGTGAAAAACGTACGAATAGCAGCTGAACATTGTCTCATATAATGCTGGAAGATTGCAAGCACCTCAGGTTGGAAGGCACTCAGAGTATGACTGGGGAAAAGCTGTCTCCTCAAGGTACACTCGACCTTAATGACGTAGATGGAGTCAAGCTTTCAGGACCTTCATTTGCTGGTATGGCATGACTCAGAATTGGAAGAACCAGCTGCGAACATCCACTAAAAATCAGTATGGAATTTATGAAGTATGAATCTAGGGAAATTGAAAGTTAACAAAAATTGTACGAAATGTATAAAGATCAATATCCTGGGCATTAGATAGCTGAAAAGGACTAGTAGTTGCGGTTTGGGTTAAGGCAATCGTATGGTCTACTATGCCAGGAATGAAAAATTAAAGAGGAACAGCATCACATTCATCTTCAAAAAGAACATTTCAAGATCTATCCTGAAGTACAATGCTGTCAGTAATAGAAAAATATCGACATGCCTACAAGGAAGACCAATTACTATGACTATTATTCGAATTTAAGAAGCAATCACTAAGGCCAAAGATGAGGAAATTGAAGATTTTTACCGATTTCCAAATCTAAAATTGATCAAACATACTGGTAATTACTGGTGATTGAAATGCGAAAGTTGAAAACAAAGAAGAAGGATTGAACAATAGTTGGAATATGTGGCTTTGGTGATAGAAATGACACCAGAGATCCTGTGATAGAGTTTTGCAAGACCAACAACTTCTTCACAGCAATTATCTTTTTTTCAATAACATAAATTGCAACTATACACATGGATCTCACCAGACAGATTGCACAGGAATCAAATTGACTCCATCTGTAGAAAGAGGCAATGGAAAAGCTCAATATCATCAGTCAGAACAAGGCCAGGGGCTGACTTCAGAACAGATCATCAACTGTTCATATATAAGTTCACGTTGAAGCTGAAGAAAATTAGAGCAAATCCACAAGAGCCAAAATACCACCTTGAGTATCTCACCTGAATTTAGACACCATTCCAAGAATAGATTTGATGCACTGAACACTAATGACTGAAGACCAGACAAGTTGTGGAATGACATTAAGGACATCAGACACGAAGAATGCAAAAGGTCATTAAAAAGGAAAGACCACTCCAACAAAGCTGGCATTAATCCAAAAAACACAAAGTAATAAATGTTGGAGAGGCTGCGGAGAGATTGGAACTCTCATACACTGCTGGTGGGAATGTAAAATGGTACAACCACTTTGGAAATCCATCTGGCGTTATCTTAAACAGTTAGAAATAGAACTACCATACAACCCAGAAATCCCACTCCTCGCAATATACCCTAGAGAAATAAGAGCCTTCACACAAACAGATATATGCACACCCATGTTTATTGCAGCTCTGTTTACAATAGCAAAAAGCTGGAAGCAACCAAGGTGTCCATCAAAGGATGAATGGTTAAATAAATTGTGGTATATTCACACAATGGAATACTACTCATCGATAAAGAACAGTGACGAATCTCTGAAGCATTTCATAACATGGAGGAACCTGGAAGGCATTATGCTGAGCGAAATTAGAGGCAAAAGGACAAATATTGTATAAGACCACTATTATAAGATCTTGAGAAACAGTATAAACTGAGAAGAACACATACTTCTGTGGTTATGGGGGGGAGGGAGGGAGGGAGGGTGGGAGAGGGTTTTTTACTGATTAATTAGTAGATAAGAACTGCTTTAGGTGAAGGGAAGGACAATACTCAATACATGGAAGGTCAGCTCAACTGGACTGGACCAAAAGCAAAGAAGTTTCCGGGATAAACTGAACGCTTCAAAGGTCAGCGGAGCAAGGGCGGGGGTTTGGGGACCATGGTTTAAGGGGACTTCTAAGTCAATTGGCAAAATAATTCTATTATGAAAACATTCTGCATCCCACTTTGAAGAGTGGCGTCTGGGGTCTTAAATGCTAACAAGCGGCCATCTAAGATGCATCAATTTGCCTCAACCCACCTGGATCAAAGGAGAATGAAGAACACCAAGGTCACACAATAACTAAGAGCCCAAGAGACAGAAAGGGCTACATGAACCAGAGACCTACATCATCCTGAGACCAGAAGAACTAGTTGGTGCCCGGCCACAACCGATGACTGCCCTGACAGGAAGCACAACAGAGAACCCTTGAGGGAGAAGGAGATCAGTGGGATGCAGACCCCAAATTCTCATAAAAAGACCAGACTTAATGGTCTGACTGAGACTAGAGGAACCGCAACGGTCATGGTCCCCAAACCTTCTGTTGGCCCAGGACAGGAACCATTCCCGAAGACAACTCATCAGACATGAAAGGGACTGGACAGTGGGTAGGAGAGAGATGCTAGCGAAGAGTGAGCTATTTATATCAGGTGGACACTTGGGACTGTGTTGGCATCTCCTGTCTGGAGGGGGGATGGGAGGTCAGCGGAGAGAGTTGGAAGCTGGCAAAATTGTCACGAAAGTAGAGACTGGAAGGGCTGACTCATTAGGGGGAGAGCACGTGGGAGTATGGAGTAAGGTGTATATAAACTTACATGTGACAGTCTGACTTGATTTGTAAACGTTCACTTGAAGCTCAGTAAAAATTAATTAAAAAAAGGAAAGACCAAAATGGATGTCAGAAGAGACTCTGAAACTTGCTCTTGAATTTTGAGTAGCTAAAGCGAATGGAAGGAATGATGAAGTAAAATAGTTGAACAGAAGATTTCAAAGGGTGGCTTGAGAAGACATAGTAAAGTACTATAGGGAAATGTACAAAGACATGGTATTAGAAACCAAATGGAAAGAACACACTCAGCATTTCTCAAACTGAAAGAACTGAAGAATAAATTCAAGCCTTGAGTTGCAATATTGAAGGATTCTGCTGGGAAAATACTGAACAATGGAGGAAGCATCAAAAGAAGATGGAAGGAATACACAGAGCCACTGTATCAAAAAGAATTGGTCAATGGTCAACCGTTTTAGGAGGCAGGATATGGCCAAGAACCAATGGTAGTGAAGGAAGAAGTCCAAGCTGCACTGAAGGCATTAAGAAAAAAAGGGTCCAGGAATTAAGAGCTACCAATTGAGTTTTTTCAACAAATGGATGCAGTACTAGAGGTGTTCACCTGTCTATGCCAAGAAATTTGGAAGACAGCTACCTGGCCAGACAAAAGTGCCCATTCCAATGAACGGTGATCCCACAGAAAGTGGAAATTATCAAACAATATCATTAATATCACACACAAGTAAAATTTTGCTGAAGATCATTCAAAAGCAGTGGCGACAGTACATTATGGGAACTGCCAGAAATTCAAACTGGATTAAGAAGAGGACATAAAACAAGGGTTATCGTTGCTGTGTAGATCATAACAAATTATGGATAACACTACAAAGAATGGGAATTCCAGAACACTTAATTGTGCTTATAAGGAAACTGTACGTGGACCAAGAGGCAGTTGTTCAAACAGAACAAGGGGGTTCAGCAAGGTTTAAAATCAGAAAAGGTGTATATCAGGGTCATATCCTTTCACCATATTTATTGAATCTGTATGCTGAGCAAATAATCCAAGAAGATGGAGTATATTAACAAGAATGTGACATCTGGATTGGAGGAAGGATCATTAACAACCTGTGATATGCAGAGGACATGACCTTGCTTGCTGAAAGCCAAGAGGACTTCAAGCACTTACTGATGAATATCGAAGACTAGAGCCTTCAGTATGGTTTACACCTCAAAATAAACAACAACAACAAAAAAAAACCAAATCCAAAAATCTTCACAAGTGGACCAATTAGAGTATCGCGATAAATGGAGAAAAGATTGAAGTTGTCAAGGATTTCATTTTACTTAGATTCACAATAATGCCCACAGAAGCAGCAGTCAACAAATCAAAGGATGCATTGCACTGGGAAAATCTGCTGCAAAAGACCTCTTTAAAGTGTCCAAAAGCAAAGATGTTACTTTAGGGACCAAGATGTGTCTGACCCAAGCCATAGTATTTTAACTCACCTCATATGCAGACGAAAGCGGGACGATGAATAAGGAAGGTCAAAGAAGATCTGATGACTTTGAATTATGGTGTTGGCAAAGAATACCACGGACTGAAAGAAGAATGAACAAATTCTTCTTGGAAGAAGTTCAGCCAGAATGCCCCTTAGAAGCAAGCATGGTGACACATTATCGCACGTGCTTTGGACATGTTATCAGGTGGGACCAGTACCTTGAGAAGGACATCATGCTTGGAAAAGTAGAGGGTCAGAGAAAAAGAAGATTCTCAACTAGATGGATTGACACAGCAGCTGCAAAAATGGGCTCAAACATAGTGGTGATTTTGTGAATGGAGAAAGATAGGCTGTGTTTCTTTCTGTTGTACGTGATGTCGCTATGAGTCGCAACCAACTGATGGTAACTAACAAGAACACAAATATTTGTTCTCAAGTACTTGGTTGGGCAACAATCTAGCTAACGGAATCTTAATATATTGCATAACGGAGTCCAGAAAATGTTTCCTGTTTGAGATAAAACCTCTGATAAGAAGAATTATTCATAAAGATTCAGAGTAGTGAAGCATCAGAATCTTGTTGACGTGTCATATAGTGTTTAAATCATTTCTAGTTGTCTGTTGGAGTAATGTCCCCTCAGATTTGTATTTAAAGCAATTTACAATTTTTAGCTTATTATTATTATATGTAATTGGTAGGTCCTCAACACCAGTCTCCATAAGAGATTACTTTTTCTTCCTTCCTTTTATTTTAATTAACTCCCTTGAATCTCTTATGAACAAACTGATAAAACTGTAGCAAGTGTGCAATTTTGTGCACAATTGCAAACATAGTCATTCTTTGTTATGAAAAGTGGGTTCCTTTAATCTGAGAGCGTTCCTAAAATATCCTTCTCTTAGAAAAGCATATTTTCGTTTCAGTTTAAATAATTAAGGGAAAAAAATCCAGAAAAATTCTATCTGGCAATTAGAAAGCATATTCTAATTGAGTTATCGATAGTATCCTGGTCCTGTGATTTTTGTAGAGTATGTGAAATTGGGAAATATTAACAGATGGGTATACTTTCCCAATTGCCCCTTTGATTTAAATCCTTCTCAAGAAAAACACTGGAATTAAAGTTTTATTCAAATAATTGAATGTTTTCTAATATTACAAAAGCAATAATATCCATCATTTATTGTTTGACTTTTGTTTATGCCATATGCCCTTAGGGGAAAAAGAGTATCAACACTCCCTGCATACGGCAAGTCACTTGTAATTTGGAATAAATGTGTAGATAATAAAATTAGACAACTCTACACATACAATGGTAATTACCATTGACATCTCAGGCATCACATATTTTCTATATGTAGATGCAGTACTCAAAGCTGCCTGAATATGCAGGGATACATATAAACTGTAGCATGATAGATTTTTTTAAAATAATTTTTATTGTGCTTTAAGTGAAAGTTTACAAATCAAGTCAGTCTGTCACATATAAGCTTATAAACACCTTACTACATACTCCCATTTACTCTCCCCCTAATGAGCCAGCCCGCTCCCTCCTGCCAGTCTCTCCTTTCGTGACCATTTTTCCAGTTTCTAACCCTCTCTACCCTCCCATCTCCACTCCAGACAGGAGATGCCAACACACTCTCGCGTCCACCTGATACAAGTAGCTCACTCTTCATCAGCATCTCTCTCCAACCCATTGTCCAGTCCCTTCCATGTCTGATGAGCTGTCTTCGGGAATGGTTCCTGTCCTGGGCCAACAGAAGGTTTGGGGACCAAGACCACCGGGATTCTTCTAGTCTCAGTCAGACCATTAAGTCTGGTCTTTTTATGAGAATTTGGGGTCTGCATCCCACTGTTCTCCTGCTCCCTCAGGGGTTCTCTGTTGTGCTCCCTGTCAAGGCAGTCATCGGTTGTGGCCAGGCACCATCTAGTTCTTCTGGTCTCAGGATGATGTAAGTCTCTAGTTCATGTAGCCATTTCTGTCTCTTGGGCTCATAGTTATCGTGTGACCTTGGTGTTCTTCATTCTCCTTTGATCCAGGAGGGTTGAGATCAATTGATGCATCTTAGATGGCCACTTGTTAGCATTTAAGACCCCAGATGCCACACTTCAAAGTGGGATGCAGAATGTTTTCATAATAGAATTTATTTTGCCAATTGATTTAGAAGTCCCCTTAAGCAATAGTCCCCAAATCCCAGTCCTTGCTCTGCTGACCTTTGAAGCGTTCAGTTTATCCCGGAAACTTCTTTGCTTTTGGTCCAGTCCAGTTGAGCTGAACTTCCCTGTATTGAGTATTGTCCTTCCCTTCACCTAAAGTAGTTCTTACCTACTAATTAATCAGTAAAAAACCCTCTCCCACCCTCCCTCCCTCCCCCCTCTCGTAACCACAGAAGTATGTGTTCTTCTCAGTTTATACTATTTCTCAAGATCTTATAATAGTGGTGTTATACAATATTTGTCCTTTTGCATCTAAGTTCACTCAGTGTAATGCCTTCCAGGTTCCTCCATGTTCTAAAATGTTTCACAGATTCTTCACTGTTCTTTATCGATGCATAGTATTCCATTGTGTGAATATACCATAATTTATTTAACCACTCATCCATTTATGGACACCTTGGTTGCTTCCAGCTTTTTGCTATTGCAAACAGAGCTGCAATAAACATGGGTGTGCATATATCTGTTTGTGTGAAGGCTCTTATTTCTCTAGGGTATATTCCGAGGAGTGGGATTTCTGGGTTGTATATGGTTTTTATGGTAGTTCTATTTCTAACTTTTTAAGAAAATGCCAGATAGATTTCCAAAGTGCTTGTACCATTTTACATTCCCACCAGCAGTGTATAAGAGTTCTAATCTCTCTGCAGCCTCTCCAACATTTATTATTTTGTGTTTTTTGGATTAATGCCAGCCTTGTTGGAGTGAGATGGAATCTCTTCATAGTTTTAATTTGCGTTTCTCTAATGGCTAATGATCGAGAGCATTTTCTCATGTACCTCTTAGCTGCCTAAATACCTCCTTTAGTGAAGTGCACGTTCATATCTTTTGCCCACTTTTTGACTGGGTTGTTTGTCTTTTTGTGGTTGAGCTTTAACAGAGTCATATAGATTTTAGAGATCAGGCGCTGGTCAGAGATGTCGTAGCTGGAAATTTTTTCCCAATCTGTAGGTGGTCTTTTTCCTCTTTTGGTGAAATCTTTAGATGAGCATAGGTGTTTGATTTTTAGGAGCTCCCAGTTATCTGGTTTCTCTTCGTCATTTTTGGTAATGTTTTGTATTCTGTTTATGCCTTGTATCAGGGCTTCTAACGTTGTCCCTATTTTTTCTTCCATGATCTTTATCGTTTTAGACTTCAGTTTTAGTTTTCTGATCCATTTGGAGTTAGTTTTTGTGCATGGTGTGAGGTATGGGTCCTGTTTCATTTTTTTGCAAATGGATATCCAGTTATGCCAGCACCGTTTGTTAAAAAGACTATCTTTTCCCCAATTAACTGACACTGGGCCTTTGTCAAATATCAGCTGCTCCTACGTGGATGGATTTCTATCTGGGTTCTCAATTCTGTTCCATTGGTCTATCTGTCTGTTGTTATATCAGTACCAGGCTGTTTTGACTACTGTGGCTGTATAATATGTTCTAAAGTCAGGTAGAGTGAGGCCTCCCACTTTCTTCTTCTTTTTCAGTCATGCTTTACTTATCTGGGGCTTCTTTCCCTTCCATATGAAGTTGGTGATTTGTTTCTCCACCACCTTAAGAAATGTCATTGGAATTTGGATCGGAAGTGCATTGTATGTATAGATGGCTTTTGGTAGAATAGACATTTTTACTCTGTTAAGTCTTCCTATCCCTGAGCAAGGTATGTTTTTCCACTTATGTAGGTCCCTTTTAGTTTCTTGCAGTAGTACCTTGTAGTTTTCTTTGTATAGGTCTTTTACATCTTTGGTAAGATTTATTCCTAAGTATTTTATCTTCTTGGGGGCTACTGTAAATGGCATTGATTTGGTGATTTCCTCTTTGATGTACTTTTTGTTGGTATAGAGAAATCCAACTGATTTTTGTATGTTTATCTTGTATCCCGATACTCTTCTGAATGCTTCTATTAGTTTCAGTAGTTTTCTGGAGGATTCCTTAGGGTTTTCTGTGTATAAGGTCATGTCATCTGCAAATAGAGATAATTTTACTTCTTCCTTGCCAATCCGGATGCCCTTTATTTCTTTGTCTAGCCTAATTGCTCTGGCTAGAACCTCTAGCACAATGTTGAATAAGAGCGGTGATAAAGGGCATCCTTGTCTGGTTCCCGTTCTCAAGGGAAATGCCTTCAGACTCTCTCCATTTAGAATGATGTTGGCTATTGGCTTTGTATAGATGCCCTTTATTATGTTGAGGAATTTTCCTTCAATTCCTATTTTGCTGAGAGTTTTTATCATGAGTGGGTGTTGGACTTTGTCAAATGCCTTTTCTGCATCAATTGATAAGATCATGTGGTTTTTTTGCTTTTGTTTTATTTATATGGTGGATTACATTAACGGTTTTTCTAATATTAAACCAGCCTTGCATACCTGGTATAAATCCCACTTGGTCGTGGTGGATTTTTTTTTGATATGTTTTTGAATTCTATTGGCTAGAATTTTGTTGAGGAGTTTTGCATCTGTGTTCATGAGGGATATAGGTCTGTAATTTTCTTTTTTTGTCATGTCTGTACTTGGTTTTGGTATCAGGGATATGGTGGCTTCATAGAATGAGTTAGGTAGTATTCCAATATTTTCTATGCTTTGAAATGCCTTTAGTAGTAGTGGTGTTAACTCTTCTCTGAAAGTTTTGTAGAACTCTGCAGTGAAGCCGTCCGGGCCAGGGCTTTTTTTTTGTTGGGAGTTTTTTGATTACCTTTTCAATCTCTTTTTTTGTTATGGGTCTATTTAGTTGTTCTACTTCTGATTGTGTTAGTTTAGGTAGGTAGTGTTTTTCTAGGAATTCATCCATTTCTTCTAGGTTTGCAAATTTGTTAGAGTACAATTTTTCATAATAATCTCCTACGATTCTTTTAATTTCAGTTGGGTCTGTTTTGATATGGCCCATCTCGCTTCTTATTCCGGTTATTTGTTTCCTTTCCTGTATTTCTTTACTCAGTCTGGTCAACGGTTTATCAATTTTGTTAATTTTTTCAAAGAACCAGCTTTTGACTTTGTTAATTCTTTCAATTGTTTTTCCGTTCTCTATTAATTCATTTAGTTCAGCTCTAATTTTTACTATTTGTCTTCTTCTGGTGCCTGATGGATGCTTGTGTTGTTCGCTTTCTATTTGTTCAAGTTGTAGGGACAGTTCTCTGATTTTGGCTCTTTCTTCTTTATGTATGTTTGCATTTATCGATATAAATTGACCTCTGAGCACTGCTTTCGCTTTGTCCCAGAGGTTTTGATAGGAAGTGTTTTCATTCTCGTTGCGTTCTATGAATTTCTTTATTCCCTCCTTAATGTCTGCTATAACCCAGTCTTTTTTGAGCAGGGTATTGTTCAGTTTCCAAGTATTTCATTTCTTTTCCCTTATTTTTCTGTTATTGATTTCCACCTTTATGGCCTTATGGTCTGAGAAGGTGCTTTGTAATATTTCTATGTTTTGGATTCTGCAAAGGTTTGTTTTATGACCTAATATGTGATCTATTCTAGAGAATGTTCCATGGGCATTAGAAAAAAAAGTATACATTGCAGCTCTTGTGTGCAGTGTTCTGTATAAGTCTATGAGGTCAAGTTGGTTGATTGTAGCAATTAGGTGTTCCGTGTCTCTATTGAGGGAAGTCCTATCCTTCTCCAAAAGTGGTGTTTTGAAGTCTCCTGCTATAATTGTGGAGGTGTCTATCTCACTTTTCAGTTCTGTTAAAGTTTGTTTTATGTATTTTGCAGCCCTGTCTTTGGGTGCATAAATATTTAATATGGTTATATCTTCCTGGTCAGTTGTCCCTTTTATCATTATGTAGTGTCCTTCTTTATCCTTTGTGGTGGATTTAACTTTAAAGTCTATTTTGTCTGAAATTAACATTGCTACTCCTGCTCTTTTTTGCTTAGTGTTTTCTTGGTATATATTTTTTTCCATTCTTTGAGTTTTTGTTTGTTTGTGTCTCTAAGTCTAAGGTGTGTCTCTTGTAGGCAGCATATAGACGGATCTTGTTTCTTTATCCAGTCTGAAACTCTCTGTCTCTTTATTGGTGCATTTAATACATTTACATTCAGCGTAATTATAGATAAGTATGTGTTTAGTGCTGTCATTTTGATGCCTTTTTGTGTGTGTTGACAATTTCCTTTTTCCACTTGCTTTTTTGTGCTGAGACGTTGTTCTTTGTAAATTGTGTGTTCCTCATTTTCCTAGTAGTCGAATTTATGTTTGCTGAGTCGTTATGTTTTTCTTGGTTTTTATTTTGAGTTATGGAATTGTTATACCTCTTTGTGGTTACCTTAATATTTACCCCTATTTTTCTAAGTAAAAACCTAACTTGTATTCTCCTATATCGCCTTGTTTCCCTCACCATATGTCAGCTCTATGCTTCCTGTATTTAGTCCCTCTTTTTGAGTATTGTGATCTTTTGCATAATGACTTCAATGATTCCCCGTTTTGAACATTTTCTTCTTTTCAAAATTAATCTTAATTTGTTTTTGTGATTTCCCTATTTGAGTTGATATGAGGATGTTCTGTTCTGTGACCTTGTGTTGTGCTGGTATCGGACATTATTGATTTTCTGACCAAACTATTTCCTTTAGTATTTCTTGTAGCTTTGGTTTGGTTTTTGCAAATTCTCTAAGCTTGTGTTTATCTGTAAATCTTTTAATCTCACCTTCTTATTTGAGAGAGAGTTTTGCGGATATATGATCCTTGGCTGGTATTTTTCTCCTTCAGTGCTCTATATATGTCATCTCAATGCCTTCTTGACTGCATGGTTTCTGCTGAGTAGTCTGAACTTATTCTTATTGATTCTCTTTTGTAGGAGACCTTTCTTTTATCCCTGGCTGCTTTTAAAATTTTCTCCTTATCTTTGGTTTTGGCAAGTATGATGATAATATATCTTGGTGATTTTCTTTTTGGATCAATCTTCTATGGGGTTCGATGAGCATCTTGGATAGATATCCTTTCATGATGTCATCATGGTATCTTTTATGATGTCAGGGAAGTTTTCTGCCAACAGATCTTCGACTATTCTCTCTGTATTTTATGTTATTCCTCTCCGTTCTGGAACTCCAATCGCACGCAAGTTATTCTTCCTGATAGAGTCCCACGTGATTCTTAGAGTTTCTTCCTTTTTTTTTTTTGATTCTTTTTTCAGATTTTTCTTCAACTATATTGGTGTCAATTGCCTTATCCACCAACTCCCCCACTCTGCATTCCAATTGCTCGATTCTGCTCCTCTGACTTCCTATTGAGTTGTCTAATTCTGTAATTTTACTGTTAATCTTTTGCGTTTCTGAATGCTGTCTCTCTATGGATTCTTTCAGCTTATTAATTTTTCCACTATGTTCTTGAATAATCTTTTTGATTTCTTCAACTGCTTTATCAGTGTGTTCCTTGGCCTTTTGTGTAGATTGCCTTATTTCATTTATGAGGTCATCCCTGATGTCTTGAAGCATTCTGTATATTAGTTTTTTTTATATTCTGCATCTGGCAATTCCAGGATTGTATCTTCATTTGGGAAAGATTTTCATTCTTTAATTTGGGGAGTTGTAGAAGCAATCATGATCTGCTTCTTTATGTGGTTTGATATCGAGCCATCTATAAGACATGGTAATGATTTATTGTATATTTGCTCACTGAGTCTTATCTTGTTTTGTTTTCTTTCAATATATGTAGATGGGCTACTAGATTGTGCTGCCTTGATTGTTGTAGCCTTTGAATCACTTATGTCCTCTTACCAGGTGGTTTGGGCTGTTACCAGATATATAAGCCTAAGAGTCCATTTACTATTCTTGAGTAGAATCTGATTTTGGGTCACCAAGTGTGTGGGGTAGACTGTCACCTATTAACTGAGAGGAGTAGTGGTGATAGTTGTGTGAACCAGATTCTAGTAGCAGCAGGGGGGTCACACTCCGGGGGGGGAGGATGCTGACAGGCTTCCCCCAAGTGCCAGTGAAGTAGATGTGTCTCTATTCCTAAAGCACTTTGGTGCTACTAGAATCTGGTTCACACAACTATCACCACTACTCCTCTCAGTTAATAGGTGACAGTCTACCCCACACACTTGGTGACCCAAAATCAGATTCTACTCAAGAATAGTAAATGGACTCTTAGGCTTATATATCTGGTAACAGCCCAAACCACCTGGTAAGAGGACATAAGTGATTCAAAGGCTACAACAATCAAGGCAGCACAATCTAGTAGCCCATCTACATATATTGAAAGAAAACAAAACAAGATAAGACTCAGTGAGCAAATATACAATAAATCATTACCATGTCTTATAGATGGCTCGGAGACACCAATGCATGTACCTCTACAGATTGCTAGGTGTCATTATCCTCAGACCCGTACGGCAGGAGGCTAGGTGGTTTGCGTGGAGCTTCAGCCCTCAGTTCCCCCTTGTAGGTCAGTGAGGGCTCTGTTTAATAGGTAGAGATATCAGACCTGGGAAACTTCTCTTTCCAGTAATCCGCTAAAACATTTATAGTCAGATCACTATCAGAATTGCCTTTGCATTATAATAGCCACTTTGTTCCCTGTAAGGATGAAAGTCCAAGACTGTGGATCTCAAATGCTTGGCTGGAGCTGGTTCTCTATTTTTGGTCTGATTTTGGGAAGTCAGGGAAGGATTTTTGGTCCCTGGGTTTTTTTTGTAGCTGCTTCTCTCAGGCCAGGAGAATGGGTTAGGAAAAGACAAAAACAAAAAACAAAAGAAAAAAAACGCTGAGCACTTCACTCTCTGGCCCAGGAAATTCCAATGTTAATGAAGCCCCCTGGGAACGGGAGGGGAGGGATCAGATAGATAGGAGAGAGTAGCACCCAGGAATATAGACAAAGTTACTCATCTTGCTAGGTGACAACTGTTTTATCTGAGATTCCCGAGGGGTCTGTAGCCTGTGTGCATTGGCTGGGTAGAGATTGCCCCCGAGGGTCAGGCCCTCATCCTGTGCTCGTGCTGTATCAGAAGCCGTGGTCAGTTCCTCTGCTCCCAGTCCAAAGCCCAGCTCTAAGGTTCCCCGGCTGGGATGCCACACTCCAGGTTCCAAAACCAGTCTCTGACTCCCGGTGACTTCTCCTCCTGTCAGCCGCATGGCTGCGCTGCCTGCCTGCACTGGCTGGGCTTCCCCTGAGTTCACTTCTTGGGGCTAGGGCTGTGTCCCATGTTTCTGCTCTCTCAGGATACCTTGCTCCGCTCCCCTGCCCCCAGTCCAAAGCCCGGGGCCAAGGTTTTCTGACTGGGACACTGGCTTCAGGCTCCGAAAACAGTCGCTGATTTCCCGTGGTTGCTCCTTCTCTCCTTAGCTGCGTCAGTGTGCAGCCTGCTTGTGCTGGCTGAGTCTCTGTCACTCATGTCAAATCTTTAGATTTGTGTTCATTGGCCAGGGTTCGTAGATTGTAATGTATGTGATCGATACACTTGTTTTTCCGAGTCTTTTTTGCAAGAGGGATCCAAGGTGGCTTCTACCTAGTCAGCCATCTTGGCCCCGCCTCCCATGATAGATTTTTTTAACTACATGAAATTGTACTCCTTCAGGAATTTTGAAGAGCAAAAATAGCATCTATTTTGCAGATTCTTAAAGAAACCAGCATGTAGATTTGTCATCTAGCCACATGATGTTAGCAAAAATTGTTGGACTGACTCTGTTCTCTTTCTCACTGAATGTAGAGCAAAACTGAGAGTTGAAGAAATGAAAGTACTGGAACACATTCTTGATAAATAAACACTTGTGATCACTCAGTTTATGATCTTTTTAGTGGTCAAAGAATAAAACAAAAATGGTTGCTATCCTTGACTTCAGATTTTGAAATTTAATGAAATCATTAGTTCGAATCTATCTGCCAATGTATCTGTCCATCTCCCAATCTATCATCTAGCTATCTATCTAATCTATTTTCCAAAGCCAAAAAAAAAAAAAAAAAAACCCTTTGCCATCTAGTTGATTTTTATGACTCATAGCAACCCTATAGGACATAGTAGAACTGCCTTATAGGATTTCCAAGGAGTGACTTGTGGATTCACCATAGCCCTTAATCACTGTGCCACCAGGGCAATTTGAATCTGTATACCTGCCTATCATCTATCTATGTATCTGTCTGTCTGTCTTTCTGTCTGTCGGTTGGTCGGTCTGTCTATCAATCATCTATCTATCATCTATTAATCTATCATCTATCTATCTATCTGTCTATCTATCTAATCATCTATCATCTCTCTATCATCTAACCTATTTTCTAAAGCCAAAAAGAAACTGAAATATAAATGTAAAATATTGGGGAAAAATACTTGAAAATAGGGACATGGTAGATTATTATTGCTATAAATTGCTATAAAACCATTGCCGTTGAGTTGGTTCCAACTCACAGCGACCCTATAGGACAAAGTAGAGCTGCCCCATAGGGTTTCCAAGGAGTGTCTGGTGGATTCGAACTGCTGACCTTTTTGGTTAAGAGCCATAGCTCTTAAACAGCATGCCACCAGTGTTTCCTATAGCACCTCAGATTGTCAATAGCTCTCATTCAAAACCCAAAACAAAAATTTTATAAGAAAATACACATTTTTGCTACATTAAGTAGAGTGAGAAAAAATGAAATTAGGGAAAACACATCCTTCTATGCAAGGGTCAAACATTTTTATTCAAGTGAGATGCATATATTAATAACCTAGTGGAATGATTTTTAAAATGAATAAGGTAATTGATTTAGAGATAGAAAAATACCCTAATTTAAATACCCAATGGGACCTGTATATTAACTCTGAAATTAAATACCTGAATGTTCAGATAGGACTTCAACATCTTCATTAAAATAAAGAGAAAATATCTCTTTTCCACCATGGATATACATACAAGACAGTAGTCTACTGAACATAAAGTATACGATTAACTATGTAGCAAACAACGGGCCTATTCATCTATAGAGAAATTTTTTACTTATGTATTTTAAAAAAGTGAAGTTGATGTCAGAAATAATATAATTAAGATCACAAGTGACTACTGACTCTCACTTCTATACTAGTCCTAGACTAACAAAAAGATTTAACGAAACTCCTTATTCCTAGTAATTAATATCACCCTCATCATTAGACTAAGAAGACAAAATTATTTACTGTAGTCTGCACAAACAGGAAAAAAGTAATATTTAAGACTTTATAGATTGAATCCAAGACAAAGATAAAGAAAATAATTGATTGTGCTTGTTTTTCCTACAGCTACATTTCTTTCCCTACTTTATTTAGACTTTTGAAATTACTAACTGTATCTTGAAGATATTTCAAAATGATGAGTTCAAATGCAACATATTATGAGAAGACTGATGATTTGGAATCAGAAAAAATAATCATTGAAGAAAATAAGTCAAAGGAACAATGGAGCAGTACTGCATCAAAGCTAAAATTAATGGCGTATACTGGAGAATTTTGATCATACGGAAAATATATAACTCCTAATAATTCTATATGTTGATAAATTTAAAGTCTTTTCATAAAGTAAAAGATGTTGAACATGCGTAGTAAATTGACACTGGCAAAGTTGGCAAAATTTTATAAAAACTTATTGCAATAATTTGTTAAACGTACACAGAAAACACATCTGAAATAATACTTATCCTCTCTCTATTTAGAACATTTAAGCAGAATTCAGATTATTTGGAAATGATTAGCCAATATTTAAATCACTTTTCAAGTCCAAAGGAGAAAGAGAAGAAAGAACTTCGTATTGTAATAAGTAAAACTTTAATGTATACGGTACAGTGAATTAGAAGATGTTTAGGCTGATCTGTACTATAATTTTAGGGATCACCTGCCTTTTCAAACTGTGACAAATATTTACACTTGTTTACATTTCTGGTTATCAAGTTTTTTCTGATAGTAGCTTTAAAAAAGATCCTGTTATTTCTGCTTTTTTGTTTTTTTCCCAATGTCGATTTAATAGGATTCATAAGTGAAATGAAGAACCAGTCAAAGGAGATAGAGTTCATTCTCTTGGGACTGACAGATGACCCAGAGTTGCAAATTGTGATTTTTATATTTCTCTTTCTCAATTACATTTTGAGTGTGATGGGGAACTTAGCTATCATCCCCCTCACGCTGTTGGATCTTCGCCTCAAGACGCCAATGTATTTTTTTTCTCTGAAATTTCTCCCACTTGGAAATCTTATTGACAACAATATCTATTCCTAGATTTCTGACAAGCATTGTGACTAAAAACAAAATCATTTCCTGCAATGGTTGTGCATCTCAATTGTTCTTTTTCCTCTTAATATGTGTTACAGAGTTTCACCTTCTGCCTGTCATGTCTTATGACCCTTATGCAGACATCTGCAAACCGTTGCATTATCCCATCATTATGAGAAGCCAAGTGTGCTACCAACTGGTACTCAGTTCATGGACAGCTGGCTTTCTGATTACCATTCCACCGTTGGTCATAGGGCTGAAACTAGAACTCTGTGCTTCCAAAGTAATGGATCATTTCATGTGTGACACTTCTATCTTACAGATGTCTTGCATAGACACTCACTTCCTAGAATTAATTTCATTTGTTTTTATCAGCTATAATACTTGTGGTCACATTGCTGTTAGTGATTTTTTCCTATACATATATAATCAAGACCATTCTAAAAATCCCTCCTACTCAGAAAAGAACGCTTTTTCCACTTGTTCTGCCCACATGATTGTAGTTTCCCTTACTTATGTTAGCTGTATCTTCATTTACATGAAGCCATCAGCAAAAGAAAGGGTGACTTTATCCAAAGGTATAGCTGTTATCTATGCTTCATTTGCTCCTTTATTAAATCTCTTCATTTATAGTCTAAGGAACCAGCAAGTGAAACAAGTTTTCAAGGATACATTCAAAAAGATTGTCACTGTTTTCAAAAAATGAGGAAAAATTTTTAAAAATTTGATGTAAACATTAAATAAAGATTATTGCTCCTATGTTCCTGTTTACTTAATCTGTTCTTTCAATTAATTGACTTTCTTATAGCATTTTAAACAAATTCAGTGTGATTCACTCTTCCCTACTTCTCTTTATGATTAATATTTCCTGCAGTGTTATAGAATTCTCCCTTTTAGGTTTCACCACAAATTTATTATTATTACCTCCCAAGATATGGAACTCTTTTTCCCTTAAAAAAAAAAACTGAGAAAAAATCCAATTATAATTATTTATTAATATACCGTGTACAGAAGTCCTGATGGTGTAGATGTTAATTGCTATGGCTGCTAACCAAAAGGTTGGCAGTTCAAATCCACCAGGTCCTCTGTGAAAACCCTATGGGGCAATTCTATTCTATCCTATAGGGTAGCCAGGAATCAGAATCAACTCACCGTCATCGGGTTTGGTTTTTCATTTTATATCCTGTACAAATGGTTGGATGAGTATAATTGATTAACATCCATTTAGTATAGTATGCTTATCCTAGGTTCTACACTAGTCAAAATTTTCGTCCTTATTAGGATGAAAAAGCTTACTGTGGAGGAAACAAAGAAACCAACAAATATCATAGATAGTAATTTCTCTTATAATGGAGCAATATACAGAATTATGTGTTCATAGTAATGAATGCTTACTTATTTTAGTGAATCAGGAATGCAGTTCGAAAAGAGGTGATTCTTGTGACACTTGCAATATACATGAAAGAAAGTGTAAAGGAATGTTATAGACGTGTGTAAGAGCATGCACACTATTTGGGGGGCACAGTAGTTCAAATATTGCTAGCTAGTATCACTAACCCGAAAATGAGTAGCATAGTGTTTTGTGTCAGCTAGCCAGGTTGTAACTCCAGATTTACATGTCAGCCTGGTTAAGTTTCCAAACTCTATATTGGTAAGTTTCCCCATTCATGAAATATAAATTACTATTGTTCTTACTTGAAAAGGTTATTTTCAGAATGAAATGAAGTATGTATAAAACAATTCACGGTCAGCACGTGGCCTACAATGAGCTCTCAATAAGTGTTAGCTGCCCTTTGGGAGGAAAAATTGTGTCAGTTGGGGTAGATTGTAACAATGCAAGAAAAAGAGGAAGGCTTTAAATCATAAAAATTTGTTATTTTTGTTGTTAAACAGTGCAGTCAAATCAGTTTGACTCATAGCGACCCCATGTACAACGGACAGAAACATTGGTGCTGCGCCATCCTCACAATTATTGCTATGTTTGAGCCCATTGTGGTAGGCACTGTGTCAATTCATCTTGGTGAGGACCCTCCCATTTTTTGCAGATCTTCTGCTTTAGCAAGCATGATATCCCTCTCAAGGTACTTGTCTCTTATAATAACATACCTAAAGTACTTGATGTCTCACGATCCTCATTTCTAAGGAGCTCTCAGAAAAAAGTACTTCTGTATTTTTTTGAAGACAGATTTTTTCACCCTCCTGGCAGTCCATGGTATAGTCAATACCCTTTGCCAATGCCATAATTCAAATGCAAAAATTTTTTCTTCAGTAATTTTTATTCCTTGTCCTGCTTTTGCATGCATATGTGGCAATTAAAAATATCATGGCTTGGGTGGGGTGCACCTTAGTCCTAAAAGTGAGGTCTTTGTTTTTAACACTTTAAAGAGGTCTTTTGCAACAGATTTGTCCAATGCAATGTGTTGTATGATTTCTTTTTTCATTTAACCTTTTTCTTTTTTTGTATTGTCATTTAGATGAAGGTTTACAGAGCAGATTTGTTTCTCATTAAACAATTAATACACATATTGTTTCGTGACATTGGTTACCAACCCCATAACATATATCACCGCTCTCCCTTCTCAACCTTGGGTTCCCTATTACCAGCTTTCCTGTCCCCTCCTTCAATCTCATCCTTGCCCCTGGGTTTTTGTGACCATTTACTCTCATTTTGTTTTATGAGCCTGTCTGATCTTTGGCTGAAGGGTGAACCTCAGGAATGACTTCAGTACTGAATTTAAAGTGTGTCCAGGGGGCATACTCTGGGTGTTTCTCCAGGCTCTGTCAGACCAGTAAGTCTAGTCTTTTTTTGTGAGTTAGAATTTTGTTGTACATTTTTCTCTAGCTCTGTCCAGGACCCTTATTGTGATCCCTGTCAGCGCAGTAAGTGGTGGTAGCCAGGCAACACGTAGTTGTGCTAGACTCAGTCTGGTGGAGGCTGTGGTAGTTGTGGTCCATTAGTCCTTTGGACTAATCTTTCCCTTGTGTCTTTGGTTTTCTTCATTTTCCCTTGCTCCAGATGGGGTGGGACTAGTGGAGTATCTTAGATGGCCACTCACAAGCTTTTAAAATGCCAGAAGCTACTCACCAAAGTAGGATGTAGAACATTTTCTTTATAAACTATGTTATGTCGATTGAGATAGATGTCCCCCGAGGCTGTGGTCGCCAGCCCACAGCCCAGTTATTCAGTCCCTCAGAGAGTTTGGATCTGTCTATGAAGCTTCCATGTCCTTGCCTTGGTCAAGTTGTGCTGCATTCCCCAGAACTGTGTATTGTCTTACTCTTCACCAAATTTACCACTTATATATTGTCTAGTTGGCATTTTTCCTTCCCCAACCCTCCCCTTCCTAGGATTGTTTCTTGCTGTGTGTAAGCCTTTTTATGAGTTTTTATAATAGTGGTCTCATGCAGTATTTGTCCTTTTGTGATTAATTTTTTACACTCAGCGTAATGCCCTCCAGATTCATCCATGTTGTGAGATGTTTCACAGATTCATCATTGTTCTTTGTTGTTGCATAGTATTCCATTGTGTGTATGCACTCTAGTGGTTTATCCATTCAACTGTTGATGGCACTTAAGTTTTTTCCATCTTTTTGTTATTGTGAATAATGCTGCAATGGACATAGGTGTGCATATGTCTGTTTGTGGGATGGCTCTGATTTCTCTAGGATATATTCCTAGGAGTAGGATAGCTGTGTCATACGGTATTTCTATTTCTAGCTTTTTAAGGAAGCTGCCGTATCGTTTTCCAAAATGGTTGCACTATTTTACTTTCCCACCAGCAGTGCATAAGAGATCCAGTCTCTCTGCGGCCTCTCCAACATTTGTTATTTTCAGTTTTTTGGATTTGTGCTAGTAATGTCACGGTGAGACGGTATCTCATTGTAGTTTTGATTTGCGTTTTTCTAATGGTTAGTCATCTCGAGCATTTTCTCATATGTCTGTTAGCTGCCTGAATGTCTTCGTTAGTGAAGTGTCTATTTATATCCTTTGTCCATTTTTTTAAATTGGATTATTTGTTTTTTTGTTGTAGGGGTGTTGGGTTTTCCTATAGATTTTAGAGATTAGACCTTTGTCAGATTTGCTATAGACAGTTTTTTTCCCAGTGTGTAGGTTGTCTTTTTACCCTTTTGGTGAAGTCTTTTGATGAGCATAAGTGTTTAATTTTTAGAAGATCCCAGTTATCTAGCTTATCTTCTGTTGTTTTTGTATTGTTAGTTATGGTTTGTATGCTATTTATGCCATGTATTTGGGCCTCTAGTGTTGACCCTGGTTTTTCTTCTATGATCTTTATAGTTTGGGGTTTTATATTCAGGTCTTTGATCCATTTGAATTAATTTTTGTGTATGGTGTGACATTTGGGTCTTATTTCATTTTTTTACAGGTGGACATCCAGTTTTGCAGGCACCACTTATTAAAAAGACTGTCTTTTCTCCATTTAACAGAGTTTGGACCTTTGTCAAAGTCTTAGTGACCAGATGGGTGGATTCCGTCTGGGCTCTCAGTTCTGTTCCACTGGTCAAAGTGTCTGCTGTTGTACCAGTACCAGTTTTTGTTGACTACCATAGCTGTATAGTAGGCTCTGAGGTCAAGTAGTAGGAGTCCTCCTACTTTGTTCTTTTACTTCAATAGTGCTTTACTTATCTGGGGCCTCTTTCCTTTCCACATAAACTTAATGATTACTTTTTCCATCTCTTTGAAGAATGCTGTTGGTATTTGGATCAGGATTGCATTGCATTCGTAGATTGCCTTGGGTAGAATTAACATTTTCACAATGTTGAGTCTACCTATCCATGAGCATGGTAGGTTCTCCACTTATGTAGGTCTATTTGGTCTCTCGACGTAGTGTTTTGAATTTTTCTTTGTATAGGTCCTTTATGTCCCTGGTTAGATTTATTCCTAAGTATCTTGGTTTGTTTGTTTGTTTGTCTTTAGTTGCTATGATAAATGGTGTTGCTTTCCTGATTTCCTTTTTGTTTTTCTCTTTATGATGTATAGGAATCTGACTGATTTTTCTATGTTTATCTTTTATCGACTCGAAGGCAGTGGTTGGTGGGTGGATCTTTTATCCTACTACTCTGCTGAATCTTTCTGTTACTTCCAGCAGTTTTCTTGTGTAGGCATTTGGGTTCTTCATGTATAGTAATTTTACTTCTTCCTTACCAATTTGGATGTCCTTTATTTCTTTTTCTTGCCTTATTGCTCTAACTAAGACTTCCAGCACAATGTTAAATAAGATTGGTCTTCTTGTTTTCGGGGGGGGATGTTTTCCTCCTCCCTCTGTTTAGAATGATGTTGGCTGTTGGATTTGTATGAATGCCCTTTATTACGTCAAGGAATGTCCCTCTATTCCTGTTTTGCTTGGTTGGTATCTGGCGGAGGCTGTCTTAAGTGCTAGATTCAGGTTGTTGTCCAATATTGTTTGTTTTCTAACTGAAGGACTCCCTTTAATAATTCTTGTAAGTTTGGTCTGGTTTTTCCATATTCCTTTCATTGCTGTTGATCTGGAAATGTCCTAATTTTGCCATCATAGTTGAGTGAGAGTTTTGCAGGATATATTATTCTTGGTTTGGAGTTTTTTGCATCACTTGATTTCCTGACTGCTGTTTTCATGGGTGTTGGTTGTGAATCCAATTAAAATGAAATCATCGGCAACTTTAACATTTTCTCCTTTTATCATGATATTGCTTGATTGTCCAGTTTTAGGATTTTTGTTTTCTCTATGTTGAGGTTCAATCCACAAAAAAGTTTCTATGCACTGAAAACGCACTGGCACCTAGTCTGGTAGGTCTGAACCAAAACCAAACTCACTGCCATCTAGTCGATTCCGACTCATAGCGACCCTCCAGGGCAGAGTAGAATTGCCTGATAGAGTTTCCAAGGAGCGCTTGGCAGATTCGAACTGCCGACCTCTTGATTACCAGCCATAGTACTTAACCACAAAAATTTAGTGTGATTAGATTATTGAGGTAAAAATTCTATGTGTGTCATACCTAAAATAACTTTTCAAATCACATTGAATAGTTTAGAAACACAAACTATAGGTGATTCTGAGGCAGATGTTTCATATAGGATTTTCTTTTTTTAGTATAAGAATTTATGTGATCAGATATTTACTTCATAAAGATTTCTCTGCCAAATGTCCTGAGGTTAGATTTTGAGATGATCGTGTTTAGAAAGAGAAGTTGGAGGGCCAATGCTTTAAGCTCAATGAGGTATTCCAAATGTTTAAAACACAATAGTGTCAGTGAATCGAAATCTCAGGAAGTGAACTCAGGAGATGTTTAGGAGAACAAACTGAGGGAAACTATTGAACATTTGCATATCTGGAATAAGTGAAAGAAAGTTATAAAATGTTTGTTCTTGGGCCTAACCTACTTTCTACTTCTGCACATAAACACTCAAGTTTTTAATGTCTTTTAAAAGAGACAGCTTTATTAATATACTGTCAGATTTTTAAAAAATCACCTGCAAAACATATGAGGTTCCAAACTGGATATAATTTGGCATAACAGACACATAAGTGAAGAATTCACTAGACGTTTGATGGTGCAACTATTATATATATGGACCTGAATGGATATCATTTAAGTTCAGATTTGTGTTGAAATTTGTTTTACAAACTTTCAAAGGAAGCATTGTGGGTCATCTACTTTTCCTTGGCAGAGAGAAGAGTGTGGGATTATGTGATTATATTCAAGGCCCTGAGAACCTCCATGCACACTGAGTTTGTTTCCTCAATTAGTTCCTTAAAAAAAACAGACCTTTTAACTTCTTGCACAAAAATCTTTCCAATAAGCAGAGAAAAGAAAATCCTTGCTTTTAACATATAAAGAAGTAATTTCTGTGACAATATTTTTACAAAGAATAAGTGGGACAGAGACTTATTAAATATTATTGAAAGTAAGGTATTGTTAATTTGAATTTGTTCTAAGATGCTAAGTATAATCTTCACAGACTTTTTGAGAAAATAATATAAAATATATATTGGAAAATATACAACAGGAAATTTTAAAATTACACTAGAAATTATTGATTTAACACAATAGAGGCCTGAAATCAAGAAATAGACCAACTAAAAATGACATAAGACCTATAGAAAATAAATTGCAAGAAGGAAAACAGAAGTCATCTATTTAAATTAAATTTAAATAGTGAAACAACTCAACTGAAAGGCAGAAGTTGGAAAAATGCATGAAAAAGGAAACATGATACAAATATGCATCAGTCTACAACAGACACACTTAAGATTTGAAGACACAAATCGGGTGAAAATAAAGAACGGTGAAACATAAGCCCTCTGCTGTGAATTGAAAGTGTCACTGCAAGTGATGAAGTCTTATCCCTTATGCCTGTCAGTGTAACCTTGTTTGGGGAAATAGGGTTATTCTTTCAAGATAATATCAGAGTAAGGTAGGTTCTGATCCTAATAACTTCTGACGGAAGTGTTATAAAAGGAGAGAACAGACAGGGAAATGTAGAGAGTCACACAGGCAACAGAGACACCATGTGAAGATAGAGGCCAATGAGCCTACATGTATCCAAGGACTGTCAAAAAAAGCCAGGGGCTACAAGAAGCCAGAAGAGAGAGGAGGATATTCCCCTAGAACAAAAAGAGAAAGATAATAGCCCTGCCAGTACCCTAAATTTGGACCTCTAACCTCCAAAATTGTGAGAGAATATATTAATGTGTTATGGAAGCCCTAGGAAACTAAGACACCAAGCGAGCAGTATCAGAGGAAAGCTGAATTAGCTATACTAATATCTGACATATTAGACTTTGAGTAAAAAAAGTTACCAGACAAAAAGAACATTTAAAAATTATAAAAGTGTTAATCCATTGGGAAGATCAAGTAATTAGGAAAATATTCATTGGAGTGGAAGCCCAGATGGAAGAGTAGTCAGATGCACTAAGCCATCCCGCTGCAACAAAGACATGACAAAACAAGTAAAACATATACAGACATCAATCGTGGATCCCTGAACCTTAAATGAAGGGTTAAAGTATTAGATGGAAGTTACTGAGAACAAGAAACTGATATAAAACGGAGCAGGAAGAGAGATACAGAGTGGAGATTCCCTTGCCAAACAGCATGACTCAGCGTGGCCATTTTGGAATAAAACCAACAACCCCGCATACAGAAAGGCACCTCCACAGGATTCCCAATAAGAGATAGAGGCACAACACAGGCATACCCAGGGCTAAGTAAGATCACATTTGCTGCCTGCAACTCAAGGAGGAGACCAAAATCTTTCCAGTGGAAACTACAGGGGAGCAATCCTACACTCCCCACCCCTCTGGTGAACAGCAGCTATAACCACCCCATCCTGGCAACCCCAAATGCCAGGAACCACAGTACCAACCCACCCTGTTGCCCTCCTCCATTTGGCATCCTCTGCCCCTGCCTTTGCCCCCCACCTCTTCCACCTTCTGGCTGTGGCCCCAGTAGGACCTGGCCCAAACAACTGGCCCTTTCCTGTAGGCTCCAGATGACTCCTGCCACCCACTGTGGCCCCAAGGGGACTAGACATGAACCTCAGGCCCTTCCCTGACAGCTCCAGACATCTACTGCCACCAGCCTCACCCCAGACGGTACACAAGCAGGATTCCAGACTCTTCCTCGCTGGCTCTGGGCCCCTTGTGCTGTCCACCACGGCCCCAAGGAGACCCGGTTAGGAGCCCAGACCCCTCCCTGCCTGCAACAGAAACCCGAACACCACCCATCTGGTGAAAGAGATCAAGGAAAATGCAGACAAAACTAACCAATATATAGCCAAAGTCAAAGAAAACACAGACAAATCAATAAGAGAATTCAGAAAAAATAATACAGAATAAAATTTCAAAATTAATAATTAGAAATCTTACAAAAACAGCAATTACAAATCAAAATGATGATCAACAAGATTTCAGAAATGACAGTACCATAAAAGGTTTGAGGAGCAGGTTTGAAACAATGGAAGACAGGATCAGAAAAACTGAAAACAAATCTTTGGATGCCAATTTGTTTGAGAAAAGTCAGAGAAAAGAATGAAGAAAAATGAAGAAACCATGAGAATGATGTGGGATACAATCAAGAGCAAAATTTTGTGAGTGATTGGAATTCCAGAATAGGGGGAGAAAATGGAAAACACAGAAGATCATTCAAGATTTGCTGACTGAAAACTTTCTTAGTATGAAAGATGAAATCTAACTATCTGAGAAGTTCAACAAACCCCATATAGGATTGTTGTTGTTTGGTGCTGATGAGTCAGTTCTGACTCATAGTGAGCCTATGTACCACAGAAAAAAACACTGCCTAGTCCTGTACCATCCTTATAATCATTGTTATGCTTAAGGCCCTTGTTGCAGCCACTGTGGCAATAGATCTCATTAAGAGTCTTCCTCTTTTCCACTGACCCTGTACTTTACCAAGCATGATGTCCTCCAGGGACTGATCCCTCCTGACAACATGTCCAAAGTATGTAAAATGCAGTCTTGACATCGTTGCTTCTAAGGAGCATTCTGGTTGTACTTCTTCCAAGACAAATTTGTTCATTCTTTTGACAGTCCATGGTATATTCAATATTCTTTGCCAACACAATTCAAAGGCATCAATTCTGTTTCACTCTTCTAATTCGCTGTCCAGCTTTCAAACACATAAGATGTGGCTGAAAATACCATGGCTTAGGTCAGGTGCACCTTAGTCTTCAAGGTGACATCTTTGCTTTTCAACACTTTAAAGAGGTCATTTGCAGCAGATCTGCCCAATGCAATGCAGCTTTTGATTCTTTGACTACTGTTTCCATGGGTGTTGATTGTGTATCCAAGTAAAATGAAATCCTTGACAACTTCAACCCTTTCTTCATATTTCAGAGTGTGGTTTATTGGTCCAGTTGCAAGGATTTCCTGTCTCCTTTATTTTGAGGTGTAATCCATCTTGAAGATCTTTGATCTTCATCAGTAAGTTCTTCAGTTCCTCTTTACTTTCAGCAAGCAAGGTTGTGTCATCTGCGTAATGCAGGGTGTTAAGGAGTCATCTTCTAATCGTGATGCCCCATTCTTCTTCATATAGTCCAGCTTCTCAGCATACAGATTGAAAAGGTATGGTGAAAGGATGCAAACCTGACGCACACCTTTCCTGACTTTAAACCATTCAATATCCCCTTGTTCTGTCCAAACAACTGTCTCTTGGTCTATGTACAGGTTCCTCATGAGCACGTTTAAGTGTTCTGGAATTCCTATTCTTCATGATGTTATCCATAATTTGTTATGATCCACACAGTTGAATGCCTTCTCATAGTCCATAAAACACAGGTAAACGTCTTTCTGATATTCTTTGGTTTCAGCCAGGATCCATCTGACATCAGCAATGATATCCCTGGTTCCACGTCCTCTTCTGAATCTGGCCTGAATTTCTGGCAGTTCTGTGTCAATATATTGCTTCAGCCACTTTTGAATGATCTTCAGCAAAATTTTGCTTACATGTGATATTAATGGTATTGTTTGATAATTTCTTCATTAGATTGGATCCCCTTTCTTGGGAATAGGCATAAATACGGATCCCTTCCAGTCAGTTGGCCAGGAAGTTGTCTTCCAAATTTCTTGGCATAGATGAGTGAGCACTTCCAGTGCTGCATCCATTTGCTGAAACATCTCAATTGATAGTCCATCTATTCCTGAAGCCTTGTTTTTCCTCAGTGACTTCAGTACAGCTTGGATATCTTCCTTCAGTACCATCGGTTCCCGATCATTTGCTACCTCTTGAGATGGTTGCCCCCCGACTAATTCTTTTTGGTGTAATGACTCTGTGTATTCCTTCCATCTTCTTTTGATGCTTCCTGCATTGCTTAATATTTTCCCCATAGAATCCTTCACTACTGCAACACGAAGCTTGACTTTTTTCTTCAGTTCTTTCAGCTGGAGTAATGCTGAGCATGTCCATCCCTTTTAGCTTTCTATCTCCAGCTCTTTCTACAAGCCGCCCTTTGAAGTCTTCTGTTCAGTTCTTTTACTTTGTCATTTCTTCCTTTTGCTTTAGCTGCTCGATGTTTGAGCACAAGTTTCAGTCTCCTCTGACATCCATCTTGGTCTTTTCTTTCTTGCCTGTCTTTTCAATGACCTCTTGCTTTCTTCACATATGATATCCTTCATGTGATTCCACAACTCATCTGTCCTTTGGTCATTAGTGTTCATCGCATCAAATCTATTCTTCAGGAAGTCTGTAAATTCGGGTGGGATATACTCAAGGTCATATTTTGGCTCTTGTGGATTTGCTCTGATTTTCTTCAGTTTCAACTTGAACTTGCTTAAGAGCAATTGATGGTCCGTTCCAGACTCAGCCCCTGGCCTTGTTCTGACTGATGATATCAAGCTTTTTCATCATCTTTTTCCACAGATGTAGTCAATTTGATTCCTGTGTATTCCATCTGGTGAAGTTCATGTGTATAGTCACTGTTCATGTTGGTAAATATCCTCTTTGTTTACTATCCTTTTTGTTAGGCAGAGATAAATCTACTGTGGTGTATTCAAGAGAGAATCAGAAAATCTGTTTAAAAATACTGTTATTGATTCTGTGTAAATAGCTTAATTACTAGGCTGTTAGGATGAACACATTTGAAGAGACATCAGAAAAAATATCTCTGTAAAAGCCCCCTGTGTGCCGATTAGAAAGAGAAAGAGATCCAACAAGGCTTACATTTGTTATTAAATGTTCCTGGATTTTAATGTGAGCAAGGTCTCCAATGACATTGAGAAAGCAAAAAAAAATTATGGGTTTGGAAGATACAAGTATTTTATTGCAAAATTCATTCCTATTACCTTTTAGGTTAATGATACAGAAGAAACAATTCACAATGTGTCTGTAAACAAAACTCTTGTGGAATTCATAGACAGTAATTATTTTTAGTATTCTATTGTTTTGTGTACAAAGAATTAGTACAGAATCCATTACATCGTGAGTGCTAGACCATAGTATTAAACCAATTAAATTCAGAATTACAGCAAAAGAAAACGTTCATGTGGGTCATGATAAAGTTTCAATGAACATATCTGAAAGAGCATTTGCATTTGTCTAATAGAATGGCTCCGTGAACAAAAATTCACAATAATTTTCATTAAAAATTCCACTGGCACACATTTATGCATTAATAAAGGCTTGGGTACATTATTGGTGCCCTGATGGCACAGTGGTTAAGAGCTCAGCTGCTAACCAAAAGGTCAGTGGTTCAAATCCACCAACTGCTCCTAGGAAGCCACATGGGGCAGTTCTACTGACACGATTCAGCTCAATTTGGTTTGATTTGGCTCTATTCGGCTCGATTTGGCTGTATTTGGTCCTATTTGGCGCTATTCAGCTCTATTCAACTCTTTTCTACTCTATTCATCTCTGTTCGACTCCATTCGACTCGATTCCACACCATTCTACTCCATTCTACACTATACTATTCTGCAGAACCCTACCCCACCCTTCCCTATCCTAATCTAGTCTGTTCTTTTCTATTCTGTTGTATTCTATTCTCGTTTTCTATTTTCTCTATTCCATCCTATGCTACTCTACCATACCCTACACTAAACTAACCTACCCTGACCTATGCTGTTCTATTCTATTTTCTTCTATTTCCTCTGTTCCACCGTACCCTACCCTACCCTATGCTACCCCACTGTACCATACCCTACTACTTAGGGGTACTCAATAAGGGTACTAATTAGGGTACTAGCTTGGGCGAGGGGACTACTTAAGGCAAGGGTACTAGTTCAGGCTACTAGTTAAGTTAAGGCCAGGGTACTACTTAAGAGTACTAGTTATGTAAGTGTATTATTTAAGGGTACTAGTTAAGGCCAGGATACTACTTCAGGGTACTAGTTCAGGCATGGGTACTTGTTGAGGGTACTGGTTAAGGCAGGGGTACTAGTTGACATTACTAGTTAAGAGTACTAGTTAATGCTAGGGAACTAGTTAAGGCAAGGGTACTAGTTAAGATTACTGGTTAAAGCAAGGTACCAGTTAAGACTACTATTTAAGGCAAGGGTACTAGTTAAGACTACTAGTTAAGGCAAGGGTACTAATTCATTCTCCTAGTTAAGGTAAGGGTACTAGTTTGGATTACTGATTTAGGGTACTTGTCAAAGCAATGGTACTACTCAAGGCTAGTTGTCTAGGCTACTGATTTATGCCACTAGTCTAGCTGACTGGCCCAGCTTACTAGTCTAGGCTACTACTCTAGCCTTGTGTACTCTACTGTAGTCTACTTTCGTCTACCCTATCATAAACTACCCTACCCTAACCTATTCTATTCCAATTGATTCGATTCAAAGCATTTTGATGTGATTGGTCGTGATTATGCTTGAATCGGCTCGATTCAGCAACATCAGCTCGATTCAGCTCGATTTGGTTCGAATTGCCTCGATTCTGCTCGTTTCAACTCAATTTGGCTCGGTTCAGCCTTATTCAGCCCTATTTGGCTCGATTCGACTCTTTTCTACTCTATTTGTCTCTTTTTGACTCCATTCTACACTATTCTACTCTATTCTGTTCTACCCTACTCTAATCTAATCTATGCTAATCGATTTGATTGGACACGATTCAAAGCAATTCGACGCGATTCATCTCGTTTTGTTTCCATTTGGCTCGATTCGGCTAGAATTGGCTCTATTCGGCTATATCCTGCACTATTTGACTCTATTCTTCTCAATTCTACTCTACTCTTCTCTACTTTGCTCTTTTTACCCTACTGTACTATATTCTATTCTTTCTATTCTGTACTGTTCTGTTCTATTCTAGTCTACCCTCCCTGCCCCTAGCCTACCCTTCTCTAGTCTATTTGATTAGATTCGATTTGACGCATTTCCACGCGATTCAATGCAATTAGGCTTGAATCAGCTCGATTCGGTTCGAATCGGCTCCATTCGGCTCGATTTGGCTTGAATTGCATCGATTCTACTGGATTCTGCTCGATAAGGCCAAATTTGACACTATTTGGCCCTATTCTGCTCTATTCGACTCTTTTCTACTCTATTCATCTCCATCTGTCTCTACTGGACTCCATTCAACTCCATTCCACACCATTCTACACTATATTCTATTCTACCCTTCCCTATCCTAATCTATTCTAATCCATTCGATTTGATTTGAGCCATTTCGAAGCGATCCGATGCAATTCGTCTTCTTTTGTCTCCATTCGGCTCAATTTGGCTATATTCTGCACTATTTGACTCTTTTCTACTCTATTCTATTCTGTTGTATTCTTCTATTCTGTCTCTCCTATGCTGTTGTACTCTCTTCTATTCTACCCTACCCAAACCTACTGCACCCCACCCAAATCTACCCTGCTTTAATCTATTTGATTCAATTCGACGTGATTTGACAGGATTCGACTCGATTCGACGAGATCTGAAGGCATTTGAACAGATTTGACGAGATTCCATGCGATTCAATGTGATTCAGTAGGATTCTATGAGATTTGATGCAATTCGAAGTTATTCGACCTGATACAATGGGATTCGACACGAAATGAAGCAATCTGACCTTGTTTGATGCAAAACTATGTGACTTGACTCGATTTGACGTGATTCGATGTGATTAGACACTATTCGGTGACAGTCAGTGCGATTCTGCTTGATTCAGCTCAGTTAGGTGCGATTCAGCACTATATGGCTCTTTTTGGCTGTATTCTGATCCCTTCAGCTCTATTCGTCTCTTTTCGGCCTATTCAGCTCTATTCGACTCTACTCTTTTCCCCTCTATTCTATTCCTTCTGTTCTAATCTCTTCTATCTTACTCTACTCTGTTCTATTTTACCCTCCCAACACCTACTCTAATCTATACTTTTCGATTGGACTTGACCTATTTAACGCGATTCGACGTGATTAAGCTTGAATTGGCTCGATTCGCATGGATTTGGCTCTATTCGGCTCCTTTAGGATCCATTCACCTCGTTTTGGCTTGAATCGCCTTGATTCTGCTTGATTCGGCCTTATTCAGCCCTATTCTGATCTATTTGATTCTTTTCTACTCTATTCGTCTCTATTCGACTCCATTATATTCCATTCCACACCATTCTACACTATTCTCCTCTATTCTATTCTACCCATCCCTACCCCAATCTATTCTAATTGATTCAACTTCATTTGACCCGATTTGAAGGGATTCAATGCAATTCGTCTTGTTTTGTCTCCATTCGGCTCAATTCGGCTAGATTCTGCACTATTTGACTCTTTTCTACTCTATTCTATTCTGTTGTATTCTTTCTTTCTGTTCTGTTCAGTTCTCTCCTATTCTGTTGTACTCTATTCTATTCAACCCTACCCAACCCTACTGCACCCCACCCAAACCTACCCTACTTTAATCTATTTGATTCAATTCGATTCAGTTCGACGCGATTTGAGAGGATTCGACGGGATTTGACGAGGTCCAAAGCATTCCACGGGATTCAAAAAGATTTGACAAGATTCCATGTGATTCGACGTGATTCAGCAGAATTCTATGAGATTTGACGCAATTCGAATTTATGTCACATGATACAACGCGATTTGCAGTGATTCGATGACATTCGATGCAATTCGACACGATATGAAGTGATTCGACATGGTTTGACAAAAAATGATGTGATTCGACGCTATTCCGTGACAGTCGGTGCGATTCTGCTTGATTCAGCTCAATTAGGTGCGATTCGGCACTATACGGCTCTTTTCGGCTCTATTCAGCTCCGTTCAGCTCTATTTTCTCTATTTGTCTCTATTCGGCCTATTCGGCTCTATTCGACTCTATTCGAGTCTATTGAACCCTACTCTTTTCCACTCTTTCTATTATGTTCTAATCTCTTCTCTTCTACTCTACTCTATTCTACCCTCCCCTTCCCTCCCCTTCTCTAATCTATACGTTTCGATTGGATTCGACGTGATTAAGCTTGAATCAGCTCGATTCAAATCGATTTGGCTCTATTCGGCTCAATTAGGCTCCATTCGGCTCAGTTAGGCTCCTTTCAGCTCGTTTTGGCTTAAATTGCTTCAATTCTGCTCGATTTGGCCTTTTTCGGCCCTATTCTGCTTTATTCGACTCTTTTCTACTCTATTAATGTCTATTTGACTCCATTCTACTCCATTCTATTCATTCTACACCATTCTACACTATTCTGCTCTACCCTACCCTACACCACTCTAATTTACTCTAATCGAGTCAAAGTGATTCCTCTCATTTCTTCTCCATTCAGCTCTGTTCGACTCTGTTATACTCTAGTCTACTCTATTGTACTCCAGTCTACTCTTTATTCTATTGTAATATTTCTATTCTGTTCTGTTCTATTCTACTCTATTCTACCCTACCCTATTCTACACAACTCTAATCTATTCTAATCCATTTGATTGGATTTGAATCAACCCATTCTGTAGCGATTCTGCTCGATTTTGCTCTAATCAAATCTCTTCTACTCTACTCTATTCCCCTCTACTCTACTCTAGCCTACTCTTTGCTGTATTCATTCTGTATTCTATTCTGCTCTGTTCTATTCTATTCTACTCTATTGTACCCTACCATACCCTACCCTATCCGAACCTCCCCTACTCTAATCTATTCAATTCAATTCGATGAATTTTGACGTGATTTGGGTCGAATCATTTCCGTTCATGTCCATTCGGCTCCATTTGTCTCGAACAGTGTCGATTCGGCTTGATTAGGCTCGATTCGGCTCCATTAGGCTCGATTCGCTGGATTCGGCTCGATTTGGCTCAATTCAGCTCGATTCGGCCCTCCTCGGCCCTATTCAGCACTATTCGGCTCTATTCAGCTCTTTTCTACTCTATTTGACTCCATTCGCTTCCGTTGCTCATGATTCTACTCCATTCTACTCTACCCTACTCTAATTTACTGTAATTGATTCGATGGGATTCAACATGATTTGTCTCGTTTCATCTCCATTTGGCTGAATTCGACTGTATTCAACTCTGTTCTACTCTACACTATTCTGCTCTGCTCTACCCTTTTCTACTCTATTCTATTGCACTCTTTGTATTCTCTTCTACTGTGTTCAATTTTATTTTACTCTATTCTATCCTACCCTGCTCTAATCTATTCTACTGGATTCGATTCCATGCATTTCGATGCGATTCGGCTCAAATCGGCTCCATTGCACTCCATTCATCCCCCTTCAGCTCAATCCGGTCCGATTCAGCTCTAATCAGCTCCATTCAGCTCTATTCAGCTCTAATAGGCTCTATTCAACTCTATTCAGCTCTATTAGATTCTACTGAACTCTATTATCTCTTTTCAACTGCAATACACCATTCTGCTCCATCCTTCTCTATTCAATTGTATTGTACTCTAATCTACTCTAGCCTATTCTAATCGATTTGATGTGATTTGACTTGAATCGATGGGGTTCAATGCAATTCGATGGGATCTGACGCGATATGGCACGATTTCGTAGGCTTCGGTGTGATTCATCTTGATTTCTATCACTTCGGCTCTTTTTGGCTCTGTTTGGCTGTATTTGGCTCTATTCGGCAATATTCAACTCTATTCTACTCTACTCTTCTATACTCTACAGCACTTGACCCTATTGTATTCTTTCAGTTCTGTTCTGTTCTGCTGAATTCTATTCTACCCTACCGTACACTAACCTTACCTGCCCTACACTAATCTGTTTGATTCGATTCGACACACTTTAATGTGATTCGACAAGATTTGTCTCGATTTACCTCGAATTTGGTCAATTCGGCTGCATTCAGCTCTGTTTGGCTCTATTCAACTCTATTTGACTCTTCTCTACTGTACTTGTCTCTACTTAATTCTATTCTATTCTTTCTATTGTGTTCTGTTCTGTTCTGTTCTATTCTAACCCCTCCTACCCTACACTCCTGTACTCTAATCTATTTGATTCGATTCAATGCATTTCACCCCGATTCTATGTGATTAGGCTTGAATCGGCTTGACTTAGCTCTATTTGGCTTGAATCAGGTCAATTCTGCTCGATTCTGCTCAGTTCAGCATAATTAGTCTCGATCCAAACTTATTCGGCCCTGTTCAGCTCTATTCAACTCTTTTCTACTTTATTCATCTCTATTTGGCTCCATTCGACTCCATTCCACACCATTCTGCTCTGTTCGACTCCATTCTACACTATTCTACTCTATTCTATTCTGTTCTACCCTACCCTACCCTACTCTAATCTATTCTAATCCATTCGATTCATCACGATTTGCCTCTTTTCCTCTCCATTCGACTCAATTCAGCTCGAATTGGATCTATTCATCTATATTCTGCACTACTCAACTCTGACTATTCTACTCAACTCTACTCCATTCTACTCTTTGTATTCTCTTCTATTCTACTCTATTCTATTCTTCTGTGCACTACCCTACCGAATCCCAGCCTATCCTACACTACTCTAATCTGTTCAGTTTAATTTGATTCCATTCAATTTGCCCCCATTTGACACAATTGGACTGGATTCAGTGAGATTCCACGGGATTCGACAGGTTTTGGTGGGGTTTGATGGAATTTGACGGGATTCGATGTGGTAGGATGCATTTAGGTGCGATTTGGCTTGATTTAGCTCGGGTCATTTTGTTTGTCTCTATTTGACTCTTTTTAGCTCCATTTGGCTCCACTGAGCTCGAATCTGGTCGATTCGACTCGATTCGGCTTGATTCAGCTCTATTCGGCCCTATTTGACCCTATTCAGTGCTATTCGGCTCTATTCAACTCTTTTCTACTTTATTCATCTCTATTCAACTCCATTAGACTCCATTCCACTCCATTCTATTCTACAGGGGTACTCAATAAGGGTGCTAATTAAGGGTAGTAGTTCGGGTAAGGGTACTACTTAAGGCAAGGGTACTAGTTCAGGCTACCAGTTAAGCCCACTGTAGTAGTTATGGGTACTAGTTAAGGCAAGGGTACTAGTTAAGTGTGCTAGTTAAGGCAAGGGCAGTATTTAAGGTTACTAGTTCAGGCAACAGTACTAGTTAAGGCTACTAGTTAATTCAAGGGTACTAGTGAAGACTACTGGTTAAGGTAAGGGTACTAGTTAAGGTCAGGTTGGTAGGTAAGGCTACTAGTTAAGGGTACCAGTAAGGCAAGGCTACTAGTTAAGGCTACTAGTTAAGGCAAGGGTACTAGTTCAGGGTACTAGTAGGCAAGGGTACTAGTTAAGACTACTTGTTTAGGCAAGGGTACCTGTTCATATTACTAATTTAGGGTACTTGTCAAGGCAAGGATACTATTCAAAGCTAGTTGTCTAGGCTACTGATCTATGCCACTAGTCTAGCTGACTAGTCCAGCTGACTAGTAGAGGATACTACTCTAGCCTTCTCTTGTCTACTCTACAGTAGTTCACTTTCGTCTACCCTAGTCTACCCTATCATAATCTACCCTATCCTAACCTATTCTAATCGATTTGATTCAATTCAAAGCATTTCGATGCGATTAGACGCAATTATTCTTGAATTGGCTCGATTCGGCACCATCAGCTCGATTCAGCTCAAATCGCTTCGCTTCAGCTCGTTTCGACTCGATTCGGCTCAATTCAGCCTTATTAGGCCCTATTCGGCTTAACTCGACTCTTTTCTATTTGTCTCTATTTGGCTCCATTGGAATCCATTCTACTCTATTCTGTTCTACCCTACCCTGCTCTAATCTATTCTAATGGATTTGATTCGACACGATTCAAAGCATTTCGACGCGATTCATCTCGTTTTGTTTCCATTTGGCTCGATTCGGCTAGAATTGGCTCTATTCAGCTATGTCCTGCACTATTTGACTCTATTCGACTCAATCCTACTCTACTCTTCTCTACTTTACTCCTCTGCTCTACCTTACTGTACTATATTCTATTCTTTCTGTACTGTTCTGTTCTATTCTATTCTACCCTCCCTGTCCCTACCCTACCCTTATCTCATCTATGATTCGATTCGACGCATTTCCACGCGATTCGACGCCATTAGGCTTGAATCAGCTCGATTCAGTTCTAATCGGCTCGATTTGGCTCCATTTCACTCCATTTGGCTCGATTTGGTTTGAATTGCATCGATTCTGCTGGATTTTGCTTGATTAGGCCTTCTTTGGCCCTATTTGGCCCTATTCTGCTCTATTCGACTCTTTTCTACTCCATTCGTCTCTATCCGTCTCTATTTGACTCCATTCTATTCCATTCTACATCATTCTACACTATTCTCCTCTATTTTATTCTACCCTTCCCTACCCTAATCTATTCTAATTGATTCGATATGATTTGAAACGAATCGAAGCGATTCAATGCGTTTTGTCTCCATTAGGCTCAATTCAGCTATGTTCTGCAATATTTGACTCTTTCTATATTCTGTTGTATTCTTTCTATTCTGTTCTGTTCTCTCCTATTCTGTTGTACTCTATTCTATTCTACCCTACCCAACCCTACTCCACCCCACCCAAACCTACCCTACTTTAATCTATTTGATTCAGTTCGACGAGATTTGACAGGATTTGATGGGATTTGATGAGATCCGAAGGCATTCGACGGGATTCGAAGAGTTTTAATGAGATTCCATGCAATTCAACTAGATTCAGCAGAATTCTATGAGATTTGACGCAATTCGAAGTTATTCGACGTGATACAACGCGATTCGCCTTGATTCGATGACATTCGACGCAATTTGACGCAATATGAAGCGATTCGACCCGGTTTGATGCAAAATGATATCATTGGATGTGACTCAACATGATTTGATGAGATTCGACGCTATTCGGCGACAGTTGGTGCGATTCTGCTTGATTCAGATCGATTAGGTGCGATTCGGCACTATACGGCTCTTTTTCGGCTGTATTCAGCTCCATTCACCTCTATTCGTCTCTATTCGGCCTGTTAAGCTCTATTCGAACCTACTCTTTTCCAATCTATTCTGTTCCTTCTAATCTGTTCTAATCTCTTCTATTCTATTCTACCCTCCCCTCCCCTACTCTAATCCATACGTTTCGATTGGATTTGACACATTTAACGTGATTCAACACGATTAAGCTTGAATCTGCTCAATTCAGACCTATTTGGATCTATTTGGCTCAATTAGGCTTCATTTGGCTCGTTTTGGCCTCAATTGCTTTGATTCTGCTCGATTTGGCCTTATTTGGCCCTATTCTGCTCTATTCGACTCTTCTACTCTATTCGTCTCTATTTGACTCCATTCTACTCCATTCCTTTTATTCCCCACCATTCTACACTATTCTGCTCTACCCTACCCTACACCTCTCTAATGTACTCTAATCGATTTGACGCGATTCCTCTCATTTCATCTCCATTCGGCTCTATATATTTTTTCTATTATACTCTATTCTACTCCTCTCTATTCTATTGTATTGTTTCTATTCTGTTCTATTCTATTCTACTCTATTCTACCCTACCCTATACAACCCAACTCTATTCTATTCTAATCCATTTGATTGGATTTGACTCAACCCATTTTGACATGATTCGGCTTGATTCAGCTCTATTTGGCTCTGTTCAAATCTATTCTACTCTACTCTATTCCCCTCTACTCTACTCTAGCCTACTCTTTTCTGTATTCGTTCTGTATTGTTCTGTTCTATTCTGTTCTCTTCTATTCTATTCTGTTTTCTTCTATGCTACTCTAGCCTATTCCACCCTACCCTATCATACCTGAACCTCCCCTACTCTAATCTACTCAATTCGATTCAACAAATTGTGACGCGATTTGGGTCGAATAGGTTCAATTCGTGTCCATTCAGTTCCATTTTGCTCGAATAGTGTCGATTCAGCTTGATTAGGCTCGACTCGGCTCCGTTAGGATCGATTTGCTGGATTCGGCTTGATTTGACCCAATTCAGCTCGATTCGGCCCTATTCAGCACTATTTGGCTCTATTCAGCTCTTTTCTACTCTATTTGACTCCTTTCGATTCCATTGTACACCATTCTACTCCATTCTACACTATTCTAATCTACCCTACTCTAATTTACTGTAATTGTTTTCGATGGGATTTGACGTGATTTTTCTCATTTCGTCTCCATTTGGCTCGATTCAACTCTATTTCACTCTGTTCTACTCTACTGTACACTATTCTGCTCTGCTCTACCCTTTTCTACTCTATTCTATTGTATTCTTTCTATTCTCTTCTACTGTGTTCAATTCTATTTTACTCTATTCTATCCTACCCTACTCTAATCTATTCTACTGGATTCGATTCCATGAATTTCGATGCGATTTGGCTCAAATCGGCTCTATTGCACTCCATTCATCCCCCTTCTGCTCAAATCGGTTTGATTCAGCTCTGATTGACTCCATTCGGCTCGAGTCAGCTCTAATAGGCTCTATTCAGCTCTATTCGGCTGTATTAGACTACTCAACTCTATTATCTCTTTTTGACTCCATTCAACTCCATTCTACACCATTCTAATCCATCCAACTCTAGTCTTCTCTATTCTATTGTCTTGTACTCTACCCTTCTCTAGTCTATTCTAGTTGATTGGATTTGATTTGACTTGAATCGATGGGATTCAATGCAGTTCGACAGGATTCGACGCAATATGTGACGATTCCGAAGGATTCAGCGCGATTCCTCTGGATTTCTATCGTTTTGGCTCTTTTTGGCTCTATTTAGCTGGATTTGGCTCTATTTGGCAATAGTCAACTTTATTCTACTCTATTCTTCTATACTCTACACTACTCGACCCTATTCTATTCTTTCAGTTCTGTTCTGTTCTTTCCTGTTCTGTTCTACTGCATTCTATTCTACCCTACCCTACCCTAAGTTACCCTACTATAATCTGTTCTATTCTATTCAACACACTTGAATGGGATTCGAACTGATTGGGGTTGTATCGGCTCGATTCAGCTCCTTTTTGCGCCGTTAAACTCAGTTCGGTTCTACTTGGCCCTTTTCTGCTGTTTGCTCTCTTCGGCAGTACTCAACTCTATTTGACTCTAGTCTAGTCTACTCTTCTCTATTTTTTCTGTTCTGTTCTGTTCTACTCTATTCTATTCTACCCTACCCTACCCTAACCTTACCTGCCCTACACTAATCTATTTGATTTGAATCGACACATTTCAATGTGATTCAACATGATTCTTCTTGATTCACCTCGAATTTGGTCGATTCAGCTACATTCAGCTCTGTTTGGCTCTATTCAACTCTATTCTACTGTACTCATCTCTACTTAATTCTATTCTATTCTTTCTATTGTGTTCTGTTCTGTTCTATTCTAACGTCTCCTACCCTACCCTCCTCTACTCTAATCTATTCAAGTTGATTCAATGCATTTCGACGCGATTCCATGTGATTAGGTTTGAATCGGCTTGATTTAGCTCTATTTGGCTTGAATCGGGTCAATTCGGCTCGATTCTGCTCGATTCAGCATAATTAGGCTTGATCCAAACTTATTCGGCCCTGTTCGGCTCTATTCAACTATTTTCTACTTTATTCATCTCTATTTGGCTCCATTCGACTCCATTCCACACCATTCTTCTCTGTTCTACTCTATTCTACACTATTCTATTCTGTTCTACCCTAAAAAAAAAACCCTAATCTAATCCATTCTAATCGATTCGATTCATCGTGATTTGTCTCGTTTCCTCTCCAGTCGACTTGTTTCAGTTCAAATTGGATCTATTTCTCTCTATTCTTCGCTACTTGACTCTTACTCTTCTACTCAACTCTATTCCATTCTACTCTTTGTATTCTCTTCTGTTCTACTCTATGCTACTCTATTCTATTCTTCTGTACCCTACCCTACCGAATCCCAGCCTAACCTACACTACTCTAATCTGTTCAATTTAATTCGATTCCATTAATTGACCCCATTTGTCACAATTTGACAGGATTCGGTGAGATTCCACGAGATTCAACAAGTTTTGGTGGGATTTGATGGAATTCGATGAGATTTGATGCAATAGGATGCGATTAGATGCGATTTGGCTCGATTTAGCTTGGCTCATTTTGTTTGTCTCTATTTGGCTCATTTCAGCTCCATTTGGCCCCATTCAGCTCGATTCTGGTCGATTCGACTCGATTTGGCTTGATGCGGCTCTATTCGGCTTGATTCGCCCCATTGGCTCTATTCAACTCTTTTCTATTCTATTCATCTCTGTTCGACTGCATTAGTCTCCATTCCACACCATTCTCCTCCATTCTACCCTATTCTATTCTACGAAACCCTACCCCACCCTACTCTAGCCTAATCTAGTCTGTTTTTTATTCTCGCTTTCTATTTTCTCTATTCCATCCTATGCTACTCTACGATACCCTACACTAAACTAACCTACCCTGACCTATGCTGTTCTATTCTATTTTCTCTGTTCCACCGTATGCTACCCTACCCTATACTACTGCACCGTACCATACCCTACTACGTAGGGGTACTCAATAAGGGTGCTAATTAAGGGTACTACTTTGGGCAAGGGTACTACTTAAGGCAAGGGTGCTAGTTCAGGCTACTAGTTAAGAGAAGGGTACTAGCTAAGGCTACTAGTTCAGGCAAGAGTACTAGTTAAGGCTACTAGGTAAGGTAGGGTTACTAGTTAAGGCAAGGCTACTAGTTAAGGCACAGGTACTAGTTAAGGCAAGGGTACTTGTTAAGGGTACTGGTAATGCAAGGGTACTAGTTAAGACTACTTGCTAAGGCAAGGGTACTAGTTAAGGCTATTTGTGAAGGGAAACCTACTAGTTAAGGGTACTAGTTAAGGGAAGGATAGGAGATAAGGCTACTTTTAAGGCAAGGCCACTAGTTCAAGGTACTACTAAGGCAAGGGTACTAGTTAAGACTACTAGTTAAGGCAAGGATACTAGTTCAGATTACTAAATTAGGGTACCTGTCAAGGCAAGGGTACTATTCAAGGCTAGTTGTCTAGGCTACTGATCTATGCCACTAGTCTAGCTGACTAGTCCAGCTTACTAGTCTAGGCTATTACTCTAGCCTTCTCTTGTCTACTCTACTGTAGTCTACTTTTGTCTACCCTATCATAAACTACCATACCCTAACCTCTTCTATTCTAATCGATTTGATTCGATTCAAAGCATTTTGATGCGATTAGACGCGATTATGCTTGAATTGGCTCGATTCGGCACCAGCAGCTCGATTTGGCTCGAATTGCTTCGATTCACCTCGTTTCAACTCGATTCAGCTCGGTTCAGCCTTATTTGCCCCTATTCGGCTCGATTCGACTCTTTTCTACTCTACTTGTCTCTATTCGACTTGGTTTGACTCCATTCTACTCTATACCATTCTACCCTTCCCTACTCTAATCTATTCTAATGGGTTCAATTAGACGCGATTCAAATCAATTCGAAGCGATTTTTCTCATTTTGTTTCCATTTGACTCGATTCGGCTAGAATTGGCTCTGTTCAGCTATATCCTGCACTATTTCACTCTTTTTAACTCTATTCGACTCAATCCTACTCTACTCTACTTTACTCCTCTGCTCTACCCTACTGTACTGTATTCTATTCTTTCTATCCTGTACTGTTTTATTCGATTCTATTCTAAGCTCCCCACCCCTCCCCTACCCTACTCTAATCTATGTGATTCAATTCGATTCGACGCATTTCCACAAGATTCTACCCGATTAGCCTTGAATCAGCTCGATTTGGTTCGAATCAGCTCGATTCGACTCCATTTCATTCCATTCGGCTCGATTTGGCTCGAACTGCATCGATCTTGCTGGATTCTGCTCGATTAGGACTTCTTTGGCCCTATTCGGCCCTATTCTGCTCTATTTGACTCTTCTACTCTATTCATTTCTATCCATTTCTATTCAACTCCATTCTATTCCATTCCACACCATTCTACACTATTCTCCTCTATTCTATTCTACTCTTTCCTACCCTAATCTATTCTAATTGATTTGATTTGATTGGACCCGATTCCACGTGATTCAATGCGATTCATCTTGTTTTGTCTCCATTCGGCTCAATTAGGCTATGTTCTGCACTATTTGACTCTATTCTCTGTTGTATTCTTTCTATTGTGTTCTATTCTGTTCTCTTCTATTATGTTGTACTCTATTCTATTCTACCCTACGCAGCCCTATTGCACCCCACCCAAACCTACCCTAATTTAATCTATTTGATTCAGTTCAACGCAATTTGACAGGATGCGACGGGATTCGACAAGATCCCAAGGCATTCGACGGGATTCGAAGAGTTTTGATGAGATTCCATGTGATTCGATGTGATTCAGCAGAATTCTATGAGACTTGACACAATTCGAAGTTATTCGACGTGATACAATGCGATTCGCCATGGATCGATGACATTCGATGCAACTGGACTCGATATGAAGCGATTCGACCTGGTTCGACACAAAATGATGTGATTGGACGTGACTAGACGTGATTCGATGCGATTCGAGGCTATTGTGCGACAGTCGGTGAAATTTTGCTTGTTTCAGATTGATTAGGTGCAATTCGGCATTGTATGGCTCTTTTCAGCTGTATTCAGCTCCATTAGGCTCTATTTGTCTCTATTCGGCCTATTCGGCTCTATTCGAACCTACTCTTCTCCACTCTATTCTATTCCTTCTATTCTACTCTACTCTATTCTATTCTACCCTACCCTGCCCTTCTCTAATACATACGTTTTGACTGGATCTGACACATTTAACGTGATCCGACCCGATTAAGCTTGAATCTGCTCGATTTGGATCGATTTGGCTCTATTTGGCTCAATTAGGCTTCATTTGGCTCGTTTTGGCTTGAATTGCTTCGATTCTGCTCGATTCGCCTTATTCGGCCCTATTCTGCTCTATTTGACTCTTTTCTACTGTATTCATCTCCATTTGACTCCATCTACTCCATTGTTTTCATTCCCCAGCATTCTACTCTGTTCTGCTCTACCCTACCCTAACCCTACACCTCTCTAATTTACTGTAATCGATGCAACGCGATTCCTCTCATTTCGACTCCACTCAGCTCTTTTCAGCTCTATTCAGCTCTGCTCTATTCGGCTCTACTCTATTCTACTCTTCTCTATTCTGTTGTATTGTTTCTATTCTGTTCTGTTCTATTCTACCCTACCCTATGCTACCCAACTCTAATCTATTCTAATCCATTTGATTGGATTTGATTCAACCCATTTCAACACGATTCGGCTCAATTTGGCTCTGTTCGAATCTATTCTACTCTATTCCCCTCTACTCTACTCTAGCCTACTCTTTTCTGTATTCGTTCTGTATTGTTCTGTTCTATTCTGTTGTCTTCTATTCTATTCTGTTTTATTCTATGCTACTCTACTCTATTCCTCCCTATCCTACCGTACCCGAACCTCCCCTACTCTAATCTACTCAATTCAATTTGACGAATTTTGACGTGATTTGGGTCGAATCGGTTCGATTCATGTCCTTTTGGCTCCATTTCGCTCGAATAGTGTCGATTCAGCTTGATTAGGCTCGACTCGGCTCCATTAGGATCGATTTGCTGGATTCGGCTTGACTTGGCTCAATTCAGCTCAATTCAGCTCTCTTTGGCCCTATTCGTCTCTATTCGGCTCTTTCCTACTCTATTTGACCCCATTCAATTCCATTGCACACCATTCTACTCCATTCTTCACTATTCTACTCCACCCTACTCTACTGTAATTTATTTGATGGGATTCGACGCTATTTGTCTCGTTTCGTCTCCGTTTGGCTCAATTCGACTCTATTTGACTCTGTTCTACTCTACTCTACACTATTCTGCTCTGCTCTACCTTTTTCTACTCTATTCTATTGTATTCTTTCTATTCTCTTCCTCTATGTTCAATTCTATTCTACTCTTTTTTATCCTACCCTACTATAATCTATTCCACTGGTTTTGACTCCACGTACTTCAATGGGATTCAGCTCAAATTGGCTCCATTGCACTCCATTCATCCCCCTTCGGCTCAAATCAGTTCGATTCATCTCTAGTCAGCTCCATTCGGCTCTAGTCAGCTCTATTCAGCTCCAATATGCTCTGTTCAGCTCTATTCGGCTCTATTAGACTACTCAACTCTATTATCTCTTTTCAACTCCATTCCACACCATCCTTCTCCGTCCGACCCTATTCTTCTGTATTCTATTGTCTTGTACTCTACCCTTTTCTAGTCTATTCTAATCGATTGGATTTGATTTGACTTGAATCGATAGGATTCAATGCAATTCGACGGAATTTGACGCGATATGGCACGATTCCACAGGATTCAGTGCGATTCTTCTTGATTTCTATCGCTTTTGCTTTTTTTGGTTCTATTTGGCTGGATTTGGCTCTATTGGGCAATAGTCAACTCTATTCTATACTCTACACTACTTGACCCTATTCTATTCTTTGTTCTGTTCTACTGCATTCTATTCTACCCTACCCTAAGTTACCCTACTGTAATCTGTTCTATTCTATTCAACACACTTGAATGGGATTCAACCTGATTCAGGTCATATCAGCTCGATTCAGCTCCATTAAACTCGATTCGGTTCTATTTGGCCCTTTTCCTCTCTATTCGGCTCTTTTCAGCAGTATTCGACTCTATTTGACTCTAGTCTAGTCTATTCTTCTCTATTCTTTCTGTTCTGTTCTATTCTACTCTATTCTATTCTACCCTACCCTACCCTAACCTTACCTGTTCTACACTCATATATTTGATTCGATTCGACACAATTCAATGCAATTCGACACGATTCGTCTCGATTCACCTCGAATTTGGTTGATTCAGCTGCATTCAGCTCTGTAAGCCTTTTTCTGGTTCTATTCAATTCTGTTTGACTCTATCTTATTATGCTCGACTCTATTTAATTCTATTCTATTCTATCTATTGTGCTTTGTTTTGTTCTATTCTAACCTGTCCTACCCTACCGTCCTCTACTCTATTCAATTAGATTCAATGCATTTTGACCAGGCCAGGGTAGTAGTTAAGGATACTAGTAAAGGCAAGGTTACTAGTTAAAGGTACTAGTAAGGCAAGGCTACTAGTTAAGCCTACTAGTCAAGGCAAGGCTACTAGTTAGTTCAAGGGTACTAGTTAAGTCAGCTAGTTAAGGCAGGAGTACTAGTTAAGGCTATTAGTTGAGGCGAGGGTACTAGTTAAGGCAAGTGTACTAGTTAAGACTACATGTTAAGGCAAGAGTACTAGTTAAGGCTAGTTGTTAAGGCAAGGCTACTACTTAAGAGTACTAGTTAAGACAAGGGTACTAGTTCTTGCTACTTGTAAAGGCCACTAGTTAAGGGTACTAGTAATGTAAGGGTACTAGTTAAGATTACTGGTTAAGGCAAGGGTACTAGTTCAGGTTACTAATTTAGGGTACCTTTCAAGGCAAGGGTACTATTCAAGGCTAGTTGTCTAGGCTACTGATCTATGCCACTAGTCTAGCTGACTAGTCCAGGTTACTAGTCTAGGCTATTACTTTAGCCTTCTCTTGTCTACTCTACTGCAGTCTACTTTCGTCTACCCTAGTCTACCCTATCATAAACTACCCTTCCCTAACCTCTTCTATTCTAATCGATTTGATTCTATTCAAAGCATTTCTATACGATTAGACGCAATTATACTTGAATCGGTTCGATTCAGCATCATCAGCTCGATTCAGCTCGATTTGGCTCGAATCGCTTTGATTCAGCTCGTTTCGAATAGATTTGGCTCTGTTCATCCTTATTTGGCCCTATTCGGCTCGATTCGACTCTTTTCTAATGTATTTGTCTCTATTCGACTCCATTTGACTCCATTCTGCTCTATTCTGTTCTACCCTACCCTACTCTAATCTATTCTAATGGATTCGATTTGACACAATTCGAAGCAATTTGACACGATTCGTCTCGTTTTGTTTTCATATGGCTCAATTCAGGTAGAACTGGCTCTATTCAGCTATGTCCTGCAGTATTTCACTCTATTCAACTCTATTCGACTTAATCCTATTCTACTCTTCTCTACTCCTCTGCTCTACCCTACTGTACTATACTCTTATTCTTTCTATTCTGTACTGTTTTATTAGATTCTATTCTACCCTCCCCGCCCCTCCCCTACCCTTATCTCATCTATTTGATTCAATTCGATTTGATGCATCTCCACAAGATTCGACGCGATTAGGCCTGAATCAGCTCGATTTGGTTCAATTCGGCTCGATTTGGCTCCATTTCACTCCATTCGGCTTGATTTGGCTCGAATTGCATCGATTCTGCTGGATTCTGCTCGATTAGGCCTTCTTCGGCCCTATTCTGTTCTATTCGGCTCTTTTCTACTCTATTCGTTTCTATCCGTCTGTATTTGACTCCATTCTATTCCATTCCACACCATTCTACACTATTCTCCTCTATTCTATTCTACCCTTCCCTACCCTAATCTATTCTAATTGATTCGATTTGATTTGAAACGAATCAAAGCAATTCAATGCGTTTCGTCTCCATTCAGCTCAATTCAGCTATGTTCTGCACTATTTGACTCTTTTCTACTCTGTTCTATTTTGTTGTATTCTTTCTATTCTGTTCTGTTCTCTCCTATTCTGTTGTACTCTATTCCATTCTACCCTACCCAACCCTACTGCACCCCACCCAAACCTACCCTACTTTAATCTATTTGATTCAATTCGATTCAGTTCCACACGATTTGACGGGAATCGATGGGATTCAACGAGATTGGAAGGCATTTGACGGGATTTGAAGAGTTTTAATGAGATACCATGCGATTTGACGTGATTCAGCAGAATTTTATGAGATTTGACACAATTCGAAGTTATTCGATGTGATATGATGCAATTTGCCGTGATTCGACGACATTCGTTGCAATTCGACACAATATGATGCAATTCGACCGAGTTTGACTCAAAATGATATGACTGTACGTGATTCGATGTGATTCGACGCTATTCAGCAATAATCGGTGCGATTCTCCTTGGTTCAGATCGATTAGGTGCGATTCGGCACAATACGGCTTTTTTCGGCTGTATTCAGCTCCATTCAGCTGTGTTCGTCTCTATTCGGCCTATTCGACTCTATTTGACGTCTACTCTTTTCCACTCTATTCTATTCTATTCCTTCTATTCTGTTCTAATCTCTTCTATTCTACCCTCCCCTTCTCTAATCTATACGTTTCGATTGGATTTGACGCATTTAACGCGATTCGACGTGATTAAGCTTGAATTGGCTCGATTCGGATAGATTTGGCTCTATTCGGCTCAATTATGCTCCATTCGGCTCGTGTTGGCTTCAATTGCTTCGATTCTGCTCAATTCGGCCTTATTTGGCCCTATTCTGCTCTATTCGACTCTTTTCTACTCTATTCGCCTCTATTTGACTCCATTCTACTCCATTGTATTCATTCCACACCATAATACACTATTCGACTCTATTCTGCTCTACGCAACCCTACACCACTCTAAGTTAGTATAATCGATTTGACACGATCCCTGTCATTTCATCGCGATTCGGCTCTATTCAGCTCTGTTCAACTCTATTATAGTCTACTCTTTGCTATTCTATTGTACTGTTTCTATTCTGTTGTATTCTACTCTACTCTACCCTACCCTACCCTACCTGAATCTCCCCTACTCTAATCTACTCAATTCGATTCAACGAATTTTGATGAGATTCGGGTCGAATCCATTTGATTCGTGTCCATTCAGCTCCATTTGGCTCGAGTAGTGTCGATTCAGCTTGATTAGGCTTGATTTGGCTGCATTAGGCTCGATTCACTGGACTCGGCTGCTTTTGGCTCATTTCAGCTCGATTCGACCTTCCTCGGCCCTGTTCGGCTCTATTCAGCTCTTTTCTATGCTATTCGACTCCATTCGATTCCATTGCACACCATTCTACACTATTCTAATCTACCCTACTCTAATTTACTGTAATCGATTCGATGGGATTCGACGTCATTTGTCTCATTTCCTCTCCATTTGGCTCAATTCGACTCTGTTCTACTCTACTCTACACTATTCTGCTCTGCTCTACCCTTTTCTACTCTATTTTATTGTATTCTTTCTATTCTCTTCTACTGTGTTCAATTTTATTCTACTCTATTCTATCCTGCCCTACTCTAATCTATTCTACTGGATTCGATTCCATGCATTTCAATGGGATTCGGCTCAAATCGGCTCCATTGCATTCTAGTCGGCTCTGTTCGTCTCTAATAGGCTCTATTCAGCTCTATTTGGCTGTATTAGACTCTACTCAAATCTATTATCTCTTATCGACTCTGTTCAACTCCATTCTACACCATTCTAATCCATCCTACTCTATGCTTCTCTATTCTATTTTATTGTACTTTACCCTACTCTAAAAAAAAATCTAGTCTATTCTAATTGATTGGGTTTGATTTGACTTGAATCGATGTGATTCAATGCAGTTCAACGGGATTTGACGCGATATGGCATGATTCCGTGGGATTCGGCCTGATTCATCTTGATTTCTATTGCTTCAGCTCTTTTTGGCTCTATTTGGCTATATTCGGCAATATTCGAACTGTTCTACTCTACTCTTCTATATTCTACTCGACCGTATTCTATTCTTTCTGTTCTGTTCTATCCTGTTCTGTTCTACTACATTCTATTCTACCCTACCCTAACTTACCCTACTGTAATCTATTCTTTTCTATTCAAAACACTCGAATGGGATTTGACCTGATTCGTGCCGTATCTACTCGATTCAGATCCTTTTTGGCCATTAAACTCGATTCGGTTCTACTCAGCCCTTTTCCACTCTATTCGGCTCTTTTCGGCAGTATTCAACTCTATTTGACTGTAGTCTACCCTACTCTATTCTTTCTGTTCTGTTCTAGTCTCCTCTATTCTATTCTACCCTACCCTACCCTAACCTTACCTGCCCTACACTAATCTCTTTGATACGATTCAACACAATTATATGCGATTTGTCATAATTCATCTCGATTCACCTCGAATTTGCTCGATTCGGCTGTATTCAGCTCTGTTCAGCTCTTTTCGGCTCTATTCATCTTGATTTGACTCTATTCTACTGTACTTGGCTCTACTTAATTCTATTCTATTTCTATTGTGTTCTGTTTTGTTGTGTTCTAACCTCTCCTACCCTACCCTCCTCTACTCTAATCTATTCAATTTGATTCAAGGCATTTTGACGCGATTCCATGTGATTAGGCATGAATCGGCTTGATTTAGCTCTATTTGGCTTCAATCAGGTCAATTCAGCTCGATTCAGCATAATTAGGCTTGATTCAACCTTATTCGGCTCTGTTCGGCTCTATTCAACTCTTTTACTTTATTCATCTCTATTTGGCTCCATTCGACTCCATTCCACACCATTCTACTCTGTTCGACTCCATTCTACACTATTCTATTGTATCCTATTCTGTTCTACCCTACCCTACTCTAATCTATTCTAAACGACTCGCTTCAATGTGATTTGTCTCGTTTCCTCACCATTCGACTCGATTCAGCTCGAATTGGATCTATTCATCTCTATTCTGCACTACTCGGCTCTGACTATTCTTCTCTACTCAACTCTACTCCATTCTACTCTTTGTATTCTCTTCTCTTCTACTCTATGCTACTCTATTCTATTCTTCCATGCACTACCCTACCAAATCCCAGCCTAACCTACACTATTCTAATGGGTTCAATTTAATTCGATTCCATTCAATTTCGACCTGATTTGACACAATTCGACGGGATTTGGTGAGATTCGACGGGTTTTGGTGGGATTTGATGGAATTCGACAAGATTCGATGCAATAGGATGCGATTAGGTGAGACTTGGCTCGATTTATTTCTGTTCATTTTGTTTGTCTCTATTTGGCTCGTTCCAGCTCCCTTCGGCTACATTCAGTTCGAATGTGGTCAATTCGACTCGATTCGGCTCGATTCGGGTCTATTTGGCTCTATGCAACTCTTTCCTAATCTATTCATCTCTGTTCGACTCCATTAGACTCCATTCCACACCCTTCTACTCCATTCTACACTAGTCTATTTTACAGAACCCTACTCCACCCTTCCCTATCCTAATCTGTTCTTTTCTACTGTTGTATTCTATTCTCGCTTTCTATTTCCTCTATTCCATCCTATGCTACTCTACCATACCCTACACTAAACTAACCTACCCTGGCCAATGCTGTTCTAGTCTATTTTCTCTGTTCCAGCATATACTATACTACCCTACCCTACGCGACCCCACCACACCATACCCTACTACTTAGGGGTACTCAATAAGGACACTAATTAAGGGTACTAGTTGGGGCAAGGGTACTACTTAAGGCAAGGATGGTAGTTTGGGCTACTAGTTAAGGCTAGGGTACTAGTTAAGGTTACTAGTAAAATCAATTGTACTAGTTAAGACATCTAGTTAAGGCAAGGCTATTAGTTAAGGTAAGAGGACTAGTTATGGCTACTAGTTAAGGCAAGGGCAGTAGTCAAGCCTACTAATTAAGGCAAGGGTACTAATTAAGGAAGGGTACTAGTTAAAGACTGCTAGTTAAGGTAAGGTTACTAGTTGAGGCCAGGTTACTAGTTGAGAATATTAGTTAAGGGAAGGCTACTAGCTAAAGGTACTAGTAAGGCAAGGGTACTAGTTAAGACTACTAGTTAAGGCAAGGGTACTAGTTAATACAAGGGCACTAATTAAGGCTACTAGTTAAGCAACAGTAGTAGTACAGATTACTAACTTAGGGTACTTGTCAAGCCAAGGGTAGTATTCAAACCTAGTAATCTAGGCTACTGGTCTTTGCCACTAGTCTGGCTGACTAGTCCAGCTTACTAGTCTATGCTACTTCTCTAGCCTTCTCTTGCTGACTCTACTGTAGTCTACTTTCATCTACTCTTGCCTACCCTATCATGAACTACCCTACCCTAAGCTCTATTGTAATATATTTGATTCGATTTGATTCAAAGTATTTCAATGACATTGGACGCAATTATGCTTGAATCAGCCCTATTCGGCTCGATTCGACTCTTTTCTACTCTATTTGTCTCTATTCGACTGCATTTGACTCCATTCTACCCTATTCTATTCTACCGTACCCTACACTACTCTAATCTATTCTAATGGATTCGATTCGACGAAATTCGAAGCAATTCAACACGATTCGTCTCGTTTTGTTTCCATTTGGCTCGATTCGGCTAGAATTGGCTCTATTCAGCTATATCCTGCACTATTTAACCCTATTCAACTCTATTTGACTCAACTCTGCTCTACTCTTCTCTGCTCTACCTTACTGTACTATATTCTATACTTTCTATTCTGTCCTGTTCTATTCTATTCTACCCTCCTCTCCCCTCCTCTCACCTATTTGATTCGATTTCATCCTACGCATTTCCACGCGATTCGAGGCGATTAGGCTTGAATCAGCTCGATTTGCTTCGAATCGGCTCAATTTGGCTCCATTTCACTCCATTCGGCTCGATTTGGCTCTAATTGGGTCGATTCTGCTGGATTCTGCTCGATTAGGCCTTCTTTGGCCCTATTCTGCTCTATTCGACTCTTTTCTACTCTATTCATCTCTATCCGTCTCTATTCTACTCCATTCTATTCCATTCCACACCATTCTACACTATTCTCTATTCTATTCTACCCTTTCCTACTCTATTCTAATTGATTTTATTTGATTTGACCTGATTCAACACAATTCGTCTCGTTTTGTCTCCATTCGGCTCAGTTCGGCTCTGTTCTGCACTATTTGACTCTATCCTTCTCTACTCTATTCTATTCTGTTGTATTCTTTCTATTCTGTTCCGTTCTGTTCTCTCGTATTCTGTTGTACTCTATTCTATTCTACCCTACCCAACCCTACTGCACCCCACCCAAACTACCCTACTCTAATCTATTTGATTCAATTCAATTCAGTTCGACGCGATTTGACAGGATTTGACGGGATTCGACGAGTTCTGAAGGCATTCGACGGGATTCGAAGAGATTTGACCAGATTCTATGCTTGATTCAGCTCGATTAGGTGCGTTTTGGCACTATAGGGCTCTTTTCGGCTGTATTCAGGTCTATTCGTCTCTATTCGGCCTATTCGGCTCTATTCGACCCTACTCTTTTCCACTCTATTCTATTCCTTCTATTCTGTTCTAGTCTCTTCTATTCTACTCTATCCTCGTCTACCCGTCTCTAATCTATATGTTTCGATTGGATTTGATGCATTTAACACGATTCGATGCGATTAAGCTTGAATCGGCTCGAATCGGATCGACTTGGCTCTATTCAGCTCAGTTAGGCTCCACTCGGCTCATTTTGCCTTGAATTGCTTCGATTCTGCTTGATTCGGCCTTATTCAGTCCTATTCTGCTCTATTTGACTCTTTGCTACTCTATTCATCTCTATTTGACTCCATTCTATTCATTTTACACCATTCTACACTATTCTACTCTTTTCTGCTCTACCCTACCCTACACAACTCTAATTTAATCAATTTGACATGATCCCTCTCATTTCATCTCCATTCGGCTCTATTCAGCTGTATTTGACTCTATTATACTCTAATCTACTCTTCTCTATTCTGTTGTTTCTATTATGTTCTGTTCTATTCTACTCTATTCTACCCTACCCTATAATAGCTACCCAACTCTAATCTATTCAAATCCATTTGATTAGATTTGATTCAACCCATTTTGACGCGATTCGGCTCGATTTGGCTCTATTGGAATCTATTCTATTCTACTCTATTCCCCACTGCTCTACTCTAGCCTACTCTTTCCTGTATTCGTTCTGTATTGTTCTGTTCTACTCTATTCTGTTTTATTCTATTCTACTTGACCCTATTCTACCCTACCCTACCATACCCGAAACTCCCCTACTCTAATCTATTCGATTCAATTCCACGAATTTTGACCCGATTCAGGTCGAATCGGTTCGATTCGTGTCCATTTGGCTCCATTTGGCTCGAATGGTGTCGATTCAGCTTGATTAGGCTCGATTCGGCTCCATTAGCCTCGATTCACTGGATTCGGCTCGATTTGGCTCAATTGAGCTCAATTCGGCCCTCTTCGGCACTATTCGACTCTATTCGGCTCCATTTGATTCCATTGCACAGTATTCTACTCCATTCTACACTATTTTACTCTACCCTACTCTAATTTGCTGTAATTGATTCGATGGGATCTACACAATTTGTCTCGTTTCATCTCCATTTGGCTTGATTCAACTCTTTTTGACTCTGTTCTATTCTACTGTACGCTATTCTGCTCTGCTCTACCCTTTTCTACTCTATTCTATTGTATTCTTTCTATTCTCTTCTACTGTGTTCAATTCTATTCTACTCTATTCTATCCTACCCTATTCCAATCCATTCTACTGGATTCGATTCCACACATTTCAATGGGATCCAGCTCAGAATGGCTCCATTGCACTCCATTCATCCCCCTTCAGCTCAGATCGGTTCGATTCAGCTCTAATCAGCTCCATTCCACTCTAGTCGGCTCTATTTGGCTCTAATACACTCTATTCAGCTCTTTTTGGCTGTATTAGACTCTTCAACTCTATTATCTCTTTTTGACTGGATTCAACTCCACTCAAGTCCGTTCTACACCATTCTACTCCATCCTACTCTATTCTTCTCTATTCTATTGTATTGTACTCTACCCTACTCTAGTCTATTCTAATCGATTGGATTTGATTTGACTTGAATCAATGGGATTCAATGCAATTCTATGGGATTTGATGCAATATGGCACGATTCCACGGGATTCAGAGCGATTCGTCTGGATTTCTATTGCTTTGGCTGATTTTGGCTCTATTTGGCTCTATTTGGCAATATTTGAGTCTATTGTACTCTACTCTTCTATACTCTACTCAACCTTATTCTTTCAGTTCTGTTCAGTTCTATGCTGTTCTGTTCTACTGCATTCTATTCTACCCTAACCTACCTTAACTTACCCTACTGTAATCTGTTCAATTCTACTGGACACACTTGAACGCGATTCGACCTGATTCCGGCCATAACAGCTCGATTCAGCTCCTTTCCGCTCCATTAGACTCAATTCGGCTCTACTCAGCTCTTTTCCGCTCTATTCGGCAGTATTCAACTCTATTTGACTGTAGTCTACTCTACTTTGTTCTTTCTATTCTGTTCTATTCTACTCTATTCTATTCTGCCTTACCCTACCCTAACCTAGTTTGCCCTACACTAATCTATTTGGTTCGATTCGACACATTTCAACGCAATTCGAAATGATTCGTCAGGGTTCACCTCGAATTTGATCGATTTGGCTGTACTCAGCTCTGTTCGGCTCTTTTCAGCTCTATTCAACTCTATTTGACTCTATTCTACTGTACTCGACTCTACTTAATTCTATTCTATTCTTTCTGTTGTGTTCTGTTGTATTCTAACCTCTCCTACCCTACCCTCATCTACTCTAATCTATTCGATTCGATTCAATACGTTTTGAAGCAATTCCATGTGATTAGGCTTCAATCAGCTTGATTTAGCTCTATTTGGCTTGAATCAGGTTAATTCGGCTCGATTCTGCTCGATTCAGCATAATTAGACTCGATCCAACCTTATTCGGCCCTGTTCGGCTCTATTCAACTCTTTTCTACTTTATTCTTCTCTATTTGGCTCCATTTGACTCCATTCCATACCATTCTACTCTGTTCTACTCCATTCTACACTATTCTACTCTATCCTTTTCTGTTTTACCCTACCGTAATCTAATATATTCTAATCGATTCAATGCATCACGATTTGTCTCGTTTCCACTCCATTAGCCTTGATTCAGCTCAAATTGGATCTATTCACCTATATTCTGCACTACTTGACTCTGACCATTCTACTGTATTCAACTTTACTCTATTCTACTCTGTATTCTCTTCTGTTCTACCCTATGCTCCTCTATTCTATTCTTCTGTGCACTACCCTACCGAATCCCAGCCTAACCTAACCTACACTACTCTAATCTGTTCAATTTAATTCAATTCTATTTAATTCGACCCAATTTGACACAATTCGATAGGATTTGGTGAGATTCTATGAGATTCAATGGGTTTTGGTGGGATTTGATGGAATTCGTTGAGATTCGATGCAATAGGATGCAATTAAGTGCGATTTGGCTCGATTTAACTCGGCTCATTTTGTTTGTCTCTATTTGGCTCATTTCAGCTCCAGTAGGCTACATTCAGCTCGAATCTGGTTGATTCGACTTGATTCGGCTCGGTTTGTCTCCATTCGGCTCGATTCAGCTTGATTCTGCCCTATTTGGCCCTATTCTGTGCTATTTGGCTCTATTCAACTCTTTTCTACTCTATTCATATCTGTTTGACTTCATTAGACTCCATTCCACACCAATCTACTCCATTCTACACTATTCTATTCTACAGAACCCTACCCCATCCTACCCTATCCTAGTCTGTTCTTTTCTATTCTGTTGTATTCTATTATCCTTTTTTATTTTCTCTATTCCATCCTATGCTACTCTACCATACCCTACACTAAACTAACCTACCCTGACCTTTGCTATTCTACTCTATTTTATTCTATTTTCTCTGTTCCACCATATGCTACCCTACACTATGCTACCCCACCGTACCATACCCTACTCCTTAAAAAAAAAAGGTACTAATTAAGGGTACTCAATAAAGGTACTAATTAAGGGTACTCGTTTGGGCTAGGGTACTACTTAAGGCAGGGGTACTAGTTCAGACTACTAGTTAAGGCAGGGGTACTAGTTAAGGCTACTAGTTAAGGCAAGATTACTAGTTAAGGCCAGGGTGCTGATTAAGGCTACCAGTTAAGGCAAGGCTACTAGTTAAGGGTACAAGTTAAGGGTACTAGTAAAGGTGAGGGTACTAGTTAAAAGTACTAGTAAGGCAAGGGTACTAGGTAAGGCAAGAGTACTAGTTCAGAATACTAATTTAGGGTACTTGTCAAGGCAAGGGTTGTATTCAAGGCTAGTTGTCTAGGCTACTGTTCTATGCCACTAGTCTAGCTGACTAATCCACCTTACTAGTCTAGGCTACTACTCTAGCCTTCTCTGGGCTACTCTACTGTAGTCTACTTTCGTCTACCCTTGTCTAGCCTATGTTAAACTATCCTACCCTAACTTCTTCTGATCTATTCGATTTGATTGGATTCAAAGCATTTCGATGCGATTGGACGCGATTATGCTTCAATCGGCCCTATTAGGCTCGACTCGACTGTTTTCTACTCTGTCTCTATTCGACTCCATTTGACTCCATTCTCCTCCATTCTGTTCTACCCTACCCTACTCTAATGGATTCAATCTGACGTGATTTCAAGCAATTCGACGCGATTCATCTCGTTGTTTCCATTGGGCTCGATTTGGCTAGAATTGGCTCTATTCTGATATATCCTGCACTATTTGACTCTATTTCAGCTCAATCCCACTTTACTCTCCTCTACTTTACTCTCCTCTGCTCTACCTACTGTACTATATTCTATCCCTTCTATTCTGTCCTGTTCTATTCTAGTCTACCCTCCCCACTCCTTCTCTAATCTATTTGATTCGATTCAATTCGATGCATTTCCACGCGATTCGACGCGATTAGGCTTAAGTCAACTCGATTCGGTTCGATTTGGCTCCATTTCACTCCATTCGGCTGTAGTTCGGTCGAATTGCATCAATTCTGCTGGATTCTCCTCGATTAGGCCTTCTTTGGCCCTATTCAGCCCTATTCTGCTCTATTCAACTCTTTTCTACTCTATTCATCTCTGTCCGTCTTTATTCGACTCCATTCTATTCCATTCCACACCATTCTACACTATTCGCCTCTATTCTATTCTACCCTTCCCTACCCTAATCTATTCTAATTGATTCGATTTGATTTCACCCGATTCGAAGTGATTCAACGCGATTCGTCTTGGTTTGTCTCCATTCGGCTCTGTTCTGCACTATTTGAATCTATTCTATTCTGTTGTATTCTTTCTATTCTGTTCTGTTCTCTCCTATTCTGTTCTACTCTATTCTATTCTACCCTACCCAACCCTATTGCACCCCACCCAAACCTACCCTACTTTAATCCATTTGATTCAATTCGATTCAGTTTGTGGTGATTTGACAGTATTCAATGAGATCCAAAGGCATTTGACGAGATTTGAAGAGATTCCATGCAATTCGACGTGATTCAGTAGAATTCTATAAGATTTGATGCAATTCGAAGTTATTCAATGTGATACGACGCTATTCGGTGACGGTGCGATTCTGCTTGATTCAGCTCGATTAGGTGAGTTTCGGCACTGTACGGCTATTTTCGGCTCTATTCAGCTCCATTCAACTCTATTTGTCTCTATTCAGCCTATTTGGCTCTATTCGACTCTATTCGACCCCACTCTTTTCCACTCTATTCCTTCTATTCTGTTCTAATCTCTTCTTCTCTACTCTATTCTATTCTACCCTACCCTTCTCTAATTTTACGTTTCGATTGAATTTGATGTATTTAACGTGATTCGATGCAATTAAGCTTGAATCGGCTCGATTCGGATCAATTTGGCTCAATTAGGCTCCATTCGGCTCGTTCTGGCTTGATTGCTTCAATTCTGCTCAATTCGGCCTTATATGGCCCTATTCTGCTCTATTCGACTCTTTTCTACTCTATTCGTCTCTATTTGACTCCATTCTATTCATTCCACACCATTCCATTCTACACTATTCTGCTCTACCCTACCCTACCCTACACTACTCTAATTTACTCTAATCGATTCGACGCAATTCCTCTCATTTCATCTCCATTCGGCTCTATTCAGCTCTATTATACTCCAGTCTACTCTATTGTACTCTAGTTTACTCTTCTCTATGCTATTGTATTGTTTCTATTCTGTTCTGTTCTCTTCTACTCTATTCTACCCTACCCTATGCTACCCAACTCTAATCTATTCTAACCCATTTAATTGGATTTGATTCAACCCATTTTGACACACTTCGGCTTTATTTGGCTCTGTTCGAATCTATTCTACTCTACTCTATTCCCCTCTACTCTACTCTAGCCTACTCTTCTGTATTTGATCTGTATTCTGTTCTCTTCTATTCCATGCTATTCTATTCTACTCTATTCTACCCTACCCTACCCTACCTGAACCTACCCTACTCTAATCTATTCAATTCGATTGGACGAATTTTGACGCGATTCAGGTAGAATCAGTTCCATTCGTGTCCATTCGGCTTCATTTGGCTCGAATAGTGTTGATTCAGCTTGATTAGGCTCGATTCGGCTCCATTAGTCTTGATTCACTGGATTCAGCTCGATTTGGCTCAATTCAGCTCGATTCGGCCCTCTTTGACTCTCTTCGGCTCTTTTCTACTCTATTTGACTCCATTCGATTCCATTGCACACCATTGTACTCCATTCTACACTATTCTAATCTACCCTACTCAAATTTACTGTAATTGATTTGATGGGATTTGACGCAGTTTGTCTCGTTTTGTCTCCATTTTGGCTCAATTCAACTCTATTCGACTCTGTTCTACTCTAGTCTACACTATTCTGCTCTGCTCTACCCTTTTGTACTCTATTCTTTCTATTCTCTTGTGCTGTGTTCAATTCTATTCTACGCTATCGTATCCTACCCTACTCTAATCTATTCTACTGGATTTGATTCCTCACATTTCGATGCGATTCGGCTCAAATCGGCTCCATTGCACTCCGTTCATTCCCCTTTGGCTCAGATCAGTTCGATTCAGCCTCTATCGGCTACATTCAGCTCTAGTCGGTTCTATTCGGCTCTAATAGGCTCTGTTCAGCTCTGTTCAGTTCTATTAGACTCTAGTCAACTCTATTATCTGTTTTGACTCCATTCGACTCCATTCAACTCCATTCTACTCCATCCTACTCTATTCTTCTCTATTGTATTGTATTGTACTCTAGTCTATTCTAATTTATTGGATTTGATTTGACTTGCAACGATGGGATTCAATGCAATTCGACACGATTTGGCACGATTCCACGGTATTCAGAGCCATTCGTCTTGATTTCTATCACTTCAGCTCTTTTTGGCTCTATTCGGCAATATTCAACTCTATTCTACTCTATTCTATTCTTTCAGTTCTGTTTTGTTCTATCCTGTTCTGTTCTACTGCATTCTATCCTACCCTACCCTAACTGACCCTACTGTAATCTGTTCGATTCTATTGGACACGCTTGAACACGATCCGAACTGATTCGGGTTGTATCGGCTCAACTCAGCTCCTTTCTGCTCCATTAGACTCGATTCGGTTCTACTCGGCCCTTTTCCACTCTATTCAGCTCTTTTGAGCAGTATTTGATTCTAGTCTACTCTACTCTTTCTGTTCTATTCTACTCTATTCTATTCTACCCTACCCTACCCTACCCTAACCTTACCTGCCCTACACTAATCTATTTGATTCAATCCGACACAATTCAACTCGATTCAACATGATTCACCTCGATTCACCTCGAATTTGGTCAATTCGGCTGTATTCAGCTGTTTGGCTCTATTCAACTCGATTTGACTCTGTTCTACTGTACTCGACTCTACTTAATTCTATTCTATTCTTTCTATTGTGTTCTGTTCTGTTGTGTTCTAGTCTAACCTCTCCTACCCTACCCTCCTCTACTCTAATCTATTTGATTCGATTCAATGCGTTTTGACGCGATTCCATGTGATTAGGCTTGAATCAGTTTGACTTAGCTCTATTTGGCTTGAATCATGTCAATTCGGCTCTATTCTGCTCCATTCAGCATAATTAGGCTCGATCCAAACTTATTCAGCCCTGTTCGGCTCTATTCAACTCTTTTCTACTTTATTCGTCTCTGTTTGGCTCCATTCCACTCCATTCTACTCTGTTCGACTCCATTCTACACTATTCTATTATGTTCTACCCTACCCTACTCTAATTTATTCAATCGTATTCTTCTGTGCCCTACCCCACCAAATCCCAGCATAACCTTCACTACTCTAATCTGTTCAATTTAATTTGATTCCATTCAATTCGACCCGATTTGACACAACTCGATGGGATTCGGTGAGAAAAACACAAGATCCGGCGGGTTTTGGTGGGATTTGATGGAATTCGACGTGATTCAATCCAATAGGATGCGATTAGGTGCGATTTGGCTCGATTTAGCTCGGCTCATTTTGTTTGTCTCTATTTGGCTCGTTTCAGCTCCATTCAGCTAGAATCTGGTCGATTTGACTCAATTTGGCTCGATTCGGCTCTATTCAGCTCGATTCAGCCCTATTTGGCCCTAACCGGCACTATTCGCCTCTGTTCAACTCTTCTAATCTATTCATCTGTTTGACTCCATTAGACTTCATTCCACACCATTCTACTCCATTCTATTCTATAGAACCCAACCCCACCCTACCCTATCCTAATCTAGTCTGTTCTTTTCTATTCTGTTGTATTCTATTCTCATTTCCTATTTTCTCAATTCCATCCTATGCTACTCTGCCATACCTCACACTAAACTAACCTACCCTGACCTATGCTGTTCTATTCTATATTCTCTGTTCTACCGTATGCTACCCTACCCTATGCTACCCCACTATACCGTACCCTACTACTTAGGGGTACTCAATAAGGGTACCAATTAAGGTTACTAGTTCAAGTAAGGGTACTACTTAAGGCAAGAGTATTAATTCATGTTACTAGTTCAGGCCAGGGTACTAGATAAGGGTACTAGTTAAGGCAAGGAAACTAGTTAAGGCTACTAGTTAAGGCAAGGGTAGTAGTTGAGACTACTAGTTAATGCAAGGGTACTAGATAAGACCAGGGTACTAGTTAAGGATACTAGGTAAGGCAAGGGTAATAATTAAGTGCACTAGTAAGGCAAGGTCACTTGTTAAGACTACTAGTTAAGGCAAGGGTACTAGTTAAGTGTACTAGTAACTCAAGGGTACTACTTAAGACTACTAGTTAAGGCAAGGGTACTAATTAAGTCTACTAGTTAAGGCAAGATACTAGCTCGGGGTACTAGTCAAGGCAAGGGTACTAGTTAATGCAAGGGTACTAGCTAAGACTACTAGTTAAGGCAAGGGTTCTAGTTCAGATTACTAATTTAAGGTACTTGTCAAGGTTAGTTGTCTAGGCTACTGATCCATGCCACTGGTCTAGCTGACTAGTCCAGCTTACTAGTCTAAGGCTACTACTCTAGCCTTCTCTTGTCTACTCTAGTCTAGTTTCGTCTACTCTAGTCTACCCTATCATAAACTACCCTACCCTAACCTGTTGTAATCTATTCGCTTTGATTCTATTCAAAGCATTTCGATGCGATTGGACGCGATTACTCTTGAATCGGCTCGATTCGGCACCATCAGCTCGATTCAGCTTGATTTGGTTCGAATATCTTCGATTCAGCTTGTTTCGACTCGATTCGGCTCGATTCAGCCTTATTAGGCCCTATTGGCTTGATTCGACTCTTTTCTACTCTATTTTTCTCTATTCAACTCCATTTGACTCCATTCTACTGCATTTTACTCTATTCTGTTCTACCCTACCCAACTCTAATCGATTCTAATGGATTTGATTCGACGCGATTCAAAGCAATTCGACTCGATTCGTCTTGTTTCGTTTCCATTTGGCTCTATTTGGCTAGAATTGGCTCTATTCAGCTATATCCTGCACTGTTTGACTCTATTCAACTCATTTCTACTTTACCGCTCTCTGCTCTACCCTACTGTACTATATTCTATTCCTTCTATTCTGTCCTGTTCTATTCTAGTCTACCCTCCCCGCCCAACCCCTACCCTTCTCTAATCTATTTGATTCGATTCGATGCATTTCCACGCGATTCGACGCGATTAGGCTTGAATCAGCTCGATTCGCTTCGAATCGGCTCGATTTGGCTCCATTTCACTCCATTCGGCTCGATTTGGCTTGAATTGCATCGATTCTGCTGGGTTAGGCCTTCTTTGGCCCTATTTGGCACTATTCTGCTCTATTTGACTCTTTTCTGCTCTATTCATCTCTATCCGTCTCTTTTCAACTCCATTCTATTCCTTTCCACACCATTCTACACTATTCTCCTCTATTTTATTCTACCCTTCCCTACCCTAATCTATTCTAATTGATTCGATTTGATTTGACCTGATTCGAAGTAATTCAACGCAATTCGTCTCGTTTTGTCTCCATTCGCCTATGTTCTGCACTATTTTACTCTATTCTACTCTACACTATTCTGTTGTATTCTTTCTATTCTGTTCTGTTCTCTCCTATTCTGTTGTACTCTATTCTATTCTACCTTACCCAACCCTACTGCACCCCACCCAAGCCTACCAACTTTAATCTAGTGGATTCAATTCGATTCAGTTCAATGAGATTTGACAGGATTCGACGAGGTCCGAAGGCATTCAAAGGGATTCAAAGAGATTTGACGAGATTCCATGTGATTCGACGTGATTTAGCAGAATTCTATGAGATTTGATGTAATTTGAAGTTATTCGACGTGATATGATGCAATTCGCCATGATTCGACGACGTTCAACACATTTTGACGCGATACGAAGCGATTCGACCTGGTTTGATGCAAAACGAGGTGATTCGGTGCGATTCGACATGATTCTACTCTATTTGGGGATGGTCAGTGAGAGTCTCCTTGATTCAGCTTGATTAGGTGCCATTTTTCGACTGTATGCTGCTCCATTCAGCTCTATTCATCTCTATTTTCTCTATTCTGCTCTATTCGACTCTATTTGACCCTACTTTTTTCCACTCTATTCTGTTCTAATCTCTTCTATTCTACTCTACTCAATTCTACCCTCCTCTAATCTATACGTTTGGATTGGATTTGACACATTTAATGCGATTCGATGTGATTAAGCTTGAGTCGGCTCGATTCTGATCAATTTGACTCTATTCAGTTCAATTAGGCTCCATTCGCCTCGTTTTGGCTTGAATCGCTTCAGTTCTACTCGATTCCACCTTATTCGGCCCTGTTCTGCTCTATTCGACTCTTTTCTATCCTTTTCATCTCTATTTGACTCCATTCTATTCATTCCACACCATTCTATTCTACTCTCTTCTGCTCTACCCTACCCTAAAAAAAAAAACACCACTCTAATTTACTCTAATCGATTTGACGCGATTCCTCTCATTTCGTCTCCATTCAGCTCTCATTTCGTCTCCATTCGGCTCTATTCAGCTCTATTCGACTCTATTATACTCCAGTCTACTCTGTTGTACTCTAGTCTACTCTTCTCTATGCTATTGTATTTTTTCTATTCTGTTCTGTTCTATTCTACCCTACCCTATGCTACCCAACTCTAATCAATTCTAATCCACTTGATAGGATTTGATTGAACCCATTTCGACGCGATTTGGCTCGATTTGGCTCTATTTGACTCTGTTCGAATCTATTCTACTCTACTCTATTCTCCTCTACTCTACTCTAGCTTATGCTTTTCTGTATTCTTTCTGTATTGTTCTTTACTATTCTATTCTGTTCTACGCTATTCTACTCTACTCTATTCTACCCTACCCTACCTGAACCTCCACTACTCTAATCTATTCAATTCAATTCAACGAATTTTGGTTCGATTCAGGTCGAATCGGTACGATTCGTGTCCATTCGACTCCATTTGCCTTGAATAGTGTCAATTCGGTTCCTTAGGCTCGATTCGGCTCCATTAAGCTCAATTCACTGGATTCGGCTCGATTTGGTTCAATTCAGCTAGATTTGGCCCTCTTTGGGCTTTTCGGCACTATTCGGCTCTATTCTGCTCTTTTCTACTCTATTTGACTCCATTCGATTCCATTGCACACCATTCTACTCAATTCTACACTATTCTACTCTACCCTACTCTAATTTACTGTAATTGATTCAATGGGATTCGACGCGATTTGTCTCGTTTCGTCTCCATTTGGCTCGATTCAACTCTGTTCTACTCTACACTATTCTGCTCTGCTCTACCATTTTCTACTCTATTCTATTGTATTCTTTCTATTCTCTTCTACTGTGATCAATTCTATTCTACTCTATTCTATCCTACCCTACTCTATTCTGTTGGATTCCATTCCATGCATTTCGATGCGATTTAGCTCATATCAGCTCCATTGCACTCCATTCACTCCCCTTTGGCTCAAAAAGTTTCGATTCATCTCTAATCGGCTCCATTCGACTCTACTCAGTTCTATTCGGCTCTATTCAGTTCTATTAGACTCTACTCAACTCTATTATCTCTTTTCGACTCCATTCAACTCCATTCTACTCTACTGTTCCCTATTGCATTGTATTGTACTCTACCCTATTCTAGTCTATTCCGATCGATTGGATTTGATCTGAGTTGCATCGATGGGATTCAATGCAATTCGACGCGATACGGCACGATTCCGTGGTACTCGGTGCCATTCGTCTTGATTTCTATCGCTTCGGCTCTTTTTGGCTCTATTTGGCTGTATTTGTCTCTATTCGGCAATATTCGACTCTATTCTACTCTACTCGTCTATATTCTACTCTACTTGACCGTGTTCTATTCTTTCGGTTCTGTTCTGTTCTATCCTGTTCTCTTCTACTGCATTCTATTCTACCCTACCCTACCCTAACTTACCCTAATCTGTTCAATTCTATTGGACACACTTGAACACGATTTGGCCTGATTCAGGTCATATCGGCTCGATTCAGCTCCTTTCCACTCCATTAGCCTCGATTCGGTTCTACTCAGCTCTTTTCCTCTCTATTCGGCTCTTTTCGGCAGTATTTGACTCTATTTCACTCTAGTGTACTTTATTCTTTCTGTTCTGTTCTAGTCTATTCTATTCTACCCTACCCTAACCTTACCTGACCTACACTAATCTATTTGATTCGATTCGACACATTTCCACGCGATTCGACATGATTCGTCTCGATTCATCTCGAATTTGGTCAATTCGGCTGTATTCAGCTCTTTTCATCTCTATTCAACTCGATTTGAGTCTAATCTACTGTACTCGACTCTACTTAATTCTATTCTTTCTATTGTGTTCTGTTCTATTCTAACCTCTCCTACCCTACCCTCCTCTACTCTATTCAATTCGAGTCAATGCATTTCGACACGATTCCATGTGATTAGGCTTGAATCGGCTTGATTTAGCTCTATTTGGCTTGAATCGGGTCAATTGGGCTCGATTCTGCTCCATTCAGTGTAATTAGGCTCGATCGAAACTTATTCAACCCTGTTTGGCTCTATTCAACTCTTTTCTACTTTATTCGTTTCTATTTGGCTCCATTCGACTCCATTTCACACCATTCTACTCTGTTCGACTCCATTCTACACTATTCTATTGTATCCTATTCTGTTCTACCCTACCCTAATCTGTTCTAATTGATTCGATTCATTGTGGTTTGTCCCGTTTCCTCTCCATTCAACTCGATTCAGCTCAAATTGCATCTATTCATCTATATTCTGCACTACTCGACTCTGACTATTCTACTCTACTCAACTCTACTCCATTCTACTCCTTGTATTCTCTTCTCTTCTACTCTATGCTACTCTATTCTATTCTTCTGTGCCTTACCCTACCGAATCCCAGCCGAACCTACACTATTCTAATGGGTTCAATTTAATTCGATTCCATTCAATTCGACCTGATTTGACACAGTTCGACGGGATTCGGTGAGATTCCACGAGATTCGACGGGTTTTGGTAGAATTTGATGGAATTCGAAGAGATTGGATGCAGTAGGATGCGATTAGGTGTGATTTGGCTTGATTTAGCTCAGCTCATTTTGTTTGTCTCTATTTGGCTCGTTTCAGCTCCATTCAGCTCGAATGTGGTCAAATCGACTTGATTCGGCCCAATTCGTCTCCATTCGGCTTGATTTGGCCCTATTTGGCCCTATTCGGCGCTATTCAGCTCTATTCAACTCTTTTCTACTCTATTCATCTCTGTTCGACTCCATTAGACTCCATTCCACACCATTCTACACTACTCTATTCTACAGAACCCTACCCAACCTTACCCTGTCATATTGAGTCTGTTCTTTTCTATTCTGTTGTATTCTAGTCTCGTTTTCTATTTTCTCTATTCCACCCTATGCTACTCTACGATACCCTACATTAAATTAACCTCCCCTGACCTATACCATTCTATTCTATTTTATTCTTTTTTGTCTGTTCCACCGTACGCTGCCCTACACTATGCTACCTCACCGTATCATACCCTACTATTTAGGGGTACTAAATAAGCGTACTAATTAAGGATACTAGTTTGGCCAAGGGTACAACTTAAGGCAAGGGTACTAGTTCAGGCTACTAGTTAAGGTCAGGGTACTAGTTAGGGCAAAATTTCTAGTTGACTACTAGTTAAGGCAAGGGTACTAGTTAAGGCAAGAGCACTAGTTAAGACTACTAGTTAAGGCGAGGCTATTAGTTAAGATTCAGCTTGATTTGGCTCAAATCACTTTAATTCGGCTCTTTTTGACTCGATTCAGCTCAGTTCAGCCTCAGTCAGCCCCATTCGGCTTGATTCGGCTCTTTTCTACTCTATATTTCTCTATTCGACTGCATTTGACTCCATTTTATTCCTTTCTACTCTATTCTGTTCTACCCTATCCTACTCTAATCGATGCTAATGGATTCGATTTGACGCGATTCGAAGCAATTCAATGCGATTCGTCTCGTTTTGTTTCCATTAGGCTCAATTCGGCTAGAATTCGCTCTATTCAGCTATATCCTGCACTATTTGACTCTGTTCGACTCAATTCTACTCTACTCTTCTCTGCTCTACCCTACTGTACTATATTCTATTTTTCTATTCTGTACTGTTCTATTCTATTCTACCCTCCCCACCCCCCACCCTTCTCTAATCTATTTGATTCAATTCGATGCGACGCATTTCCACGCGATTCGACGCGATTAGACTTGAATCAGCTCGATTCGCTTCAAATCGGCTCGATTTGGCTCCATTTCACTCCATTCGGCTATATTTGGCTCGAACTGCATCGATTCTGCTGGATTCTGCTCTATTAGGCCTTATTTGGCCCTATTCTGCCTATTCAACTCTTTCCTACTCTATTCATCTCTATCCGTTTCTATTCGACTCCATTCTATTCCATTCCACACTATTCTCCTCTATTCTATCCTACCCTTCCCTATCATAATCTATTCTAATTGATTCCATTTGATTTGGCCCGATTCGAAGCGATTCAATGTGATTCGTCTCGTTTTGTCTCCATTCGGCTCAATTCGGCTATGTTCTGCACTATTTGACTCTATTCTACTCTACTGTATTCTATTCTGTTGTATTCTTTCTATTCTGTTCTGTTCTGTCCTATTCTGTTGTACTCTATTCTATTCTACCCTATCCAACCCTACTGCACCTCACCCAAACCTACCCTACTTTCATCTATTTGACTCAATTCGATTCAGTTCAATGTGATTTGACAGAATTTGACAGGATTCCAAGAGATCCGAAGGGATTCGAAGAGATTTGACCAGATTCTATGCAATTCGATATGATTCAGCAAAATTCTATGAGATTTGACGCAATTCAAAGTTATTTGACGTGATACAATGCGATTCGCTGTGATTCAACAACATTCGACGCGATATGAAGCGAATCGGCCTGGTTTGATGCAAAACGATGTGATTCGATGGTATTCGGCGACGGTGCGATTCTGCTTGATTCAGCTCGATTAGTTGCGATTCAGCACTATGCGGCTCTTTTCAGCTGTATTCAGCTCTATTCATCTCTATTTGGCCTATTTGACTCTATTCGACTGTATTCGACCCTACTCTTTTCCACTCTATTCTATTCTATTCCTTCTATTCTGTTCTAATCTCTTTTATTCTACTCTATTCTACCCTCCCCTCCCCTTCTCTAATCTATACATTTCTATTGGATTTGATGCTTTTAAAGCGATTCGACGCGATTAAGCTTGAATCGGCTCGATTTGGATCGGTTTGGCTCTATTCGGCTCAATTAGGCTCCATTCAGCTCCTTTTGGCTTGAATCGCTTCGATTCTGCTCGATTCGGCCTTATTTGGGCCTATTCTGCTCTATTCGACTCTTTTCTACTCTATTCGTCTCTACTTGACTCCACTCTACTCCATTCTATTCATTCCACACCATTGTATGCTATGCTACTCTATTCTGTTCTACCTTAACCTACACCACACTATTTTACTCTAATCGATTCGACGCAATTCTTCTCATTTCGGCTCTATTATACTCTAGTCTACTCTATTGTACTGTAGTCTACTCTTCTCTATTCTATTGCATGATTTCTATTCTGTTCTATTTCTATTCTGCCTTGCCGTGCTGTGCTGTTCCCTGCCATGCCGTGCCCTGCCATTCCGTCCCCTCCGCTCCCCTCCCCTGCTCTGCCCTGCCCTGATTTTCAGCGCGAATTGGCATGAATCAATGCAATTTTACCCAATTTGATGCCATTTGGCGAGATTCGACTTGATTCGACTAGATTCTATTCTATTTTTCTAATCTCTCTGTTCCACCCTTTGCTACCCTACCCTACCCTGCCCTAATCTTTTCTATTCTATTCTCTGTATTCCACCCTATGCTACCCCACCATATGCTACCCTAGCATGTGCTACACCTACCCTACCCTATCCTACCCTACCATACCCTACCCAATGAGTCAAGTCTACTAGTCAGGGCTAATTTCACTCAGCATAATGCCTTCCAGATTTGTCCATGTTATGAAATGTTTCACAGATTCATCACTGTTCATTATCAATGCATAATGTCCCATTGCGTGACTATGCCATAATTTATTCATCCATTCATCTGTTGATGGGTACCTTAGTTGCTTCCATCTGCTTGCTATTGTAAACAGAGTTTCAGTGAACATGGGTATGCATATATCTGTTCGCGTAAAGGCTCTTATTTCTCTAGGATATATTCCAAGAAGTGGGATTGCTGGATCATATGGTATTTCTATTTCTAGCGTTTTTAAGGAAGTGCCAAATCAATTTCCAAAGTGGTTGTACCATTTTACTTTCCCACCAGAAGTGTATAAGTGTTCCAATATCTCCACAGCCTCTCCAACATTTACTGTTTTGTGTCTTTTGGATTAATGCCAGCCTTGTTGGAGTGAGATGAAATGTCATTGTAGTTTTGATTTGCATTTCTCTAGTGACTAATGATCTTGAGCATTTCCTCATGTATCTGTTAGTTACCCTTCTTTAGTGAAGTTTCTGTTCATACCTTTTACCCATTTTTTAAATTAGGTTATTTGTCTTTTTGTAGTTGAGTTTCTGCAGTATCACGTAGATTTTAGAGATCAGTCACTGATCAGAAATTTCATAGCTAAAAACTTTTTCCCAGTCTGTAGGTAGTCTTTTTACTCTTTTGATGACGTCTTTGAATGAGCATAGGTGTTTGATTTTTAGGAGCTCCCAGTTATCTAGTTTTTCATCTGCATTTTTAGTAATGTTTTGTATACTGTTTATGCCATGTATTAGGGGTCTTAACGTTGTCCCTTTTTTTCTTCCAGTGGGATGCAGACCCCAAATTCTCATAAAAAGACCAGACGTAACAGTCTGACTGAGACTAAAAGGACCCCAGTGGTCATGGCCCCCAGATCTTCTCTTGGCCCAGGACAGGAACCATTCCCAAAGCCAACTCTTCAGACAGGGATTGCACTGGACAATGGGTTGGAGAGGGATGCTGGAGAGGAGTGAGCTTCTTGGATCTGGTGGACATCGGAGACTATGTTGGCATCTCCTGCCTGGAGGGGAGATGAGAGGGTGGAGAGGGTTAGAAGCTGGAGAAATGGACACAAAAATAGAGAGTGGATGGAGGGAACACGCTGTCTCATTAGGGGGAGACCAATTGGCAGTATGTAGCCAGGTGTATATAAGTTTTTGTATGAGAGACTGACTTGATTTGTAAACTTTCACTTAAAGCACAATAAAAATTAAAAAAAAAAGATTGGAAAAAAAGTCTGTGAGTCATCATCAAGATACTCCATTCGTCTCACCCTTTCAGGAGCAAGGAAGAATGAAGAAAACTAAAAATACAAGGGAAAGATTAGTCCAAAGAACTAATGGACCACATCTACCATGGCCTCCACCAGACTTAGTGCAGTAAAAATACTTGGTGCCTGGCTACCACCACTGGCTGCTCTGATAGGGATCACAATAGAGAGTTTTGGACACTCCTGAAGAAAAATGTAGAAAAATATTCTAACTCACAAAAAATACCAGACTTACTGGCCTGGCAGATTGCAGAAACCCCGAGTGTATGGCCCCCAGGCACCCATTTAGCTCAGTAAAGAAGTCACTTCTGAGGTTCACCCTTCACCCAAAGATTAGACAGGCCCACAAAACAAAATGAGACTAAAGGGGCACAACAGCCAAGGGGCAAGGACTGGAAGGCAGGAGGCAGCAGGAAAGGCAGCAATAGGGATCCCAAGCTTGAGATGGGACAGTGTTGACATGTTGTGGTGTTGGTAACCAATGTCATAAACAATATATGTATTAGTTGTTTAATGAGAAGCTAGATTGTTCTGTAAACCTTCATCTAAAGTACAATAAAAAACAAAGGTGGAAACAATCCAAGTGTCTATCAAAAGATATTGAATATGCAATATGTGACATAAAGATACGTGTGATATGTTGCAGCCATAAAGAGTGACGATGTTCTATTATTTGTAATAAATTGATGGACCTTGAATAGATTCTTCTGAGTGAAATAACTGAAATCCCAAGAACAATTACTGCATGATCCCACTTATATGAAAATCTACAGTAAGCAAAATACACTGTAGATTAAAGGCTAGGACGGTTGGAGGCAAAAAAGCATGGGGAGTAATTGTTAAAAACAAAATAACAGCAACAAAATGAATATTCCTAACCAAATGAAAAGGAACCTACAAAATATTGTACTTAAACTAGGTGATATTTTACTATACAAAGGCAAGCCAACCACCATTCTGCCAACAAAAGAGCACATAAAAACTATAAAACGGAGTCGTCATGTTGGAAATAACATACACAGCAGGCTGGTTAGGCTACAAGTAATCCATCTGTACTACAGAGAAGCAGTCACTGGATCATTCCAGAAAGAGGTGGCAGTATATTTTTGGGCAGTAGAATCCACTAAAAGGAAGGAGACTCAACATAAGGTGCAGCAATCCTTGGGTGGGTACAAGTGAGGTAGGAGGCCTGTGTGGAGTCAACTGGGGTCCATAATGGTCACCTGATACCCTATGGTGTGTTTGTAGCTGCACATTAAAAAAATAATCATGGGGGAAAATAAAGAAGGTCAGGTCACCCTATCAGAAAAACAGAACGCTAACATGAGCTTCCCAGTGCCAGCAGCATCCTAATGGCTTCAGAAAAGAAAGGAGTCAGGAAACTAAGAGTCATTTCTATTCACGGGTGGGCTTCCCCATGCTCTCTAGATCCACCCTCCCCACCCTCTCTCGGGGCCAGTGCTTCCCCCTGCCCTCCCTTGTCACTTATCTGACCCTAACCCTTGCTTTACTTCTTCCACTCCCACCGAACTGGCACCAAGCCTACCAGAGAAAGTGGAGATCAGCACCAAGAGATGAGACACACCACAGAAAGTGAATACATTCTCTCCTTGGGGTACTAAGGCCTCCTGTGACAGAAGAGACAAGGGGTGTGTCTGGGAAGCCCTACTACAAGAGGGATCTGGCATATTCTTCCAGATTGTTCAAGGAACACACACCCAGTTCCTCATGTCCGTTACCTGTCAGTTCCCCTGAGGCACCAGAGTGAGGCCCAGCCCCACATACCTGCTCAGATTTCACTGAGACCTTCACCTGGATCTCAGGTCTCCCAGCACAGGAGCACATCAGAAGGTTCACACTGCCCACAGCGACGGTTGGAGAAATTCTGGCTGTGAAGGTCTGTATCTGGCTGTTTTTCAGCCAACTGAGGACCCCTCAACTCAGGGTTCTTGGGGCCCTCTCTTCCCAGGCCCAGGTACTAACATTACATTTTCCAGCTCCTGGTTACTGGTGCTCTCTGACTCTAGAAAGGCTCCCCAGCTCTGAGGGGCAGCCTTTTGGTGGGACTCCCAAGCCAGGCTTGCCACAGGTGCACCTTTCTTACCAAAGTGACCTCTTTCATTTTTACAACTTTAAGGGGGTCTTTTGCAGCAGATCTGCCCAACACAACACGTCCTTTGATGTCCTGATTGCCGCTTCCTTGGTTACTGAATGTTGATGAAAGGGTCACGAAATCCTTGACAACTTCAAATATGTCTCTATTTCCTTTGTTAGTCCAGCGTGACAATTTTCATTTTCTTTATGTACAGGTGTGATTCACATTGAAGCTGTGATCTTTGAACTTCATCAGGTAGTTCTTAAAGTTTTCTTCATTTTCAGCATGCGAGTTTGTGTCGTCTTCATATCCCAGGTTGTAAATGACACTCCTGCAATCCTGATATCCCATTCTTCTTCATATACTCTGGCTTGTCAGATTATTTGTTAAACATAGAGATTGAAAAATTACGATGAAAGGATACAATATTGCTACACCTTTTTTCCAGGAACACATGGAAGGGCCTACTTCCCCCAAATGCCCCACTCACAATCTCTGATAAAGTACCCCAATGATGTCTAAGTGTTCTTGCATTCTAATGACACACAGGCACATACACAGATACACACACACTGACAAGTGTTGTAAATATTTATCAATTCACTCTCCACTGGGAATGCTGCAAGCCTTGATTTGTAAAGGATGGCAATTTACCTGATACAAATAATCCCACCACGGCACATTTCAAGGTGCCAGCCTGATGTCATTTGTCCACAATTGGGCACATATATGCTCCATCTACTATCCCAAGTTAACAGGAACTGATTCCAGCATAACTGATCCACTTTCTTATGAGTATGTACACACTCCACCTGCACCATGAGAAGAACCCTTAACTCCCACCCCTAATATGTAAACCAAATATCGCTATATACTTTCAGAACACACAACTCACAACTCCTGAACAAACACATACAAATACTACCCATACCCTGAATATATATACAAAAAAAAAATACATACCACCTTTTACTGCCTAGAGTTTTACTGAAAATCTATGGTGAATATTCACAGCCATTCCTACAACTATATATGTGCTCTCCACACTTGCTGAACAGGCACATGTACAACCAAGAGTACCCATACATACTCAGTGACCACTGTACACACAGTCAAACTATCTATCACCACCAAGGTCAAAATGCCACCCTAATACAGACCGACACAAAATTCCACATCTCTAAAACACATATAATACACAATTCCCAAAATGCATGCACAATTTATATAAACCCTCTCAGTTTCCAAATATACATACTTAACCTCCTACATCCTCCAGAATAAACACCCTAGAAAACCAATGAAACCAAATACAAACACAGCCACATACAATCTATATTATAAATATATATAAATACACCACACAAACACAGAAAATGCACATACAAATGATACCACCAAATTCTGCAAGAATTAGACCAGAATAGGCACAAAGAGGAACTCTGACTGCTTTCATACAGACAAAACCCACATACACTCACCCAAAACTCAACCATGGGTGTACGCCCCACACATTCAGAGATGCAGATAAAACTCTAAAATACCGCCAATCCTAGCACTCTAGCTATTATACACACACAACCTACACCCCTACATGCCCAGGTGTGCACAAATACCAGACGCCACACATATGCACACACACAGACACAAATATCCCTAATTCCTCAAAGTACACATGACCCAAAACACTATAGCACATCTCTAGAACATAGCCTCACTTTCCCAACATCCACATATGCCCAAACACACATAGACATACCCCAACATTCTCCAAAGAAATACAGGTAGAATACTCCAAGAATAATTCACGCATCCACTCATGACTTACACACACCAGTATATACTCCCCACGCACAATGAAATAGCTCTTACACATCCTATAGAAATACACTGAAACCCCATTCCAGGTCCCATATCCCACGTTTCTCAAAATCTCACACATAACAATATCAACATGCCTCTAGTATATGTAAATACAATTCCCCACTCTCTGTGCAAATACAGAACCCCATCTTTTCGTCATATACACCCATCCTCGTTTCCCAGAAAATACCATACTCCCTACTGAAAAATATTACACATAGCCCTAGAAAATAGTCATCTAAACTGCCATGCCCCTTCATGAAACACACAAACTCATTACATATACAGCTGTCCTCATACCCCAATTATAGCCTAAAGTATCCAGGATACTAAACCTATGCTAAAATATGACCCTATATCTTCCAGTACTAATGTAACCTCACAATGCCTGCCTATACATAATCCAACAATTCAAAATACTCAAACAGAAATCAATCCCCAATTTTCCAGAATACAGAATCATAGAAACCCCAGAATAAACATGGAAGGATGCATGTGCAACTCCAGAAAAGCACCCAAAGCAACACAACCATACGACATGCCCTGAGTACACACCAGTGACTCTCCCTCATTCCCCAAATATAGAAAAAAAACTGGTCCTATACCCAAACTAATATACACAGGTACACTCCCTCAAATGCTCCAAAGGAAAGCAGAGAAACACATTCCAAACCTGCCATTATGTACATGCAAAGACCCAAAATTCATGGCAGAAGAGCCAGACCTAAAGTGTTCCCCTGAGCCACAATTTGTAAACAGCTCACCTCCAAGTCTTCGAGTGCACATGCTTATATCTCATGTCCTGCACACTCCCACAAAAACACACTCATATTGAACCCCAAATATTCATGTAGACACCACCAATCCACACACTTAATACAAATACAAACTTCCCGAGAACCCATTCAACATATACACAACCTCCAAACTGTGAATTCATATAAACACATTTCTAACAGAGCCCGTATATGGGAGTAAAGCATAGTAGCAAAATTACTAAGGATGAGTTTGAGTAGCCTTTACCTTTGTTTGTAAGAGAATTGACAGGAGAAAGTGGAAGAGCAGTACACTGTTGTCTGCAGGGTCTGAGGTCTTGCCCTCGACAGCCCTGCCCAGCTCAGCCACTAGACCTACCCTTAGGAACCCTGCCATTCCCTGCTCATGCCTGCATGTCTCCCTGAAGAGGACCTTCCGCAACTGTTGCCTGAGGCCTTTAGAGTGCAGAAGTTCCTGTCCCAGGAGAGGGTGCGCATGTGTGACCTCCTAAAGCAAGGCGGGAATGGGATCACCTGAGTCCTGCTGGTGCATTAGCTAAGTGCTAGGGCTGCTAACCAAAAGGTCACCAGTTTGAATCCACCAGCCATTACTTGGAAACCCTGTGGTTTCGTTCTACCCTGTCCTATAGGGTCGCTATGAGTTGCTATCGACTGTAAGGCAATTGGTTTATGGAGAGCAGTGCAGGAGCAGAATACAGAGCATCTGGGGCTCATTCTGAGGCTTCTTGGAAAGCAGGCTACACCTCCTCACCCGGAAGCTCCACGTTAGCCCTTCCGCCAAAGGAGCATGTTTGAAGCCACCACTCATGCTTTGTAAAAATTGTGGTCATTGCTGTTTTGTGCCATGGAGTCGATCCCCCCTCACAGAGACCCTATAGGGCAGAGTAGAACTGCCGATTGGGGTTTCCTAGGCTGTAATCTTTATGGGAGCAGATTCCCTGCTCTTTCTTCTCTAAAGCCAGAGCCTCAGTTGCTGGGTATTTGGTTAGCAGCCCAGCGCTTAACCTTGCACCATCAGGGCTCCTTACCTAAAGCATACCCTTTGCCATGTAGTCCATTCCGAGTTACAGCAATCCTATAGGACAGAGTAGAACTGACCCATAGGGTTTCCAAGGAGTGGACAATGGATTTGAACTGCCAAATTTGGGTTAGTAGTCAGGCTCTTAATCACTTGGCACCGCTTAAAATACAGTATCCTCGAATTGGGAATAGTGCTCTCACACATTTAGATACACTTTGGACCACATTCGTTTCTTCTTCTGAATGGACTTTCAAAAAATACTGTTTCTTTTTCCTATTCACTTTGAAAGTTCTTTTACACAACGGCATGGCCAAAGAATTTTAGACCTGGGAAACACTGTAAGATATGCTTTCTTCTGACTCCATTCTTAGGTTTTTCCTACTGTATTTATTGTCACACAGTATTTTTCATGCTGCATTTATTTAATACATAGACATTTCACAATAAATATTGATGTACCAAGGTTTTGTCTGAAATGTACTTGTTACCTTGACTAAGACAGTTGAGGGGCAGGTCCCAGAAAGTAGCCCCTGGCCTCGCCTAGGTCCTTGCTCCTCACAAGCTGAATGGCTTAAGATGCATCCTTAGCATATACAAGTCGGATAATAAAATTTATGGAACTTTTATTCTAAAATAAATATTTATGGAGTGAAAACAACTCCATTTACAATAGCATCTAAGAGAATAAAATATATAGGAATAAACGTACCCCGAGATGTAAAAGGCTTCTACAGTGAAATTATAAAATACAGCTGAAAGATACTAAAGAAGGCCTAAATAGATGGAAAGACATTCTGTGCTCATGGATTGGAAGACTTAATATAATCAAGATGTCAGTACTACACAAAGTGATCTACAGAGAGAACAAAACCCTAATCAAAATTCCTACACCATTCGTTACAGAAATGGAAAAAAAAAATCCTCATTTTTCTATTTAAAGACAAGAGACCCCGGATGGTGAAAGCAATTTTGAAAAAGAATGAAGTAGCAGACCTCACATTTCCTGACTTCCAATCATATTACAAAACTACAGTAGATCAAAGCAGCCTGGTACTGGTTAAATGACAGACACACAGACCAAGGCAACAGAATTGAAAACCCAGAAATAAATCCAAACCTCTATGGTCAACTGATTTTCAGCAAGTGAGCCAAATCCATTTAAAGGAAAAAGAGTAGTCTCTTCAACAAATGGTGCTGGCTAAACTGGATTTCCCCAAGCAGATAAATAAAACAAGAACCATACCTCACACCATACACAAAAATTAAATCAATATGGATCAAAGACCTCGATTTAAGCCTAAAACCATACAGTTCTTAGAAGAAAATATAGGAGTAAACCTTTTTGGACCAAACTAATTTTCAATGATAGATTAGCAAACACAATAATGAATGCACAAGCATCAGATAATATGTAAGTGGGACCTCATAAAAAGTTAAATACTTATGCTCATCAAAAGACAATAAAAATAGAGAAGAGACAGCCTACAGGCTGGGAAAAATTATTTGGGAAGGATATAAGTGACTGGAGTCTAATATCTAAAATATATAGCAAACTTCTACAACTTAATAACAAAAAGACAAATAACCATATAAAAACTGGCCGAAGAACATGAAAAGACATTTCACCAAAGGGAATATTCAAATGGCCAACAGACACATGAGAAGATGCTCAACTTCATTAGCCATCAGGGAAATGCAAATCAAAACCACAATGAGATACCATTTCACTCCCACTAGGATGACTAAGATAAAAAAAAACACTAAAAAAAATGGAAAATAACAAGTGTTGGAGGTGTCCTGGGGAAATCTGAACCCCTCGTCCATTGCTGGTGAAAATGCAAAATGATACAGCCATTTTGCAAAAGAGCCTACTGGTTCCTCAAAAAACTGGAAGTGGAGCTGCTATATGACCCAGCAATTCCACTGCAGGTATATGCCCTAGGAATCTGGTAGAAGTGACACGAACAGACATAAGGATACCTTTTTCATCGCAGCACTATTCACAGTAGCAAAACGATGGAAGAACCTAAGTGCCCATCGATCGATTAATGGATAAGTAAACTGTCATACATTCGTACAAGGAAATACTACTCAGTAATCCAGGAGTTCCCGAAACACCTTGGAACATGAAGGAACCTGGAGGACATTACCTTGAGTGAAATAAGTCAGTCACAAAAAACAAATATTGTATGTTATTACTTTTTTGAAATGATATGAACAAATAAAAATATATAGAAAATAATGCTCATTAGTGTTACCAGAGATGGGGTGGGGGAAAATGAAAATTCACTCACTAGATAGTAAACACTTGTTATTTCTGGTGATGGAAAAAGTAACACCAAATGAGAGTGAAATGTATACAGCTTGATGAAGGCAAACCATGTCAGTAAAATGTACACAAGGAAAAAGAACTTGTTGGTGATAGCATGTAACACACAATTTTGAAAGATAAGCAAAAACAACCAAAAAATATATATGTGAGTATATATATATATGCATGTAGGCATATATGTGTATAAGTATATATAAGTATACATAAGTGTGTATATAGGTGTAAACATGCACGCATATTAATATATATAATAAATCACATAGAGGAAATAGTAATAAATATTTCTTAGATATAATCAAACACCTCACGGAATTGTTTTTCTGGATTTGAAGTGTTAGGACCAGGGTCTCGCGGAACATCTTCGTCCACTGGCATGACATAGTTCATAAAGTTATATTTTACCTCTTAGTTTGCTGAATAGTGTCTGGGATTTCAAAAGCTTGATAGCGGCCTTCTAAGTTACAACTATTGGTCTCTACTACTCCTCTGCAGCAAAACAGAATGTAGAAAGCCAAAGACTTAAAGAAACTTGTCTACAAGACAAATAGTCTACAGAAACCACGGCCTCATCTGCCCTGAGACCAGAAAAACTAGCTAGTGCCCAGCTATCACTACCATTCCTTGTGATTAGGGCCACAATAGATGGATTATGACAGAATGGGAGAAAAATGTAAAACAAAATCTCAAATTCATTAAAAAAAAAAAACAAAAACAAGTTTACTGGACTGGTTCAGATTTGAGGACTCCCCAAAATCACTGCCCTGAAATACTCTTCAAATTTTGAACTGAATCAAACCCCTGAGGTCACCTTGTACCTGAATAACAGACTGGCTCCCAAAATAATGAACATCACCTGTAAACACTGTGCTCCTTAAAAATCACCTATATGGGACCAAACGGTCAACAATTTAAACAAAGATGAGAATGTCAGAGTCAGGGAAATGAGATTATAGGAAACAGAAAAACCAGAATGTAAATAAGGACAATGTTCAAGAATTGCGAAGAATGTAACCAATGTCACCGAACAAATTGTGGAGAAATTGTTGAATGGGAACCTAAAACACAGTAAAATATTATTTTTTAAAAAGTAACACGCTTAGAACAGACGGCGGTGGTGCTTGCACAACATGATGAACACAGTGTCACTGAATTGTGCATGTGAAGAAGGTGGGAATCACACGTGTGTTGTTACATATATATTGACCACAATAAAAAGAAAATTTAAAATATTTATGGAATCAAATAAAGCTCCAGGATTTGTTATACTTTCTGATATATAAGACCTAAGCAAATACACTCCCATTTAAGAAATGCACGCTTACTCCAAATCCAAAGATTGCTGCTTAAGAGGCCGTTCCTAAAATGAGAAATAAACTCGATTGACATGTGAACCCTCTCAAGCTTGCTCTTTGTAAAACCCCTGATTCCAGACTTAACCTCCCAGCCTTCCTACCAGACAGGGCAGACAGCTGTGCTGCCTCTAAAAAGGAAGAAATCCATCACCCAAGGGTCAGTTTTGCCTCAGGCAGCCCTGCTGTTCATTCAAACATCCCAGGCTGCCTTGCAATAAGAAATGTTTGATTTTCACATCACCTGCCTTTGGCACTTCCTACTACATTGTATTTGCATTTTTACATGCACTATATCATTCTCTCAGTGTCCCCTGGCTCTACAAATCTTCTAGGAATGAATGTAAGAGATCTCCTAAGGAAAAGGCCCTCAATATATGTACTTCAGTTTACTTTTTCTTCTGTGTTGTGATTAGGAATACATGGCAGCCCGTGTTATTTCCTTAATGCCTACACACTAGGTAATGTGAAAACAACATTTGGTTGCCAAGACAAAGGTGCCGGGAGAAGAGCTGTCACTGAAGAAGCTATCTGGAACTGTCTGACTTTTGAAATAATTATGTACAATTATTGAATTATATTCATTGTCAGAAATACAAACTTAAACACAAATATAAAATAAAATAACCTGAGAAGCAACAAGAACCTACTTTTGGTCATGGAACTAGAGGCTGCTGGCCTTCCTTTGAGGCTGTGGAGCTTATCCGGAAAGAGGATCATGAGTAAGGCTGGTCATGCTGGAGCTCCCAGAGCTTTCAGTAGTGGACAGGAATTTTGGGACACAAGGACTGCTTCCTAAACAATGATGCATACTGTTGTAGGTGAAAACATCACAAAGTTTAGTGAGAGCAAAAAGAGTTTTTTTCGGCATACATTCAAAGAGGCAAAAGTTGAAAAGCAGCCAAGCATGCTGGCAGAGCCATGTCTGCCCAAGTCCAAGGAAATATTACAGAATAAGCAAGAATGGGAAAATGGACAAGCATGCTGCCACAGCCATGCCTATCTGAGTCCAAAGAACATTACGAAGTCATCTGTATATATTAACACTACCACATGGGCAAAACCACTGAAAGCTTCACCTGTTCACAGGTTGGCTAGAAATTGTGATCCTACATTGCGAACTGTCTCTCTCAACAATCATTGGTACAGGTTTCAGTATTGACAGTTAGGCAGGTCTTCAATGGTCCAACAAATTTCTATCCACTAAATGCTAATAGAAAAAGATAAGAGTGGAAAGTCTTTTCTGTTCTGGCTTTTCCAAAAGGCTCCCTAAAAGATATTTTCCAAGATTATCTTAGCTATTGTCTTCATGCCTCGGGGCACAGTTGATGTGTCCTTGCGAGTCCTTGCAAGCCCTTGTGAGCCCAGCTTCAGCTGGGTCACCTTTTCTGTACTCAAGGAGAGGGAATAATGACTCCAATATTATTTCCTAAGTCAATACACGCACTGTGTGCATACACACTCGAAACACAATGGAACTTCTGAGACAATCCTAATTTCAAACACTGAGTTTCCTTGTTGTCATATGTACCCCAGCCTTCATTAGACAACGTTTCCCAAATTTTGTTCATGAAGTATTGGTGCCCTTGTAATAATGCAAGAACCTACCACCTTGAGCTAAGGAGCAGGGTGAGTTTAGGGGCACAAAAGTAGATACGTTGATAAGAAGTCTAGAGTACAGCCTTTGTGCTGTCGATAAGAGAAAGAACCCACAAATGGCCCTAAGAGGTTCATACCACTTGTGTTGGCAATGTAATTTGAAGGAAACAGATGGTAGTGTTTTTGTTTGTTTGTTTGTTTGTTTGTTTGTTTGTTTGTTTGTTTGTTTGTTTTGTAGCATTTTGCCTGTCAGGTCCCCTTCAGGAATGTCTCCTCATCCCAACATGCCCTCCGCCCCTCCCCCACCGTAGAATGTCTTGAGTCCTACATTCTACTCCTGTCTAGATTGAAACTTCTCCCTCCTTTCCTTGGATCTCTGAACATCTGTTGGAGCCAGATCATACTGAGTCCAGGACGTGGCGACTTCACATGCTGAAGCTTGCCAGACAGCTGTGGTCAGTGACCAAGCCTGTGGAGATGACTTCAGCAGGAGGTAAGTTGGTGGGGAGGTGGTGTGTTGTGTTATCAGACCCTGCCACCCCCTCAACCTTTGGAAATTCAAATTTGACGCTTCCCTTGGGGACAAGCTCTCTGAGCAGAAGTAAGGAGTAAACTCTTGATACCACCAAGGACATCCCACCAGGGGAGAATGAAGAGGCAGATGGGAAAAATGAAACAGGATGTTGGCAAAAAAGGAAAGGGGTTTTATGCCGTGCATCATGAAAAGAAACACTAGGTAACAGATGGCGAAACCACTCTTTTGAAGGCTCAGTCCTTCAAGAAAGTCTGGAGGATGTCTTTCACTTTAGAAGGTCCATTCCCTGCTATTGAGCTTGCTGGGGGCATTCAGACAGAGTGGATGTCAACCCTGTTCCATGTGTTGGAAAGAGCATATGAGGATGGCAGGGTGTCTCTCAGGAATTCCTGAGACAGTCTCTGAGAGTCAGTGACACCTTGGGTCTCTTACTTCTGGGTACTCAGAGGCCTGGGGGTCTGGTTGAACTGCTCACAAGTTCTCTACTGGGAAACTTCTCAACTGGAGGGAAGGAACATAAAATTCACTGCAGGGACTTTTCCAATATTTACCATTTCCTCCTTCCATACTGCCACTCATCACTTGAGATTCATTGCGCTGATTCCCAGTGACCAGGCAGGGAATTCGGATGACCTAACACCTGGTTGCCTTTCCTCCACCTCCATTTGCACTTTTCCTTTGTCACAACAGCAACTCCAGTGCTGGGACCGAATATGACCATGAATCCTGGTGCCTCCACGTCTCCTTTCACTGCACTGCTCTTTCCCTAGCCCACTCTTGCACCCCCACACCAAACACCCTGGGAGCAGGACCCACTAACCATTACGACTTTATCATGCTCTCACCCTGCACTGCATGTCACTGTTCCAGTGTTCCTATTCCCTGTTAACTGTGCTTTTCTAAAGGCAGAAAGAGTGTCCTTGTCTTCACTTGGACTAGGACATTAACACAAAACAACAATAATATTTGTATCTGCTATCATTTGCTGAATATTTCATGCGAGATTTTTCTCAGTGATTGTTAAAGATACAGTTAAATGTCAAAATTATCTCATGATTTGAGACCATTCCCGTTGTACATATGGGGAACAACTCATCCAAGGTCACGAGTCAGTAAGAGGAACCCAGGTTGGTTCCAAAAGAAAAAAAAGCCGGTGTTGTTGGGTTAATTCTGACTCATGGTGATCCCAAGCATTTCACAACAGTGTTCCATGGGGTATTTAGTGATTGAGTTTCTTAAGGAGATCACCAGGCATTTGTTTCAGGAAACCTCTGTGTAGGCTCAAACTACCAACCTTTCGATCACTAGCCGGATCCTTATTCCTTTGTGCCGGGGACTTCCCATGGTTTCAAATTGTATAGTCTTTTACTGTTACAAATAAGGCATTGACACAGTTAAAAAAAAAAAAAAAAAAAGAATTCTTTCCGTTGCAATTAATCTCCTCTGAAGTGTAATTTGCATGCAATGGAACTTGCCCGTTTCAATTTATAATTTAAATACCATCGTGTAACCATCATCCAACCAACATTTAGAGCATGGATTCTGCATCACCTCACTGTTGTCTTTCAGGTACTTAGTGAGGAATAGCTTTAGGCTCTGCTGATTTTGGCAGTCACCATTCGGAGGCCACAAGGTAGAGCTGGTGAGAAGCCCCTGAGGACTTCTTATATTTTTGAACAGGAAGAGGATTGACATCTGTCTCTGTGATGAGACCTCTTTACCCATGGTCTCATTAAATGGCTGTGTGGGGAGTTCTTATTATAAAAAGACACTTCCACACTATTGATGAGCACTGTGATGTTGGGAAAGTAGCTTCATTCAGAGAACATGCTGGCCCTACCCATCTCCCAAAACTGTGATGCTATGGACTCTGCTACCTTGACCCTCCTTGTGCCCTTGATGGCAGCCAGGGCACAGCCAAGCATGCTTCACTTTTCTCCATCATAGGAGGACTTGATTCTTCAGGGTACATTCTCTCTCCAACCCATGACATAGATCTCACAAAAATGAGCCCCAGATCTCCCAGCTCTGTTCATCACCAGCCCTTCTGGCAATCTCCTTCATGCAAACCTGATGTGGAATTTTCAGTCCTGGGTCAAGATGCTGAGAATCTCCTATTACTCTCTCCTAATTCCCAGAATTCATGTCTTACCACTTACAAATTCAGTAAAACAGAGAAAAACAAACACGCAAGAACTCAAGAATATCTACCAAGTCTGTATAACATAAATATTGCAAACACACAGGGCTCTGAATATACAAAACAATTTTAGAAAAGAAGAAGAAAGTATGGGGCTCACACTTCAAGATTTAAAGTATCACTACAAACACACAGTAAACAAAACAGTTTTGTACTGGCATTAGGATAGACATAGAGACTAAAGGAATAGGGTGCCCAGAAATGAATTCATACATCTTTGCCGAATTTGTTTCAACAATGATGCAAGCCCATTCCATGGGAAAAGAATAGTCTCTTCAACAAATGATGCTGGGACAACTGGATCTCCACATGGAAAAGTATGAAGTTGGACACATACTCTACATCAAATACAAAAATTAACTCTAAAAGGATCAATGACCTGAATATGAGAGCTAAAACCATAAAACCCTTAGAAGTATAACCCAGAGTTATATTTTAGGATTTTTTCCCACATCTTCGTAGATATGACACAGGAAACAATAGATAAATTTCTCTTGGTGAATATTTAAATCTTTTGTGCACCAATGAGCATTATCGAGAAAGTGGAAAGTGAAGACAACTACTGATTGTGAGAATGTACTCGGAATCTCTACTCTGCTTAAGGGTTTCATATCCTGATATATAGACTGCCTAGAGCTAAATACAAAAACACCAACAACCCATCTTAAAAAATGGACAAAAGACTTTAAGGCATTATTCCAAAGAAAATATACAAATCGCCAGTAAGCACATGAAAAGATGTTCAACATTATCAGTCAGTGGGGAAATGCAAATCAAAATGACAGAGAGGTATCATTCCTTATCACATCGATGGATGTTGCCAGAATAAAAACGAACAAACAAGGAAAAAAAAAAGATTTGGTGAGGATATGGACAAACGGGGAGTGCATTGCTACTGGGGATATGATGTGCTGCAGCCACTGTAAAATACACTTTGGTGGCTCCTCAAATAATTTAACACAGAATTACCATATGCCTTGTAATTCCACTCCTAGGCATGTACACAAATGAACTGAAAGTAAGAAAACAGGTACTTGGACACTCACGTTCATTGTAGCATTATTCACTGAATGAAAAAGGTGGAAACAACCCAAGTGTCCATCAAAAGATGATTGGATAAGCAAAACATGACAAATACATACATGCAATATTATGCAGCCACAAGAGCAGTGGAGTTCTATTACTTGCAATAAATGGATGAACCTTGAAAACATTGTTATGCATGAAGTAACTGAAATCCCAAGAACAATTATTGCGTGATCCTACTTACATGAAAATCTACAACACGCAAAGATAGAGAGCAGATTAATGGCTAGGAGAACTGAAGGCACAAAGCATAGGGAGTCATTGCTGAAAACAAAGCAACAAGAAAAAGAATATTCAAAACCAAAGGAAAAGAAACCTATGAAACCTAGCATGAATTATTAAATATTGTATTTAATATAAAATTTGTTTCAACAATGATGCAAGCCCATTCCATGGGCAAAGAATAGTCCCTTCAACAAATGATGCTGGGACAACTGGATCTCCACATTTTATATTGTAAAATATGTGGTATTTTACAATATAAAAGAAGGCCAACCACCATTCTGCCAAAAAAAGAGTACATAATTACTACAAAGTACGGTCATCATGTTGGGAATAATGCTACACTGAACATATAAAGCAGACTGGCCAGGCTACAAGGGATCCATTTGTAGTACAGAGAAGAAGTTACTTGATCATTCCAGAAAGAGGTGTCAGTACACTTTTACGCAGTAGAATCCACCAAAAGGAAAGAGAGTCGCCATAAGGTGCAGAAGTCCTTGAGTGGGTACAAGTGAGGTAGGAGGCCTATGTGCAGTCAACTGGGGTCCATCATGGTCACATGACACCCTCTGGTGTGTTTGATGTTGCACACGACATGGTGGAAAATAAAGAAGGTCAGATCACCCTTTCAGAGGAAGAGGACGCTGAGATGAAACCTGCAGGATTGGTTTTCTGGATTTTAAGTTATTAGGACCAGAGTCTCATAGAACATCTTGGCATGATATAGTTCATACAGTTATGTTTTATATCCTCATTTGCTGAGTAGTGTTTGTGGTTTTAAAAGCTTGTGAGTGGCCTTCCATGATACAACTGCTGTTCTCCACTCATCTGCAGCAAAAAGCAATGTAGAAAACCAAAGACTCAAAGGAGAAACTTGCCTACAAGACAAAGTCTAAACAAACCTCGAGCTAATCTACCCTGAGGCCAGAAGAACTAGATGGTGCCAGATACCACTACCATCCCTTGTGATCAGGGCCACAATAGATGGATTCTGATAGCATGGGAGATAAATGTGGCACAGAATTTCAACTCATCTAAAAAAATTGGGGGGGGGACCAAGATGGCTGACTGTGCAGAAGCTCGAGCTGACCCCTCTTGCAACAAAGATTCAGAAAAACAAGTGAAGCAATTACATACATGGCAATCTAGGAACGCTGACCATCAAACTGAGAACTAGGGAATTGACCTGAGTAATAGGGAAGTGAGAATCCGCGTACTGAAGGAGGGTGCAGTCCCGGAGTCAGGTGAGCTGTTCCCCAGCCCCGAGGCCTCAGGGGAATGAGAAACCGCTCGCTGAAGAAGCGACCAGTTCCAGAGCCAGGCAAGCCACGTCCCAGACCTGAACCCTTGCGGAGTCTTGGAAGTAGAGCTATGGAGATGATCGTGGCTTCCTGAGACAAGGCAAACAGGGATGCAGTGCTAACCCCCTCGGCAATCTCCACAGAGACCTAGCCCATGCACACGGGCTACACACTCCTCCGGAATCTCAGATAAAACTGTCCTCACCAAACAAGAGAAGTGAGTTTATCTAATTTACTATCTCCGATCTAACTGATCCCTCCCCTCCCTGCCCCAGCCGGCTTCATTAACATTGGAATTCCCTGGGCCAGAGATTGAAGTGCTTTGCAGGTTTTTTTTTTTCTAACCCATTCTCCTGGCCTGGAAAAGCAGCAACTAACAATCAGATGAAAAATCCTTTCCTGATTTCTCTAAACTGGAATAGCATTACAGAACAAGCGCCATTCAGGCATAAGAGCTCCACAGTCTTTGGCTTTCACCCCTACCTGGAACCAGGTGGCTATTTTAATGCAAAGGCAATTCTTTTAGAGATCAGCTGTAATTGTTGTAGCTGAGCAGTGGGAAGGCAAGTTTTGGACCACTCTACCTATTAAACAGAGACCTCACTGATCTGTAGCATGGAACTGAGGGCTGAGGCTCCATCCACACCACCTAACCAGCTGCTAAAGGGGTTAGAGGATAGCAATGCCTACCAATTTTTAGAGGTACAAGCATTGGGTGCCTAAGGTACAGCTGCAGAGCCCACCCACCAGACCACTCTAGAGAACATAGATGCTCTTTCCTCACTGGCACTTGGGGGAAGGCTGTCCACACCCTGCCCTCCTCAGAGTGTGACCCCCTGCCGTTACAAGAAACCAGTACATACAACCATCACCACTACTCCTCTAAGTTAGTAGCAGAGAGCCTACACCACACACTAGCTGACCCACTATCAGAACACCTGAGCTGATTCTATTCAAGCATAGTGAATGGACACATCGGCTCATATACTGGGTAACAGCTCAAACCAGCTGGTAACAGGAATAAGCAATTCAAAAGCTCCAACAATTAAGTTAGCTCATTCTAGTAGTCCATCTGGGTGCATTGAAACAAAACAAAAGAAAACAAGAAGATAAGACTCAGCAAGCAAATATAAAATAAATCATTACAATAACTCATAGATGGCTTGGAGACAGCAGTCGATATCAAATCACATAAAGAAGCAGACCATGATTGCTTCTACAAACCCCCAAATCAAAGAATCAAAATCTTTCCCAAATGAAGATACATTCCTGGAGTTGCCAGATATAGAATATAAGAAACGAATGTACAGAATGCTTCAAGACATCAAGGATGACCTCAGAAATGAAATAAGGCAATCTACAGAAAAAGTCAAGGAACACACAGATAAAGCAGTTGAAGAAATTGAAAAGATTATTCAAGAATGTAGTGAAAAATTAATAAGCTGCAAGAATACACAGAGAGACAGCATTCAGAAATCCCAAAGATTAACAATAAAATTACAGAATTGGACAACTCAATAGGAAGTCAGAGGAGAAGAATCGAGGAATTAGAATGGAGAATGGGAGAGTTGGAGGATAAGTCAATTGACACCAATGTAATTGAAGAAAAATCAGATAAAAGAATTAAAAAAAATGAAGAACCCCTAAGAATCATGTGGGATCTATCAAGAAGAATAACTTGCATGTGACTGGAGTTCCAGAAAAGGGAGGAATAACAGAAAATACAGAGAGAATAGTTGAAGATCTGTTGGCAGAAAACTTCCCTGGCATTGTGAAAGATGAAAGGATATATATCCAAATGTTCATCGAACCCCATACAAGACAGATCCCAAAAGAAAATCACCAAAATATATTATCAAATGTGCCAAAACCAAAGATAAAGAGAAAATTTTAAAAGTAGCCAGGGATAAACAAAAAGTCACCTACAAAAGGGAATCAATAAGAATAAGTTCAGACTACTCGGCAGAAACCATGCAGGCAAGAAGGCAATGGGATGACATATATAGAGCTCTGAAGGAGAAAAACTGCCAGCCAAGAATCATATGCCCAGCAAAACTCTCTCTCAAATAGAAAGGTGAAATTAAGACATTTACAGATAAACACAAGCTTAGAGAAGTTGCAAAAACCAAACCAAAGCTATAAAAATTACTAAAGAAAATTATTTGGTCAGAAAATCAATAATATCAGATACCAACACAAGGTCACAAAACAGAACATCCTGATATCAACTCAGATAGGGAAATCACAAAAACAAAATAAGATTAATGAAAAAAAATGATCAAAACAGGGAATCATTGATGTCTTTATGTAAAAGATGACAATAATCAAAAAAGAGGGACTAAATACAGGAGGCATAGATCTTCCATACGGAGAGGAAACCAAGGCAATATAGGATGATACAAGTTAGGTTTTTACTTAGAGACATAGGGATAAATATTAAGGTAATCACAAAGAGGTCTAATAATTCCATACTTCAAAAAAAAAAAAAAAACCAAGATAAACATAACGACTCAGCAAAAACAAATTCAACTGCTATGAAAATGAGGAACACACAATTTACAAAGAAAAACTTCTCAGCACAAAAAAAGGAAAGGGAAAAATGAAATTGTCAACAACACAGAAAAAGGCATCAAAATGACAGCACTAAACTCACACTTATCTATAATTACGCTGAATGTAAATGGCTTAAGTGCAACAATAAAGAGACAGAGTGCCACACACTGGATAAAACAACATGATGCGTCTATATGCTGCCTACGAGAGACATGCCTTAGACTTAGAGACACAAATAAACTAAAACTCAAAGGATGGAAAAAATATATCAAGCAAACAACAATCAAAAAAGAGCAGGAGTGGCAATATCAATTCCTGACCAAATAGACTTTAAAGTTAAATCCACCACAAATGATAAAAAAGGACACTACATAATGATTAAAGGGACAACTTACCAGGAAGATATAACCATATTAAATATTTATGTACCCAATGACAAGGCTCCAAGATATATAAAACAAACTCTAACAGAATTGACAAGTGAGATTAGACAACTCCACAATTATAGTAGGAGACTTCAAAACACCACATTCAGTGAAGGACAGGACATCCAGTAAGAAGCTGAACAAAAACACCGAAGATCTAATTGCCACAACCAACTAACTTGATCTCATAGACTTATACAGAACACTCCACCCAACAGCTGCAAAGTATATTTTTTTTCTAGTGCACGTGGAACATTCTCTAGAATAGACCACATATTAGGTCATAAAGCAAACCTGTACAGAATCCAGAACATTGAAATATTACAAAGCATCTTCTCAGACCATAAGGCCATAAAAGTAGAAATCAGTAACAGAAAAACTAGGGAAAACAAATCAAATACTTGGAAACTGAACAATACCCTGCTCAAAAAAGACTGGGTTATACAATACATTAAGGAGGGACTAAAGAAATTCATAGGATGCAATGCGACTTAAAACACTTCCTATCAAAACCTTTTGGACACAGCTAAAGCAGTGCTCAGAGGTCAATTTATATCAATTAATGCACACATATAAAGAGAAGAAAGAGCCAAATCAAAGAACTGTCCCTACAACTTGAACAAATAGAAAGAGAGCAACAAAAGAAACCTTCAGGGACCAGAAGAAAACAAATAATAAAAATTAGAGCATAATTGAAAAACAACTGAAAGAGTTAACAAGCCCAAAAGCTACTTCTTTGAAAAAATCAACAAAATTGATAAACCATTGGCCAGGCTGACTAAAGAAATACAGGAAAGGAAATAAATAACCCAAAAAGGAAATGAGGTGGGCCATATCACAACAGACACAACTGAAATTAAAAGAATCACATCAGATTACTATGAAAAATTGTACTCTAACAAATCTGAAAATCTAGAAGAAATGGATGAATTCCTAGAAACACACTACCTACCTAAACTAACACAAACAGAAGTAGAACAACTAAATAAATGCATAACAAAAAAGAGTTGGCTTCACTGCAGAGTTCTACCAAACTTTCAGAGAAGACTTAACTCCACTACTACTAAAGGTATTTCAAAGCATAGAAAAGGATGGAATACTCCCTAATTTATTCTATGAAGCCAGCATATCCCTGATACCAAAACCAGCTAAAGACAACACAAAAAAGAAAATTACAGACCTATATCCTTCGTGAACATAGATGCAAAATCCTCAACAAAATTCTAGCCAATAGAATTCAACAACATATCTAAAAAATAATCCACCTCAACCAAGTGGGATTTATACCAGGTAAATAAGGATGGTTCAATATTAGAAAAACAATTAGTGTAATCCACCATATAAATAAAACAAAATACAAGAACCACTTTATTTTATGAATTGATGCAGAAAAGGCATTTGACAAAGTCCAGCACCCATTCTTGATACAAACTTTCAACAAAATAGAAATAGAAGGAAAACTCCTCAACATAATAAAGGGCATTTACACAAAACCAACAGCTAACATCATCCTTAATGGAGACATTCTAAAAACATCCCCCTTAAGAACGGGAACCAGACAAGGATGCCCCTTATCACCACTCTTATTCAACATTGTGCTGGAGGTCCTAGCCAGAGCAATTAGGCTAGATAAAGAAATGAAGGGCATCCAGATTGATAAGGAAGAAGTAAAAATATGTCTGTTTGCAGATGACATGATCTTATACACAGAAAACCCTAAAGAATCCTCAAGAAAACTACTGAAACTAATAGTTCAGCAAAGTATCAGGTTACAAGATAAACATACAAAAATTATTTGGCTTCCTCTACACCAACGGAAAGAAGATTGAAGAGGAAATCATCAAATCAATTCCATTCACAGTAGTCCCAAAGAAGATAAAATACTTAGGAATAAATCTAACCAGAAAAGTAAAAGACCTATACAAAGAAAACTATGAGGTACTACTACAAGAAACCAAAAGGGACATACCTAAGACCTAAGTGGAAAAACATACCTTGCTCATGGATAGGAAGACTTAACGTTGTAAAAATGTCTATTCTACTAAAACCCATCTATATATGCAATGCAATTCTGATCCAAATTCCAGCAGCATTTTTGAATGAGATGGAGAAACAAATCACCAACTTCATATGGAAGGGAAAGAAACCCCAGATAAGTAAAGCATTGCTGGAAAAGAAGAACAAAGTGAGAGGCCTCACTCTTCCTGATTTTAGAACCTATTATACTACCACAGTAGATAAAAAAGACTGGTACAACAACAGACACATAGACCAATGGAACAGAATTGAGAATCCAGATATAAATCCATCCACATAAGAGCAGCTGATATTTGACAAAGGCCCAGTGTCAGTTAATTGGGGAAAAGACAGTCTTTTTAACAAATGATGCTGGCATAACTGGATATCAATGTGCAAAGAAATGAAACAGGACCCGTACCTCACATCATGCACAAAAACTAACTCCAAATGGATCAAAGACCTAATCATAAAGTCTAAAACGGTAAAGATCATGGAAGAAAAAATAGAGACAACGTTAGGAGCCCTAATACATGGCATAAACTGAATACAAAACATTACTAAAAATGCTGAAGAGAAACCAGATAACTGGGAGCTAATAATAATCAAACACCTATGCTCATCTAAAGACTTCACCAAAAGAGTAAAAAGACCATCTAGAGATTGGGAAAAAATTTTCAGCTATGACATCTCCGACCAGAACCTGATCTCTAAAGTCTACATGATTCTGCTAAGACTCAACCACAAAAAGACAACGCAATTAAAAATGGGAAAACAATATGAACAGACACTTCACTAAAGATGACATTCAGGCAGCTAACAGATACATGAGGAAGTGCTCTCGATCATTAGCCATTAGAGAAATGCAAATCAAAACTACAATAAGATTCCATCTCACTCCAACAAGGCTGGCATTAATCCAAAAACACAAAATAATAAATGTTGGAGAGGCTGTGGAGAGATTTCAACACTTATACACTGCTGGTGGGAATGTGAAATGGTACAACCACTTTGGAAATCTATTCAGCGCTTCCTCAAAAAGCTAGAAATAGAACTATCATAGGACCCAGGGATCCCACTCCTCGGAATATATCCTAGAGAAATAAGAGCCTTTACACTAACAGGTATATGCACACCCATGTTTATTGGAGCACTATTTACAATAGCAAAAAGATGGAAGCAACCAAGGTACCCATCAAAGGATGAATGGATAAATAAATTATGGTATATTCACACAATGGAATAGTACACATCGGTAAAGAACAGTGATGAATCTGTGAAACATTTCATAACATGGAGGAACCTGGAAGACATTATGCTGAGTGAAATCAGTCAGTTGCAAAAGGACAAATATTGTATAAGACCACTATTATAAGATTTTGAGAAATAGTTTAAACTGAGAAGAATGCATTGTTTTGTGGTTATGAGGGGGGGAGGGAGGGAGGGTAGGAGAGGGATATTTACTAATTAGATAGTAGATAAGAACTACTTTAGGTGAAGGGAAGGACAACAGTCAATACAGCAGAGGTCAGCACAACTGGACTAAACCAAAAGCAGTTTCCTGAATAAACTGAGTGCTTCAAAGGTTAGCGAAGCAGGGGCAGGGGTTTGGGGACCATGGTTTCAGGGGACATCTAAGTCCATTGGCATAATAAAATCCATTAAGAAAACATTCTGCATCTCACTTTGAAGAGTGGCTTCTGGGATCTTAAATGCTAGCAAGCAGCCATCTAAGATACATCAATGAGTCTCAACCCACCTGGATCAAAGGAGAATGAAGAACACCAAGGACACAAGGTAATTACAAGCCCAAGAGACAGAAAGGGCTACATGAACCAGAGACTACATTGTTCTGAGACCAGAAGATCTAGATGGTGCCTGGGCACAACCGATGACTGCCCTGACAGGGAACACAGTGGATGACCCCTGAGGGAGAGGGGAACAGTGGGATGCAGACCCCAAATTCTCATAAAAAAGACCAGACTTTATGGTCTGACTGAGACTAGAAGGACCCTGGTGGTCATGGTCCCCAGGCCTTCTGTTGGCCCAGGACAGGAACCATTCCTGCAGCCAGCTCGTCGGACATGCATTGGACTGGACAATGGGCAGTAGAGGGATGCTGGTGAGGAGTGAGCTACTTGGATCAGGTGGACGCTTGAGACTATGTTGGCACCTCCTGACTGGAGGGGAGATGGGAGGGTAGAGGGGCTTAGAAGCTTGCGAAATGGACACGGAAAAAGAGAGTGGAAGGAGGGAGCAGACTGTCTCATTAGGGGGGAGAGTAATTGTGGGTATGTAGTAAGGTTTTTTTTAGCAAGGTGTATAGGAAACCCTGGTGGAGTAGTGGTTAAGTGCTACAGCTGCTAACCAAAAGGTCAGTGGGTTGAATCCACCTAGGTGCTCCTTGGAAGCTCTACGGAATCGACTCAATGGCAGTGGGTTTAGTTTTGGTAGCAAGGTGTATATAAGTTTTTATCAGAGAGACTGACTTGATTTGTAAACTTTCACTTAAAGCAAAATAAAAAATATATATTTATCATCAAATACAAAAAAAGAGGGGGGCAAAAAAAAAAATTTTTTTTTTTTTTACTGGACTGGTTCACACTTGAGGACTCCCTGAAATCACTGCTTTGAGATACTCTTCAAACTTTGAACTGAAACTAATCCCAGTAGCGAAATAACAGATTGGCTCACAAAATAATGAATACCTCTCGTAAGTAACGTGCCGCTTTAAAAAAATCATCTATATGAGAGCAAATGGTAAACAATTACTTTAAAACAAAGATGAGAATGTAAGAGTCAGGGGAAGTAGATTATTGGAAGGTTGCAATTGCCTATCTAGGATACAACTATTGGTCTCTACTCCTCCAGAATAAAAGAAAGAAAGAAACCAAAGGCTCAAAGAAGAAACTAGTCTACAGGACAAATAGTCTACATGAGCCATGACCTCATCTACCTTGAAACCAAAAAAAAAAAAAACTAGATGGTGCCCGGCTACCACCTCCGACCATTCTTATCAGGGCCACAGTAGATGGACCCTGATAGTATGGGAGAAAAACGTGGAATAGAACCTCAAATTCATAAAAAACTAAACAAAAACCAGACTGGTTGAGAATGGAGGACTACTGTCCTGAGATACTCTTTAAACCTTGAGCTGAAACTAGACCTGAGGTTATCTTTTAGCTAAATAATAGATAAATAGGCTCCTAAAATAAAGAATACCACCCATGACGACTGTGATCCTATAAAAAATCATCTTTATGGGACCAAATAGTCAACAATTACTTTAAAACCAAGGTAAGAATGCAAGGAGGCAGGGCAACTAGATTAATGAAAGTGGAACAACCATAACAGAAATATTGAGAATGTTCACGAATCATGAAGAATGTACCCAATGTCACTGAACAATCTGTGCAGAAATTGTTGAATGAGAACCTAAACTGCTATGTAAGCCTTCACTAGAAACATGTTATTATACTAAAAAGAGTATTTTCTAATTTCCTTTGTGATTTCTTCTTTGAACCAAGAATTATTTGGAAGTACACTGTTTAATTTTCTACTATTTGGAAAATTTATAGATATTTTATTGTTATTGGTTTCTAATTTCATAGCATTGTGGTCAGATAACATACTCTATGACGCCGATCCTCCTGAATGTATTGAAAGCTGTTTCAGGGCAGTGGCATAGTGGTTAAGGGATGCAGCTGCTAACCAAAAGGTCAGCAGTTTGAATTCACCAGTGGCTCCATGGAAACTTCATGGGGCAGTTCTACTGTCTGATGGAGTCACTATGAATCAGAATTGACTCAACAGTATAAGGTACTTAAGGTCCCCTGGTGGTACAATGGTTAAGCACTCGGCCGCTCACCAAAGGCTTAGAGGTTCAAATGCACCAGCCACTTTGTAGGAGAAAGATGTGGCAGCCTTCTTCCATAAGACTACAGCCTTGGAAACCCTATGAGGCACTTATACCCAGTACTAGGGTCACTATGAGTCAAAACTGACTCAATAGCAATGGGTATCTAAAGTCCTCAGGTGGCACAAGTGGTTTGCTTTTGTCTATGAACCTAAAGGTTGGTGGTTCAAACCTACCCAGTGGCACCACAGAAGAAAGGCCTGGCAATCTGCTTCCATAAAGATTAGAGCCAAGAAAACCCTATGAAACAGTTCTACCGTAACACATGGGGTCACCATGAGTTAGAATTTGGGTTATACGGTCTAGTTTGATGAATGCTGCATGTATACTTGCAAAGAATTAGACTCTGCAATGGTTAAGTGTATTATTTCTGTAAATGGCAATTAGGTTAATTTGGTTGATAATGCTATTCAAATCTTTTATATCCTTACTGATTTGTCTATGTGTTCTAACAATTAATAAGGAAGAGGTGTTACTATCTCTTTTTGTTTGACTTTCTGCAATTTGAATATGATATGCCTGGGTGCAGATTTTTTCATATATATCTTGCTTTGTCGCTATGAGTAGGAATCCGTCCGACAGCAACGGGGTTTGGTTTTGAATTTATCTTGCTTAGTGTTTTCTGGGCCTACTGGATTTGTAGTTTGGTGTCTGTCAACAATTTTGGAAAATTCTCAGTCCTTGCTGCTTCAAGTCTTTCTTCTGTTCCTTTCTCTCTTCTCCTCTTAGTATTCCCGTTATGCATATGTTACATGTTTTGTGATTGCCCCACAGTTCTTGGATAGTCCTTTTTTTTTTTCCTCCAATCTTTTTTTCTCTTTGACTTCCAGTTTGAGAAGCTGCTACTGAAATATCTTCAAGCTCACTGATTCTTCCCTCAGCTATTTCCAGTCTACTAGTAGGGGCATCAAATGCCTTATTCATTTCTGTTGCAAATTTTGATTTCTCACATTTCCTTATTGTTTACAATTTTTTTGGTTAGACTACTCATCTATTCTTGCATGTTGTCCACTTTTTCCATGAGAGCCCTTAACATATTAATCATAGTTATTTGAAATTCCCAGTCTGATCATTCTAACACCTCTGGCATTATCTGAGTCTGCTTGTGATACCTGCCCTTTCCCTTCAGATTGCTTTTTGCTTTATAGTATGCCTTGTAATTTTCTGTTGAAAGCCAGCATGATGTATAGGTAAAAGGAACTGTATTCTTTTGGATGTAAAGTTTTGTTAATGTTCATGCAGAGGTAAAGTGTGGGGGAAGGGAATGCTTGTCGGAACATAAGTCATATTATGTCACTCTTCTACGTAAATGCTGCCTTTTCTCTCAAAGGAAAAGTCAAAGTCCTTTAAGTGGCTGACAACTCCTACATGATCTGGCGTCCATTACTACTTTGGTATCACCTCCTACTGCATTGCCCCCTTGCTCCATTATAGCCTCACTGGTTTCCTTACTGTTTCTCCAACACATCAGGCATGCCCTTGCCTCAGGACCTTTGTACTTGTGCCCTCTCCTGAAATGGTCTTCCTTCAGCCATTCCCACGGCTTGTGCTCGACTCAAATGTCACCTTATCATAGACACCTTCCCTTCCACCCTACATTAAAAGCAATCCTTCCTTCCCCCATCTACCTTCTCACCCTCTCCTAGAATTACCTTTCCTCTTATGCAGCTTCATGTTTTTTCTCCAAAGCACATTTCACCATCTTATTTGTCTGTTTATTTATTATCTGTCTTCCTGACAATAGGAGGTATGTTCCATGAGGGCAGAGTCTTGCCATTTTTCATTCACTGCTGGATACCCACTGCCTAGAACAGTGCCCGGTACATAGCAGCACTCAATAAGCATTTGTTGGATGGAATATTAAAGAATAGACTAATCAATGGAAAGATGCAATTATTGGGCAGCACTGAGAACTGGAAAACCTGCTTTAGAGCCTTGATTCTGACTCCATAAAAACTTTCCCAATGACTTCCCCTTTCTGCTTCCCTAGACTTCCTTGCTCCAGCCCCATCTCTTTCATAGCCTTTCCAGCTTTGCACCCAATGCTGGAACCGACAGTGCCTGAAGCGGATGGTCCACCGGGCACAGGTAGGACACAAAGTGATGGTGCAAGGGCAGGGAAGGCAGTTGCGATAGCTTATCCATATCCATACCTTAGCTTTGGTTGGCTGCGCTGAAAAAGAACCACGTAAATCCTGTAGGATGCCACTAGACAACATAATAGAGAACTTGCCATAAATAAGGAAGAGTTCACTGACTCAGCTGATAAGACATTGAGACTCTTCATTGTGGAGTTGTCCACTCATCCAGGCTCTGGGCACAATCTTTAGTTCAGAAAGAAGCCATGATATAAAAGATCTAACTTTGAAAACAGATTGTTTGGGCTCAGATCCTGACTCTGTCACTTACCAACCATGGTGTCTTGGAAAATTTGTGTCATTAAACTGGGTCAGTTAAAAGGATATAATAATATCAATCACATACAGATTTTGGAAGGATTAAATAAATGTGAAGTGGTAAGTACAGAAATGGGCACAGAAGGAGGGCTCTATGAGAGAGACCTATTGTTACAATTATTAAATATTACCACCACCACCCCAGTACATACAAAATGAACTTCAGTATTTTCAAGAGTGGGAAAATGAATATACACAAAAAATTTATTTTTAATGCTCTTTTAACACAGATATCATTCAAGTCTTCGTAATTACACCATGTGATGCAAAAAGACCAAAACTGTCTATAAACTTTTGATGAAGAAAATCATCTTAATTTCAAAAAGAATGAAATATCTTACTGTAAAGTTTTCACCCATCTTGTTCTTCCCAACACCTATGAGAAGTCCTAACCACACACAAAGATAAAAGAGCAAAATAGGATGAAAATCCCAATGAATTAATGTCGGAAAATTGTATGATGTTAACATTAAAAATAAATAAATCTGACTTTAAAGTATTACACACTACTAAAAACTTGATGATGACATGTGATAGTTTAACGTACATTTTCACCCATATGAATTAAAATTTAAACAATTCTTTGATGCATTTTTGTAACAGTTTTAGTATAACTAAAATACATGTAAACAATTATTAGAAAACTCTCTGAAAATAAAAGTTTTTTTTTTTTTTTTAAAATCACTGCTTCATACTCCAAATCTAAATAGCTTCATATAAAGCACTGGTCTTTGTGATTCACAAAAAGCAGGTGACAATTCCTGAACACGAGCTGAAGTGACAGGAGAAACTCCCAATACTACTATAGCCCTGAGTATGAGCCCTGATTCTAATAACCCGTCTTCATTAATTCCTTTTCATTTCATCTTTGTGAAAGAGGGAAGGGACAAGGCAGAAAGAGAGGGCTAGGTGTGCCTACTCTGTTCTGCACATCTAGTTCAGTGCCCGGAACAATAACATACAAGTATTCATCAGAGCACAAAAAGACGTTAAACACCAAATAAGGAGGAAGACTAACTTCCTAATATTTATATGCATACATTGATATATATATAGATGCACTCACACATACGAAGATCCACTCGCACATACGAAGATGCACTCGCACATACGAAGATGCACTCGCACAGACACAGATGCACTCACACAGATATACATATTTATATATATATTTCTGTATAGATATTTGTGATATGTGTATTTCTATACATATTTATATTTGTGTATATTTTATATACATTTATACGTATATTTATATATGTACGCTTATATATTTATACGGAAACCCTGGTGGCATAGTGGTTAAGTGCTACGGCTGCTAGCCAAAGGGTTGGCAGTTCAAATCCGCCAGGCACTCCTTGGAAACTCTATGGTGCAGTTCTACTCTGTCCTATAGGGTCGCTATGAGTCAGAATCGACTTCGACGGCACTGGGTATATATTTATATACTCATACACTTATTTATACACTCACTCATATATGCACATTTGTATTATGTATATGTGTGTGTATATATATGTAGATATAGATAAATAGATACAGATATATAAGCAGTGGTTTTTTTTTTAATATAGAGCTATGTTGTTAGGTTGTTGTTAGGTGCCGTCGAGTCGGTTCCAACTCATAGCGACTCTATATGCACAACAGAACGAAACACTGCCCGGTCCTGCGCCATTCTCACAATCATTGTTATGCTTGAACTCATTGTTGCAGCCACTGTGTCAATCCACCATACATAATACACTGTACGTTACTATTATACACCCAAACCCACTGCCGTCGAGTCAATTCCAACTCATGGTGACCCTACAGGACAGAGTAGAACTGCCCTATCGGGTTTCCAAGACTGAAAATCTTTACTGAAGCAGACTGCCACATCTGTCTCCCGCAGAGAGGCTGGTGGTTTTGAACTGCTGACCTTTCAGTTAGCAGCCAAGCGCTTTAACCACTAAGCCACCAGGCCTCCCTACTGTCATGTACAGTGATTACATGAGCAAATTTTGAAACAAACTGCCTGGGTTTGAATTCTAGCTCAATTTTATCATCTGATTGATCTGGGCAAGTTACTTTCCATCTCTGTGCCTCAGTTTCCTCATCTCTAAAATAGATCTCACTCATAAGGTTGTTGTGCCGATTAAATAAAACACACAAGACACTTAGAAAAAGGTCTCACACACAGAATGTACACAATAAATATTAGCTTTCATCATTATAGAAGCAATACAAACAAATGGCTTAACTGAAGAAATTTCCATTGAGATATAGTTGAGTTCCAAAATTCATGTGCAAAGTCATTTACGTCAACTGCTGAAGTTGTACATTTAGATTCAGGCGATTACTGACGTATGTTATGATCTCCAATAGAGTTCTGGGGACTTTACAGGCAGCCTCTGCATGCCCTTCTCCTATACCATCCACTCCATCTCCCTTGGAGCCTAGGCATCATCTTATTAATTCAAATACTTCCATGAGTTAACTGTTTAGTACTTAAAGACACACCAAAAGCAACCACTAGCATGAAAGTACAGTAAAATGTTCTTATTTCAGAATAGCAAAACCTATTTCTAACACAATGGTGAATTAGGGAGGACTGTGGGTCAAGAGGAGCCCTGGCACAGTGGCTAAGAGCTCAGCTGCTAACCAAAAGGTCAGCAGTTAGAATCCACTAACCACTCCTTGGAAACCCTGTGGGGTAGATCTACTCTGTCCTAAGGGTTGCTATGAGTTGGAATCAACTCAGTGGCAAGGAGTTTGGTTTGGTGGGTCAAAATGGAAGGGTTGGATGAAGGAGAAAAAAAGAAAAATGGAGAAGAGGAGAAATACGAGAATTTAGACAACTGTGAAAATTTAATTCCTGGATATTCTTTCTTTCTCCTCGCTATAACTGTAAGGGCTTTTCTCATATACGGCATATATAAGTAAATCACTGCAATATTTAAAACACTTAGATTTTTGTAAAATCCATTCTCTGAAAACTGTTAGTGGCCCCATTAATCCGTCCCTTAAAAAATCTCAGAATTAAAAAGAAGCATACACACAAAAAAATAGATAAATAAAAGCATTGCTGTCATTTGAGGGTTTTTTTTCCTGCAATCAACAAACTGCACACTTGGGAGTTGCTTTTCCAGCGTCAATTTTCACAGACCATCCACTTTTTCTTACCATCATCCCACCACCCTTAATTTAGAAAAGACAGGGCCCGTAAGTGCTCCAAACATCAAGTTTTCTCTCCAAAAGGCCATGTGGCACTTGGGAACACTCCACATTCTCAATTGTCAGCACTTCTGCTAACCCCTGCAGATAAGGAGTATGACTCCGCTGACTTATCGCAAAAAAAAAATACTGATTGTAAAAATCTGTTTCTTAAAATCAGGCATATTTCTATTACCTACCCACCCCACTCCCCACCCTCATTGCTCCCCCACACACAGGTACCCTCAAATAGTCCATGTCAGGGGGGTGCCCCAAGCGGGGTGACCGGCTCCGCTCTTCGTTTATACCACCTGGAGGCCTCTGGAGACACCATACCTTTGGCTGGCAATTCCGTGAACCCTGTCTATTTTAGTTGGCACCTATTCAAAAAGGCAGGTGAGTCTACAAGTCAGGTCTTTAAAACGAGTTTAATAGGAGTCAGCCGGTATGCCCACTCACCCTCAAGTTTCTTAAACAGAGGTAATAATTTCTTAAGATGTTTACAATGTCTTAACTATGGGTTAATTAAATCCCTTAGTAAGGATGGTGCACTACGGAAAATCCTCCAGCTTAATGACCCCATTTTCATATACAGAAGGGGAATCTCCAAAATTACAAATTTGAGCTTCTACATGCTAAAAAGCCTGTCAAAATGATGAATTTGAGATAAACGCATATTACATATTATATTACATACGTGATTGCATAGAAACAAGACTAGAAGCCCGTAAACTGGTACGGAGTGTAATAAGAATGCATATATTGAAATACAGTCTTATATATTTATTTCTTAGACCACACCCTCCCTGGGTGGTTTCTCAGGCTCGCCGGGCCAAATGATCAGCATCACGCTGTCCAGGCGCCCACTGGGTGGAGGCGCCGGCTATGATGCAGCATCCAAACAGACACCCAGCGTCGTGGTCGCCCCGGGGAAGGTGGACACTCCAGGTGCCCCAGGGAGCCTTCCCCAGGCCCGCCCAGCCCAGCCCGGCCCGGCCCAGCCCTGTCCCGCAGCTCCCCAGGCCGTGGGCCTGCCCCCTGCCACCCCAGTGCTGCCCGCCCGACCCTGAAGTCGGCTGTACAGAACCTGGCCCTGCTGGAGAAAGCAGGGCCATCTTGCGGGCGAGGGCCCCAGGCTCACCTAGGCTTAAGAGCCGCTAGCGCAGGCACAGTAGTCACAGAGCCTCAGAGAGGCCTGTTGTCCTGGTGATGACAGACAGGCGCCTCGCCCGTCCCTAACTTGGGTTCTCTGGCAGCCACTGGTAGTCACAGAACACGTGACCTGTAGGGGCGGTACCCTTTGGACTACCCGGCCCCTGACTCTTGGGCGTGGCCTCCTCTCCTCTCCCTTTGGTCTGGAGCATCCTAACTTGGTCACTCTGACGCCCGTCACCTGGCCAATAAAAAAAAAAATAACACAGGTGGAAAACTGTTGAGCTGGAAGCCATCTCAATGGATTTTCTTTATTTAAAAACCTGGCTACACAAGTATTCTTTTGATTATTTTTGATCTTTTGATAACTGAAGACATGTTTTAAACTACCCATAACAGAAGAATTTAAAAAATAAAACCATGCTAAATCCCACCACCTGAGGTAACTAAGGCTCATACTCTAACCTGCTTCCAATCTTCTGTGCAAATGCATATCACACTACAGTGTATTATATTTTTTAAATCGGGGGCTAGTCATACACATTATTTTATAATCTACTTTTTTCCCATTAAAATGATTATCTTTCCCGGACTATTATTTTTTTATAACGAGAGTTTTTTTTGCTTTTTAATTTTATTGTGTTTCAGGTGAAAGTTTACAGCACAAATCAATCTCCTATTAAAAAATTTACACACAAATTGTTTTGCGACATTGGTTGCAACCCCCTCATTGTGTCCACAGTCTCCCCTTTCCTTTTCAACCCCACGATCCAGGTGTCCATTCATCCACATGATTCTTTGCATGAGGGCTCTCTCCCCATTGGATTTGAAGTTCACTGATAGCAGGGACCTGGGACTCCTTGCCATTTTATCCTCAACAGCAAGGGCAGTGACTGGAATATGGGAGCTACTTAATAAATACCTGTTAAGTTAATGAACCTTTTCCTATAATCATAATCCAGACAGTACATTTGCGTTCAGTTAATGTGAGGATTTTTCAGCTTCAAAAGTATTTTAAAAGTACAGCAGTATGAGATGCATATCTAATTAGTCAATTTTTTTAAACGAAATGTTTTCATTTGAATTTTTTCTCATCGCCTTTTTTAAAGAACTTAAAAAAAACCCGTTGCTTTCGAGTCGATTCTAACTCATGGCAACCGTATAATTCCTCTCTAATTCTATGTTTTCAAATACCTGTAATGCATCAGTGTGGGTGAAACTTTCTTATTCCTCCTCCCATCACTGTAGCCTTTTCCCCTAAATCTACACAACTCACTCAGTCTGGGAAGTGGTGGTATTTAAGCATTCATTTCCTGAAGAAAAGAAACCTTTCATAACATACTTATAAATTCATAATATACTTATAAATTCTGATAAATGTATTATTAAAGTTGAGCTCAGCAAATGGAGTTTCCTAAAAGGAAGTGTAACTATAATTCTCTACTAGAAAAGGAAGAAGGGAGGAAAGGAAGCATTCCTGACAAAACAAGGAAACGTGTGTTCTGCTGCTGTTGTTACTTTCTTTTTATCCAACGATATTTCTGCCTATAATTTTCTATGACCAACATCAAGTCAAATACGCACAAAATATTGATCCCTATCCATCTGCCATCCTGCTTAAGCAGTTATAATGGGGTGAAACTTGAAAACCTGGACTGCACGGATATATCTGTAAAAGGAATGAAAATTGGTGCAACAGTACACGTAATTCAAAAGTTAATAGAGCTCCTATTTACTCTACTTGCCTTCTTTAAAATTAGCTTAATTTTCATATCTCAGTATCAATCAAGCAGAAAAACAATACTACCATAACAAATTAATAGTGGACTGACTGGTATTAGTTTTTTTTCTCTTCCAGGATGTTCTGAAATCAGATAGTGGTGATGGTTGCACACCACAGTGAGTAGAGTAAAAGCAACAGAACTGGACACTCCAAAATGGTGAATTTTATGTTATGTGAATTATATCTCAACTTAAAAATAAAGACTTAACAATGGTCTTTAGCAGCAATAAGACATTCATCCTTGATCAGGAGCAAGGAGCCCTTTAAGTGATATTAAAGACAAAGAGCACTAAAAATTCTGAGATAGTATCTGGAGTTCTTTTTCCTCTTGGTCTTCCCCTTTCCCCAAAACACCACTATTCTTTTTGCCCTGTCTTCTAGTTTTTCCCAACACTGCTAAATAGGAAAGACATTTTATAATATATCATTACAAAGTACCCTAAATCAGCTGAGAGTTTTTCTCCTTCATCAATCTGATTTGTCCCAAGCTTGGACTTACTGGAAACCTCTCATTGGTGTGAGAACTGCTGGCCTTAAAGTTTTCTTCTTTCAGATCCTCCTGCACCAAGTCAAGTGGGTTTTGTTTCAAAATCAAAACACATCTGAATTAGTTTTTGGAACGGACTTGACGGCAGGGCTCTGATCACACTAATTTCAGGAAAGTATTAAAAGCTGAGTGCAGCTTCGAACAACAAAAGTAGGTCGATTCTCTGAGATTCTGCAATAAACTAGCCCACACCTCTTTCTCCAGCCTCATCTGGCACAACATCCTCAACTTGCGCTCTTGGCTCCAGCGACTCTATCTGATACCGTTTCCCATTCTCCCTGCCACTCACAGGGCCTTTGCAAGTGCTTTTCCCTCTGCCCAGGGCACGCTGTCTGCCCCTCTTTGCCTAGTTTATTCCCACTCATCTTTCAGATCTACCTGAACCAAATCAAAATATTGGAAGGAGTCGTCAAAACACTGGCCTTGCCTTCTGAAGACAAGGTATTTATTAGGCGTTGAGAAATGAGAGACGGTGGAAAATTAAATCTCTGCAGAATAGGTCCAAGGGCACCCTAGAGGCGACTTCATTTTAAAGAATTTTCATGGAGATCTTGGGAAAGCTAGCGGAGGGACAGAAGAGCTAACCACAGGCTCCCTTCCATTGCGCCTGGCACTAAAGGGACGGTTCAGAGGCATAGGGAGAGTGCCGGAGCACAGGCAAGAGGAGAATTGAAGGGTCCGGAGTGGGACGCTGGGTCGCAGGAGGGCTGTTTGCTTCATTCCCTCCCACGCTCTGCTTGCCCGTTCCTTCTGAAGGAGCAGCCTCAGGGAGCTTCGCCTTCCCCACCGGGACCCCAGGCTCCACTCAAGGCCCCGCGCCTCCTGGCTACTCACCATTCGGGGGCACTGAGGAACGCTGCAGACCGAGCTGGAGCAGCGCTGCTGCCCAGAGTCCTGGTAGGCGGCTGCGCGGTGGGCCACGGGGGCCGGTTCGCTTGGCAGCCATGCCATGGTCAGGGCGTTCGCGGGGTGGCGCGCTGCGGTGCGGGCTCTGGCTGCACCAGAACTGCCTAGCCTGCGCCACTCCGCGCTGCGCTCTGCTATGGGTCACAGGCTTCGCGCTCAGCGGGCGGAGAGGGAGGAGAGCAGATCCGGAAAGGCTTGAGGCTCTGGGGCCTGCAGGGGCTGACGGATCCCCAGGGGATGCAGAGTGGATCCTTCGGCTAGGGAGGTGGCTGCAGCTGGGCTTCGCCTTCGCTCTGGACACCTGCAGGCTTCAGTGCCAAAAGGGGCTGCGCACTACGTGGGCGCCGCTGTGGCAGATGGTGAGGGCTGGGAAGGTGAGGAGAAGAGGCTGCTGGGAACCCCCCACCAGTTTGGGTAACCCTTGGTGAGAGGGTGGTGCCATCTGAGAAGCTGAGCCCCCTCTGAAAGGACTGTTAAAGGGGTACTAAGTCTGTCCTTTGCTTCTTGACATTCCACTGGTGTTCTGTTATAAAAGAGGGAATTTTTTTTTTTTTTTCAAAAAGAGAATCCTACATGACAACTGCACTCTAAGGAGTCAAACTCACAAAATAGCAAGATTCCACTTCCCTAAAGCATTTTTTTTTTTAAAGCCTAGCTTGGAAGTTGCTCAGAAAGGGCATGTCCAGGGCCACTTCCATTACTATTTCTGGTACCCCTAGCATTCCTCAGGAGTGCTGGTGGGATTGTCACCTTTATTAGCCACCTCCCAAACCTGGGCTCCATGGCCTGAAGAAGGCCTGAGATTGGGATTTTTTTTTTTAATCTGGCCTTAGGAATCAACACTAAATAAGGGTCCCAAAGAAGTCTGCTCTAGAGGTCCTGCCCTGGCCAACTCACCTCCTAGCCTGTACCCCCAACATCAGCATCCATCAGTGGAGGATTTGTATTCTTCAGAGGTGGAGTAATAATGGTCAGTATTGCTATAACTAGGGGCATGGGTGGCACTTTGCAGCTTACAAATCCCTTCCATATTCATGGACTGCCCAACAAATATCTACTGAGTGCTTGCAGCATGTCCTCCCCTGTGCTGGACCCTGAATGAGGCTTAAAATGTCCTAAAATGTTCACACTCGAGTGTGGAAGACAGATACTTAAGTTTGAACAGGTGATTGGTGCTCTGTGGAACAGATGACTCTCACCATCTGATGAACTCAGAAACGGATACTGGAAGAGTTTAATTTGTCTACTTTCTTTCGTAGTAACAACTGGGATTGGAACCCAGATCTGATTTACTACAGGTGGACATTTTTCAACTCAATTTGTGAGGGTCAATGAAGAGATATTATCTCCTGTTCTCTCTTCAGGTCAGTCTAAGTGTCAGCTGCAGGGCTTCTATTAGTGTTTAATTCCTTTGGGAAATAAAACTTTGCTTTTAAATACAGATAACTCTAGGATGTTAAATGCAGTGAATCTTGACAGTCATTCACACATAAGTGTAAATTACTTTATTTAGCTGCTTCCTGCCTGACAGCTAGCTGGTACCACAAGGAGTGAGACTTGGCATATCTGGGCAGGAGGGGACATTTTAAAACCTGTTAGTGCTGAGAGTGGAGAGGAGGTGCCTCTGAGCACCTGCAGGAGATACTGACTGACCCACTCAGGATCTGTGTCAAGTACTGCCTTCAGAACACTCAGTTGGATATTACTACCTACATTAGTTTCCTAGGCTGCTGTACAACGTGCCACAAACTGAATGGCTTATGTTGTTGCTGTTAGATACTGTCGAGTCAGTCCTGACTCATAACGACCCTATGTAAAACAGAACGAAACACTGCCTGGTCCTGTGCCATCCTCACAATTGTTATGTTTGAGCCCGTTGTTGCAGCTACTGTGTCAACCCATCTCCATGAGGATCTTCCTCTTTTTCACTAACCCTCTACCTTACCAAGCATGATGTCCTTCTCCAGGGACTGATCCCTCATGGCAACATGTCCAAGGTGTGTGAGACGAAGTCTCACCATCTTTGCTGCTAAGGAGCATTCTGGCTGTATTTCTTCCAAGACAGATGTGTTCGTTCTTAGAACAGAAATTTATTGTTTCACATTTCTGGAGGGCGAGTATCTGAAATCAGGCTGTCAGCCTTGTTGACTTTAGCAAGAGCTGCGGTGGTGACACAGGCTGCCTCACAGGAGCAGTGGCCATAGGTAGAGGAACACAGTCACTGCCACTGCTAAGGCTGGAAGGGAGAGAAGAAATACCCCAGCATCTCTCTAAGGCTTTGAACTGATTCTTTACTGCTCGAACCCTTGCTGAGAATTTGCATTTTCACCCCAGATGGATTGAATCAGAATCCACATTTTAACAAGATCCCCCAGTGATTCTTATGTATATTAAATTTTAGAACCACTGCTCTACTAGTAAAGGAGCCCTGGTGATGCGGTGGTTAAGTGCTCAACTACTCACTGAAAGATCGGTGGAACAAACCCAGCAGCTGCTCCAAGGAAGAAATATGTGGCAGTCTGCTTCTGTAAAGATTTATAGCCTTGGAAACCCTATGGGGGCAGTTCTACTCTGTTCTATAGGATTGTTCTCAGTTGTAGTTGACCCGATGGCAGTGAGTCTGGTTTGGGTTTGGCTCTGCTAGTGGTTCTCAGGATTGGTCCCTAACCAGCAGCATTTGCATCACCTGGGAACTTTTAGAAATGCAAGTTTTCTGCAGGAGTTAGAACCAGAATGAACCAGGTGGAAGCCCTGCCTCTCTTTCCTTCTACCCTTCAAGTTTTTGTAGGTACATACTATTGGATCAGTCATGTCAAAGCTTGAGGGCAAAGGAGCACAGGTGCTGTGCCCATGAGTGACCATCCTCCCTGTGCAGAACAAGGCAGAGAAAGGTGGAGAGTGGATCTGGAGGGGGGGGGGCAAATGGAAAACATCCAGCATAGTCCATTTAGTCTTTTTTTTCATTTGGATAAAATAATTAAAAAAAACAGGGACATTTCAAAGCCCTGTCAGCCTGTACTACCTGAGAATGAAGCCAACTCAGTCACGCTATCTTGGAAACTAAATTTTAATACTAACCACCACCAGTGATCTTCATACAAGGTAAATAGAAACGGGGAGATGTAAACAATTATCATGAAATGTAGATGCTACAGTCCGCACTTCCGTAACTGGTCGTGAGTCCTTATTTGGTAATCACTGCTTCCTTTACAGGCTCCTCATTTACTGTTCCCCTTCTACCCTCTGAGGACCTTGGCTCCTAAGAGGTTTATTTTGTTTTTTAAACCTGGTCAAACCAAAAATAAAAACAAAAAACAAACCTAAACCCATTGCCTTTGAGTCCATTATGACACCAAAAAAAAAAAAAAAAAAAAAAACCGTTGCCATCAAGTTGATTCTAACTCATAGCGACCCCATAGGAGAGGAGAACTGCCACATAGGTTTTCCAAGGAGTGGGTGGTAGATTTGAACTGCCAGCCTTTTGGTTAGCAGCCATCTGATTAACCACTGTGCCACCAGGGCTCCTTCTGACTGATAACAACCTTATAAGACAGTAGAACTACCCCATGGGGTTTCCAAGGCTGTAATCTTAAAGAAGCAGACTGCCACATCTTTCTCCTGTGGAGCCACTGGTGGGTTCAAACGTCTAACTTTTCTGTTAGCAGATGAGCGCTTTAACCACTGTGCCACCAGGGCTCCTTTTAAAACTGTTCATGGGTACCCAAACTTTCAGTCCTACTAAGGACCTGTCTTTATTAGGCTGCCAGTCCACCTCCTACTGACCATTATTGTTGGACATGAGAGTCACCTTTGGTCCAGACATAATCATCCATGTTCCTATTATGTACCCGCGTTCCAATTTCCCCTTGGCAATCAGAATCAATCACCCCATCCAGTAGAGTGATCTACTCTCCCTGTTGGTTCTGTAACATGAGAAACTTAAAACTACCAGAAAGCAATTTCAGCTCCCACTTCACAGGGCTTTGACTGTGTGTTTATGGGTGGAAATATTTCTCCCTTGGGTACCTGGACCTATAAACCCACCAAGGCTGTGAGATGAGATTTAGAACTTTGGTAGGTGTCTTAGTTTTCTAGTGCTGCTATAGAAGAAATACCACAAGTAGATGGCTTCACAAAGACAAATTTATTCTCCTACAGTCCAGGAGGCTAGAAGTATGAATTCAAGGCACCAGTTGCAGAGGAAGGCTTTCTCTCTCTGTTGGCTCTAGAGGAATGTCCTTGTCATCAATCTTCCCCGGTCTAGGAGCTTCTCAGCACAGGTACCCTGGGTACCAAGGATACACTCTGCTCCTAGCACTGCTTTCTTGGTAGTATGAGGTCCCCCGTCTCTCTGTTCGTTTTTCTCTTTTATACTTCATAAGAGATTGACTTAAGACAAAACCTAATCTTATAGATCAAGTCCTGTCTCATTAACATACCTGTTGATAATCCTACCTCATTGACATCATAGAGGTAGGATTTACAGCTCATAGGAAAATCATGTCAGATCACAAAATTTTGGAGAATCACACAATACTGGGAATCATTGCATAGCCATGTTGAAACACAGTTTTGGGGGCATGATTCAATCCATGAGAGTAAGTAATAGTAATGTCTTAGAAGAAATATAGCCAGAAAGCTCATTTGAAGCAAGGATGGTGAGACTTTGTTTCACAACTTTGGACATGTTATCAGGAGGGATCAGTCTCCGGAAAAGGACATCTTCCTTGGTAAATTAGATGGTCAGTGATAAAAAAAAGAAGACCCCCAACTAGATGAATTAACACAGTGGCTGCAACCATGGATTCAAATATAGAAACGATTATGAGGATGGTGGGTGCAGGACCAAGCAGTGTTTTATTCTGTTGTATGTACTGTTGCTATGAGTTGGAATGAACTCAACAGTGCCTAACAACAAAAACAGTAATAGTAATGGTAATATGTAATAATATGGTGGCATTCTTATTTCCACCTTTTGGTTCTTAGACCACTATATACTGTCTATGAGGGAAATGACACCTTACATTTGTTGTTGGTATAAGACATATACTGTATGCTGAGGGAGCACCCCAACCTCACAGGATATTGTCTCCCAGATGGTGTCCTAACTGTGACCTCACATTTCAATCAAGCCACGTGCTTCTGGGTGATGGGCATATAGTAAAACTCATGGCATGAGCCCATAGCCCCAGTGCCTTTTCTGTAAGATCATTTTCTTGGTTATAGATGGTGTTATGGGTGATTCTATGGCACAGATGAGGCATTTATGAGTCCACATATGGTGGTGCTACTAGAAGCAAAAATCAAAGGGCACAGTGCATTGGGCAAATCTGCTGCAAAAGACCTCATTAAAGTGTTAGAAAACAAAGCTGTCACTTTAAGGAAGAAGGTGCGCCTGACCCAAGCCATGGTGTTTTCATTCACTTCATATGCATGTGAAAGCTGGACAATGAAGGAAGGCCAAAGAAGAATTGACAGCTTTGAATTACAGTGTTGGCAAAGAATGTTGAGTGCACCACAGACTGCCAAAAGAATGAACAAATCTGCCTTGGAAGAAGTACAGCCAGAATGCTCCTTAGAAATGAGGATGGTGAGACTTCATTTCACATACTTTGGACATGTTATCAGGAGGGACCAGTCACTGGAGAAGGCCACCATGCTTGGTAAAGTCGAGAGTCAGTGAAAAAGAGGAAGTCCTTCAATGAGGTGAACTGACACAGTGGCTGCACCAATGGGCTCAAGCATAACAATGATCATGAGAGCAGTGTAGGACTGGGCAGTGTTTTGTTGTACATAGTGTCACTATGAGTTGGAGCCAACTAGATGGCACCTAATAGGAATAAACTAGAAGCAAGGCTGGCAAGGAAGGAAAAATCATGTGTAGAATAAGGATCTATCCCAATGTTGATAAATAACGGTGATAAAAGGGCATGATAAAAGGGCTCCAATGTACACAGTCTGTCCCCATAGCCAACATCAGGGGCCAAATGGGGAATGATGCCTATGGAGACCCAGGGTTCTTATTCTGCTGCTGTCAAGTTTAACACTCAGCAGTGGTGATGACCAGATCAATAGCCCCTGGTAACCATTAATTTGTCTCTATGAATTTGCTTAATTTTGTTATTTCATATAAATGAGATCATACAATGTTTTCCCTTTGTGTCTAGCATATATCACTTAGCATAATGTTTTCAAGGTTCATGTTGTAGCATATATCAGAACTTAATTTCTCTTCATGGCTTAATAATATTTGACTCTATGGGTATATGATATTTTGTTTATCTAATTGTTCATCGATAGTCATTAGGTTGTTTCTACCTTCTGGCTATCGTTCATAATTCTGCTATGAGTTTTCATGTACCAGTCTCTGTGTGGACATATATTTTCATTTCTCTTGGGTATATGTTTACTAGAGTGGAATAGCTGGGTCATATGGTAACACCATGTTTAATCGTTTGAGAACTGCCAGGCTGATTTCCAGCTGCACAACTTTACATCTCTACCAGCAGTGTATGAGGGTTCCTGTTTCTCCACATCCTTGCCAGCACTTGATGTTATCTGACTTTTTGAGATGTCTTGTAATCAAGAGGTCAGTATTTACCAGTGTCCAATACTTAGGTACTACTAGACTACCAGTTCCATTGACTTGACTCTGACTCATGGACACCCCATGCATATCAGAGTAGAACTGTGCTCCATAGGGTTTTCAATGGCAGATTTTTCAGAAATAGATCTGCAGGTCTTTTTTTTTTTTTTGACGTGCCTTTGGGAGGGAGTACACAGTCAAAGTTTTAGTTATCATTGAAGAATGTTAACTACTTACACCACCCAAGGAAAATAGGCAGGTAGCAACATGCCTTGCCTTGCAACTTGCCTTGTAACCGGCCTTGCAACGTGCATTGCAACCTGTCTTACAACCTGCCTTGCCCTGCAACATGCCCTGCATATTCCCTTGCAAACTGCCTTGCACCTTTCTTGCAACTTGCCTTGAATCTTGCCTTACAACCTGCATTGCAACTTGCCTTGCAACATGGCCTGCAACCTGCCTTACAATCTGCCTTGCAACCTCCCTTGAAAGTTGCCTTGACTTCCAAATTGACGTGCAACAGGCCTTGTAACTTGCCTTGCAACCTGCTTTCCAACATGCATTGTAAACTGCCTTGCAACGTCCATTGCAACATGCTTTTCAAATTGCCTTGCAAACTGCCTTACAAATTGTCTCACAACCTGTTCTGCAACTTGCTTTGCACCTTCCATTGCAACCTGCCTTACAACCTGATTTGCAACATGCATTGCAACCTGCCTTGCAACCTCCCATGAAACCTGCCTTGCAATTTGCATTGCCTTGCATCTTGGCTTGCAACATGACTTGTAACTTGCCTTGCAAATTGCCTTGTAACCTGCGTTGCACCCTGCCATACAACCTGCCTTGGAAACTCCCTTGCAACTTGCCTTGCAACCAGCCTAGCAACCTTCATTGCAAACTGCCTTACAAGCTCCCTTTCAACCTGCCTTGCAATTTGCCTTGCAACATGGCTTGTTTTGAAAATTGTCTTTCAACATATCTTGAAATCTGTGTTGCAACGTGCCTTACAACGCATTGGAACCTGGCTTGGAATTTGCATTGCAACCTGCCTTGCAACCATCCTTACAACCTTCCTTGCATCCTGCCAACATAGTCTCAAGTGCCCACATGGTGCAAGTAGCTCACTCCTCATCAGCATCTCTCTCCAACCCATTGTCCCGTCCAATCCATGTCCGACGAGAAGAATTCTAGAATGGTTCCCTGTCCTGGGCCAACAGAAGATTTGGGGACCCTGACCACTGGGGTCCTTCTAGTCTCAGTCAGGCCATTAAGTTCGGTCTTTTTATGAGAATTTGGGGTCTGCATTCCTCTGTGCTCCTGCTCTCTCAGGGGTTGTCTGTCGTGTTCTCTGTCAGGGCAGTCATCGGTTGTGGCTGGGCACCATCTAGTTTTTCTGGTCTCAGGATGATGTAGTCTCTAGTTCATGTAGCCCTTTCTGTCTCTTGGGTTCATAATTACCTTGTGAGCTTGGTGTTCTTCATTCTACTTTGATCCAGGTGGGTTCAGACTCATTGACGGATCTTAGATGGCCACTTGTTAGCATTTAAGATCCTAGATGCCACACTTCAAAGTGAGATGCAAAATGTTTTCTTTAGAGATTTTATTTTGCCAATTGACTTAGATGTCCTCTGAAGCCATAGTCCCCAAACCCCTGCCCCTGCTTTGCTGATCTTTGAAGCAGTTTATTCGGGAAACTTCTTTGCTTCCGGTTTAGTCCAGTTGCGTTGGCCTCCCCTGTATTTAGTGTTGTACTTCCCTTCACCTAAAGTAGGTCTTATCTACTATTCAATCAGTAAATAACCCTCTCCCTCCCTCCCTCCCTCCCCACTCTTGTAACCACAAAAGAATATGTTCTTCTCAGTTTAAACTATTTCTCAAGATCTTATAATAGTGGTCTTATACAATATTTGTCCTTTTGCAACTGACTAATTTCACTCAGCATAATGCCTTCCAGGTTCCTTCATGTTATGAAATGTTTCACAGATTCATCACTGTTCTTTATTGATGTGTGGTATTCCATTGTGTGAATATACCATAATTTATTTATCCATTCATCCGTTGACAACACCTTGGTTGCTTCCATCTTTTTGCTATTGTAAACAGTGCTGCAATAAACATGGGTGTGCATATATCTCTTCGTGTAAAGGTTCTTATTTCTCTAGGATATATTCCAAGGAGTGGGATTGCTGGGTCGTATGGTAGTTCTATTTCTAGCTTTTTAAGGAAACACCAAATCGGTTTCCAAAGTGGTTTTACCATTTTACATTCCCACCAGCAGTGTATAAGTGTTCCAATCTCTCCACAGCCTCTCCAACATTTATTATTTTGTGTTTTTTGGATTAATGCCAGCCTTGTTGGAGTGAGATGGAATCTCATTGTAGTTTTAATTTGCATTTCTCTAATGGCTAATGATCGAGAGCATTTCCTCATGTATCTGTTAGCTGCCTGAATGTCTTCGTTAGTGAAGTGCCTGCTCATAGCCTTTGCCCAATTTTCAGTTGGGTTGTTTGTCTTTTTGTGGTTGAGTTTCAGGAGAATCATGTAGATTTTAGAGATCAGGCGCTGGTCGGAGATGTAGTAGCTGAAAATTTTTTCCCAGTCTGTAGGTGGTCTTTTTACTCTTTTGGTGGTCTTTAGATGAGCATAGGTGTTTGATTTTTAGGAGCTCCCAGTTATCTGGTTTCTCTTCGTCATTTTTAGTAATGCTTTGTATTCTGTTTATGCCTTGTATTAGTGCTCCTAAGATTGTCCTTATTTTTTCCTCCATGATCTTTATTGTTTTAGACTTCATGTTTAGTTCTTTGATCCATTTGGAGTTAGTTTTTGTGCATGGTGTGAGGTATGGGTCCTGTTTCATTTTTTTGCAGATGGATATCCAGTTATTCCAGCATCATTTGTTAAAAAGACTATCTTTTCCCCAGTTAACTGACACTGGGCCTTTGTGAAATATCAGCTGCTCCTATGTGGATGGATTTATATCTGAGATCTCAATTCTGTTCCATTGGTCTATGTGTCTGTTGTTGTACCAGTACCCGCTGTTTTGACTGCTGTGGCTGTATAATATGTTCTAAAATCAGGTAGAGTGAGGCCTCCCACTTTCTTCTTCTTTTTCAGTAAAGCTTTATTTACCCGGGGCTTCTTTCCCTTCCATATGAAGTTGGTGATTTGTTTCTCCATCACATTAAAAAATATAGTTGGAATTTGGTTCAGAAGTGCATTGTATATATATACATAGCTTTTGGTAGAATAAATATTTTTATAATGTTAAGTCTTCCTATCCATGAACAAGGTATGTTTTTCCACTTATAGAGGTCCCTTTTAGTTTCTTGCAGTAGTACCTTGTAGTTTTCTTTGTATAGGTCTTTTACATCTTTGGCAAGATTTACTGTTATTTTATCTTCTTGGGGGCTACTGTGAATGGTATTGGTTTGGTGATTTCCTCTTCGATGTTCTTTTTGTTGGTGTAGAGGAATCGAACTGATTTTTGTATGTTTATCTTGTAACCTCTGCTGAACTCTTCTATTAGTTTCAGTAGTTTTCTTGAGGATTCCTTAGGGTTTTCTGTGCATAAGATCATGTCATCTGCAAATAGAGATAATTTTACTTCTCCCTTGCCATTCCAGGTGCCATTTATTTCTTTGTCTAGCCTAATTGCTCTGGCTAGGACTTCCAGCACAATGTAGAATGAGAGCGGTGGGTGATAAAGGGCATCCTTGTCTGGTTCCCATTCTCAAGGGAAATGCTTTCAGACTCTCTCCATTTAGGATGATGTTGGCTGTTGGCTTTGTATAAAAATAAAAAATAAAAATTTCGTATAGATGCCCTTTATTATGTTGAGGAATTTTCCTTCTATTCCTGTTTTGCTGAGGGTTTTTATCATGAATCGGTGTTGCACTTTGTCAAATGCCTTTTCTGCATCAATTGATAAGATCACGTGTTTTTTGTCTTTTGTTTTATTTATATGGTGGATTACATTAGTTGTTTTTCTAATATTGAACCAACCTTGCATACCTGGTATAAATCCCACTTGGTCATGTTGGATTTTTTTTTTATATTGTTGAATTCTATTAGCTAGAATTTTATTGAGGATTTTTGCATCTATGTTCATGAGGGATATAGGTCTGCAATTCTCTTTTTTTTTTGTGGTGTTTTTACCTGGTTTTGGTATCAGGGGTATGCTGGCATCATAGAATGAGTTAGGTAGTAGTCCATCCTTTTCTATGCTTTGAAATACCTTTAGTAGTAGTGGTGTTAACTCTTCTCTGAAAGTTTAGTAGAACTCTGCAGTGAAGCCATCCAGGCCAGGGCTTTTTTTGTTGTTGTTGGGAGTTTTTGATTAACTTTTCAATCTCTTCTTTTATTATGGGCCTATTTAGTTGTTCTACTTCTGGTCGTGTTAGTTTAGGTAGGTAGTATGTTTTTAGGAATTCATTCATTTCTTCTAAGTTGTCAAATTTGTTAGAGTACAATTTTTTGTAATAATCTGATATGATTCTTTCAATTTCAGTTGGGTCTGTTGTGATATGGCCCATCTCATTTCTCATTCGGGTTATTTGTTTCCTTTCCTGTATTTCTTTAGTCAGTCTGGCCAATGGTTTATCAATTTTTTAAATTTTTTCAAAGAACCCGCTGTTGGCTTTGTTAATTCCTTCAGTTGTTTTTCTGTCCTCTAATTCATTTAATTCTGCTCTAATTTTTATTATTTGTTTTCTTCTGGTGCCTGATGGATTCTTTTGTTGCTCGCTTTCTATTTGTTCAAGTTGTCGGGACAGTTCTCTGATTTTGGCTCTTCCTTCTTTATGTATGTGTGCATTTATTGATATAAATTGACCTCTGAGCACTGCTTTCACTGTGTCCCAGAGGTTTGATAGGAAGTGTTTCAGTCTCGTTGCACTCTATGAATTTCTTTATTCCCTCCTTAATATCTTCTATAACCCAGTCTTTTTTGAGCAGGGTATTGTTCAGTTTCCAAGTATTTGATTTCTTTTCCCTGATTTTTCTCTAATTGATTTCTACTTTTATGGCCTTATGGTCTGAGAAGGTGCTTTGTAATATTTCAGTGTTTTGGATTCTGCAAAGGTTTGTTTTATGACCTAATATGTGATCTATTTTAGAGAATGTTCCACATGCACTAGAAAAAAAGTATACAATGCAGCTGTTGGGTGGAGTGTTCTGTATAAGTCTATGAGGTCAAGTTGGTTGACTGCAGCAATTAGATCTTCCATGTCTCTATTGAGCGTCTTACTGGAAGTCTTATCCTTCACCGAAAGTGGTGTGTTGAAGTCTCCTACTATAATTGTGGAGGTGTCTATCTCACTTCAATTCTGTTGAAGTTTGTTTTATGTATTGTACTGCCCTGTCATTGGGTGCATAAATATTTAATATGGTTATATCTTCCTGGTCAATTGTCCCTTTAATCATTATGTAGTGTCCTTCTTTATCCTTTGTGGTGGATTTAACTTTAAAGTCTATTTTGTCTGAAATTAATATTGCCACTCCTGCTGTTTTTTGATTGTTGTTTGCTTGATGTATTTTTTTTCGTCCTTTGAGTTTTAGTTTGTGTCTCTACGTCTAAGGTGTGTCTCTTGTAGGCAGCATATAGATGGATCATGTTTTTTTATCCAGTCTGTGACTTTCTGTCTCTTTATTGGTGCATTTATTCTATTTACATTCAGCGTGATTATAGATAAGTATGAATTTAGTGCTGCCATTTTGATGCCTTTTTCTGTGTGTTGTTGATAATTTCATTTTTCCACTTACTTTTTTTGTGCTGAGAAGTTTTTCTTTATAAATTGTGTGTTCCTCATTTTCATAGTAGTTGAATTTATTTTTGCTGAGTCGTTACATTTATCTTGGTTTTCGTTTTGAAGTATGGAATTGTTAGACCTCTTTGTTGTTACCTTAATATTTACTTCTATTTTTCTGAGTAAAAACTTAATTTGTATCATCCTATATCTCCATGTTTTCCTCTCCATATGGAAGATCTATGCCCCTGTATTTAGTCCCTCTTTTTTGATTATTGTAATCTTTTACATAACTACTTCAATGATTCCCTGTTTTGAGCATTTTTTCTTTTTTAAATAAATCATATTTTGTTTTTGTGTTTTCCCTATTTGAGTTTACATCAGGATGTTCTGTTCTGTGACTTTGTTTTGTATTTGTATCTGATATTATTGATTTTCTGACCAAAGAATTTCCTTTAGTAGTTCTTGTAGCTTTGGTTTGGATTTTGCAAATTCTCTAAGCTTGTGCTTATCCATAAATGTTTTAATTTCGCCTTCATATTTGAGAGAGAGTTTTGCTGGATATATGATCCTTGGTTGGCAGTTTTTCTCCTTCAGTGCTCTATATATGTCATCCCATTGCCTTCTTGACTGCATGGTTTCTGCTGAGTAGTCAGAACTTATTCTTATTGATTCTCCTTTGTAGGTAACTTTTCGTTTATCCCTGGCTGCTTTTCAGATTTTTTCTTTATCTTTGGTTTTGGCAAATTTGATGATAATATGCTTTGGTGATTTTCTTTTGGGATCTATCTTGTATGGTGTTCGATGAGCATCTTGTATAGATATCCTTTCATCTTTCACGATGCCAGGGTAGTTTTCTGCCAACAGATCTTCAACTATTCTCTCTGTATTTTCTGTTTTCTCTCCCTGTTCTGGAACTCCAAACACATGCAAGTTATTCTTCTTGATAAGAGTCCCACATGATTTTTAGGGTTTCTTCCTTTTTTTAAATTCTTTTATCTGATTTTTCTTCAACTATACTGGTGTCAATTGCCTTATCCTCTAACTCCCCCACTCTGCATTCCAGTTCCTCAATTCTGCTCCTCTGACTTCCTGTGGAGTTGTCTAAATCTGTAATTTTATTATTAATCCTTTGGATTTCTGAATGCTGTCTCTCTATGGATTCTTGCAGCTCATTAATTTTTTCACTATGTTCTTGAATAATCTTTTTGATTTCTTCAACTGCTTTATCAGTGTGTTCCTTGGCTTTTTCTGCAGATTTCCTTATTTCATTTCTGAGATCATCTCTGACGTCTTGAAGCGTTGTGTGTATTGGTTTTTTATATTCTACATCTGGCAATTCCAGGAATGTATCTTCATTTGGTAAAGATTTTGATTCTTTAATTTGGGGATTTGTAGAAGCAATCATGGTCTGCTTCTTTATGTGATTTGATATCGACTGCTGTCTTCAAGCCATCCATAATATATTGTAATGATTTATTTTATATTTGCTCACTGAGGTTTATCTTCTTGTTTTGGTTTGTTTCAATATACCCAGATGGGCTACTAGATTGTGCTATCTTGATTACTGTAGCCTTTGAATCAGTTATGTCCTATTACCAGCTGGTTTGAGCTGTTACCAAATATATGAGCCTATGAGTCCATTCACTATTCTTGAACAGAATCAGCTTAGGTGTGCTGATTGTGGGGTGTAGGCTGTCACCTCTTTACTTAGAGGAGTAGTGGTTGTATGCACCAGATTCTAGTTGCAGCATGGGGTCACACTCCGAGGAGGGCAGGATGCTGACAGCCTTCCCCCATGTGCCAGTGAGGTAGGAGTTTCTCTATTCCTAGAGCACTTTGGTGGGTGCGCTCTGCTGCTGTACCTTAGGCACCCAATGCTTGTACCTCTAAAGGGTGGTAGGCGTCACTATCCTCAGACCCCTTTAGCAGATGGTTAGGTGGTGTGGGTGGAGCTTTAGCCCTCAGTTCCCTGCTGTGGATCAGCGAGGGCTCTGTTTAATAGGTAGAGAGGTATCAGACCTCCAAAACTTGTCTTTCCACTGCTTTGCTAAAACTATTACAGTCAGATCTCTATTAGAATTGCCTTTGCATTATAATAGCCACTTGGTTCCCTGTACGGATGAAAGCCAGAGTCTGTGGATCTCTTTTGCTTGGCTGGAGCTGGTTCTGTATGATTCCAGTTAAGGAAAGTCAGTGAAGGATTTTTCTCTCCCAGATTGTTAATTGCTGCTTCTCTCAGGCCAGGAGAATGGGTTAGAAAAAAAAAAAAACCCGCAGAGCACTTCACTCCCTGGCCCAGGAAATTCCAATGTTAATGAAGGCATCTGGGTCAGGGAGGGGAGGGATCAGATAGATAGGAGAGAGTAGCACAATATAGACAAAGTTACTTATCTTGTTTGGTGAAGACTGTTTTATCTGAGATTCCAGAAAGGCATGTAGCCTGTGTGTGCTGGCTGGGTTGAGATTTCCCCTGAGGGTCAGAGCATCCCGTGCTTGTGCTGTCTCAGGAAGCCGTGATCAGCTCCTTTGCTCCTAGTCCAAAGCCCATTGGCAAGGTTTCCTGGCTGGGAAGCTGCACTCCAGGCACCGAAGCCAGTTGCTCCTTCCCTGTGATTTCTCCTACTTCTGTCAGCTGCGTCGGCGTGTACCCTGCATGCGCTGGCTGGGTTTTCCACTGAGGTTTCTCCAAGGCGTTAGGGCTTTGTCCTGTGCTTGTGCCATCTCAGGGAGCTGTGATCTGCTTCTCTGTGCTTAGAACAAAGGCCAGCGCCAAGGTTTTCTGACTGGGACACTGGCTCCAGGCTCCGAAAACAGTCTCTGCTTCCCTGTTGGTTCTCATTCTCCTGTCAGTTACTTCAGTGTCAGCCTGCTCGCACTGGCTGAGCCTCTGCCGAGGTTACTCCAGGGGGTTAGGGGTTAGGGCTACGTCCTGTGTTTGCCCCATCTCAGTAAGCTGTGATCAGCCTAAGCACTCTGGTACCAGGGAACTGCGAGGGCTCAAGGCTGTGGCGGAGGACGCCAGTTCCAGAAGCAGTCGCTGCTTCACCGTGCGCCTTTTCTCTCCCCTGTCACTCAGGTCAACTCCTTAGTTCCGTGTTTGATGGCCAGAGTTCATAGATTGTCATGTATGTGATTGATTCACTTGTTTTTCAGAGTCTTTTTTGCAAAAGGGATCCGTGGTAGCTTCTACCTAGTCAGCCATCTTGGCCCTGCCTCCAGCTAATGGAGTTTCTTAAAAGGAAGTGTAACTATAATTCTCCACCAGAAAAGGAAGAAGAAGGGAGGAAAGGAGGCATTCCTAACAAAACAAGAAAACATGTGCTCTGCTGCTGTTGTTACTTTCTTTTTATCCAATGATATTTCTGCCTACAATATTCTCTGACCAACATCAAGTCAAATAAGTACAAAATATTGATCCCTATCCATCTGCCATTCTGCTTAAGCAGTTATAACGGGGTGAACTTGAAAACCTGGATTACACAGATATTTCTTTAAAAGGAATGAAAATTGGCGCAACAGTACATGTAATTCAAAAGTTAATAGGGCTCCTATTTATTCTATTTGGCTTCTTTAAAATTAGCTTAATTTTCATATCTCAGTGTCATTCAAGCAAAAAAAAAAAAATACTACCGTAAAGAATTAATAGTGGACTGACTGGTATTAGTTTGTTTTTTTTTTTCTCTTCCAGAATGTTCTGAAATCAGATGGTGGTGATGGTTGCACAATACAGTGAATAGAGTAAAAGCAACAGAATTGGACACTCCAAAATATTGAATTTTATGTTATATGAATTATATCTCAACTTAAGTAAAGAATTAACAGCGGTCTTTAGCGGCAATAAGACATTCATCCTTGATCAGAAGCAAAGAGCCCTTTAAGTGGTATTAAGGACAAAAAACAGTGAAAATTCTAAGATAGTATCTGAAGTTCTTTATTCTCTTGGTTTTCCCCTCTCCCCAAACCACCACTATTCTTTTTGCCCTGTTGTCTTCTAGTTTTACCCAACATTGCTAAATAGGAAAGACATTTTATATTATTACAAAGCATCCTAAATCAGCCAAGGGTTTTTCTCCTTCACCAAGCTTGGACTGACTGGAAACCTCTCGTGAGTGTTAAAGCTCCTGGCCTTGAAGCTTTCTTCTTTCAGATCCCCCAAATCAAGGGGGTTTTGTTTCAAAATCAAAATACAGCTGAATGAGCTTTTCCGAATGGACTTGACAGCAGGGCTCTGACCACACTAATTTGAGGAAAGTATTAAAAGCTGAGTGCACCTTCGAACGACAAAAGTGGGTCGACTCTCAGAGATTCTGCAGTAATCTACCCCTACCTCTTTCTCCAGCCTCATCTGGCACGACATCCTCGCCTTGTACCCTTGGCTCCAGAGACTCTATCTGATATCCTGTTTCCCACTTTCCCTGCCATGCACAGGGCCTTTGCACATGCTATTCCCTCTACCCAGGGCATACTCTCCTCCCGTCTTTGCCTAGTTTGTTCCCACTCATCTTTCAGATCTTTCTGAACCAAGTCAAAATATTGGAAGGAGTCTTCCAAACACTGGCCTTGCCTTCTGAAGGCACATTTATTAGATGTGGAGAAATGAGGGATGGTGGAAAATTAAATCTCTGCAGAATAGGTTTGAGGGCACCCTAGAGGCAACTTCATTTTAAAGAATTTTCATGGAGATCTTGGGAAAGCTAGTGGAGGGACTGAAGGGCTGACCACAGGCTCCCTCTGGATGCACCTGGTGCTAAAGAGAAGGTTCAGCGGCATAGGGAGAGTGCCGGAGCACGGGCAAGAGGAGACTTGAAGGGTCCGGATAGGAATGCTGGGTCACAGGAGTGCTGTCTGCCTCATTCCCTCCCAGGTTCTCTGCTTGCCCATTCCTTCTAAAGGAGCAGCCTCAGTGAGCTTCCCCTTCCCCACCGGGACTCCAGACACCACCCCAGGCCCTGCACCTCCCAGCCACTCACCATCCACTGGCACTGAGGGACCCGGCAGACCAAGCTGGAGCAGTGCTGCTGCCCAGCGTCCTGGTAGGCAGCTGCGCGGTGGGCCACGGGGGGCTGCCTCGCTCTGCAGCCATGCCATGGTCTGGGCATTCACTGGGTGACACACTCCGGTGTGGGCTCTTCGGTAGGTGGCTTAGTTACCTAGTGCTGCTATAACAGAAATACCACAAGTAGATGGCTTAACAAAGGCAAATTTATTCTCTTACAGTCTAGGAGGCTAGAAGTCTGAATTCAAGGTGCCAGCTATAGGGGAAGGCTTTCTCTCTCTGTTGGCTCTAGAGGAATGTCCTTGTCATCAATCTTCCCCTGGTCTGGGAGCTTCTCAGCACAGGGACCCTGCATCCCAAGGATACATTCTGCTCCTGGCACTACTTTCTTGGTGGTATGAGATCCCCCTGTCTCTCTGCTCATTTTTCTCTTTTATACCTCAAAAAAGATTGACTTAATACAAAACCTAATCTTATAGATTGAGTCCTGTCTCATTAACATACCTGTTGATAATCCCACCTCATTGACATCATAGAGGTAGGATTTACAGTGCATAGGAAAATCACATCAGATCACAACATCTTGGACAATCACACAATACTGGGAATCATTGCATAGCCAGGGTGATACACAATTTTAGGGGTAGGATTCAATCCATGACAGTAGGTAATAGTAATGTCCAGAAGGAGTATAGTCAGAATTCTCATTTGAAGTGAGGATGGTGAGACCTTGTCTCACATCTATGGACATGTTATCAGGAGAGACCAGTCTCTAGAAAAGGACATCTTGCTTAGTAAATTAAGGGGTCAGTGAAAAAGGAAAAAAAAAAAGTCCCTCAACTAGATAAATTAACACAGTGGCTGCAACAATAGATTCAAATATAGAAATGATTGTGAGGATGGTGGGTGCAGGACCAAGCAGTGTTTTATTCTGTTGCACCTACAGCTGCTATGAGTTAGAATGAACTCAACCGTGTCTCACAACAAAAACAACAGTAATAGTAATATGTAATAATATGCAGGCATTCTCATTTCCATCTTTTGGGTTTTAGACCACTGCATACTGTCTATAAGGGAAATGACACCATACATTTGTTGCTGGTATAAGACACATACTGTATGCTGAAGGAGTGTCCAACCTCACAGGGTATTGTCTGCCAGATGGTGTCCTGTGACTTCACATTTCAGTCAAGCCACCTGCTTCTGGGTGATGGGGTGTATAGTAAAACTCATGGCATAAGCCCATAGCCCCAGTGCCTTTTCTGTAAGATCATCTTCTTGGTTATAGATGGTGTTATGTGTGACTCTATGGCATAGATGAGGCATTTATGAGTCCACATATGGTGGTGCTACTAGAAGCAAAAATCGAACGACGGTGCATTGGGAAAATCTGCAAAGGACCTCTTTAAAGTGTTATAAAGCAAAGATGTCACTTTAAGGAATAAGGTCCGCCTGACCCAAGCCATGGTGTTTTCATTCACTGCATATGCATGTGAAAGCTGGACAATGAAGGAAGGCCAAAGAAGAATTGACAGCTTTGAATTACAGTGTTGGCAAAGAATGTTGAGTGCACCACAGACTGCCAAAAGAATGAACAAATCTGCCTTGGAAGAAGTACAGCCAGAATGCTCCTTAGAAATGAGGATGGTGAGACTTCATTTCACATACTTTGGACATGTTATCAGGAGGGACCAGTCACTGGAGAAGGACACCATGCTTGGTAAAGTCGAGGGTCAGTGAAAAAGAGGAAGACCAAAAATGAGGTGAATTGACACAGTGGCTGCAACAATGGGCTCAAGCATAACAATGATCATGAGAGCAGTGTAAGACTGGGAAGTGTTTCATTCTGTTGTACACAGTGTCACCATGAGCTGGAGCTGACTAGATGGCACCTAACAACAACAAAGTAGAAGCAAGGCTAGCAAGGAAGGAAAAATCATATGTAGAATAAGGATCTATTCCAATGTTGGTAAGTAACTGCAACTTCCATGATAAAAGGGCTCCAATGTACGCAATCTGTCCCCATAGCCAACATCAGGGGCCAACTGGGGAATGATGCTTAGGGAGGTTCTTATTCTGCTGTTGTCAAGTTGAACACTCAGCAGTGATGATAACCAGATCAATAGCCCCTGGTAACCATTAATCTGTCTCTATGCATTTGCCTAATTTCAGTATTTCATATAAATGAAATCATACAATATTTGTCCCTTTGTGGCTAGCTTATTTCACTTAGCATAATGTTTTCGATGTTCATACATGTTGTAGCATAAATCAGAAATTCCTTTCTCTTTATGGCTGAATAATATTTGTATGGATATATGACATTTTGTTTATCCAATTGTTCATTGATAGACTTTGGGTTGTTTCTACCTTTTGGCTATTGTTCATAATTCTGTTATGAGTTTTCATGTACAAATTTCTGTGTGGACATATGTTTTCATTTCTCTTGGGTATATATCTACTAGAGTGGAACTGCTGGGTCATACGGTAACACCGTGTTTAATCGTTTGAGAACTGCCAGACTGATTTCCAGCTGCACAATTTTACATCTCTACCAGCAGTGTATGAGTGTTCCTATTTCTCCACATCCTTGTCAGCACTTGATGTTATCTGACTTTTTGATTCTACTCATCTTAATGGGTGTGGAGTGTTATCTCATTGTGGTTTTTATTTACATGTCTTGGCATGAAAAGATGCCAAATATCTTCTCATGTGCTTATTAGCTGTATGTATACGTACTTTGGAGAAACACGTATTCAGGTCCTTTGCATATTTTTTAGTTGGATTGTTTGTCTCTTTATTCTTGGGCTGTGAGAGTTCTTTATTCTAGATATAAGTACCTTACCAGATACATGATTTGCAAAAAATTTCCCATATTCTGTGGATCGTCTTTTCATTTCCTTGTTTCTTGAAATGCTGACTTATGGTTCCAATGACCTCTTTTCTGATAGAGGCAGCTAAGGCCTCATACTCACATGGTGTCTTGTGATCAAGAGGTCAGTATTTACCAGTGCCCAATACTTAGGTACTACTAGGCTACCAGTTTCATTGACTTGACTCTGACTCATGGGCACCCTATGCATGTCAGAGTACAACTGTGCTCCATAGGGTTTTCAATGGCAGGTTTTTCAGAAGTAGATTTGCAGGCCTTTCTTCCGATGTGCCTCTGGGAGGGCTTAAACCGTCAAACTTCTAGTTATCATTCAAGAATGTAAACTATTTATAACACCCAGGGAAAATAGCCAGGTAGGAACTGCCTATCAAATGGAGAATAGTTGACAGTACTCTAAAACGCTAAGGGTCTCAACTGCAATTCTACTCTTTGATTTTTCCAAGGCTTTCCCTATGAAAACCCTGGTGGTGTAGTGGTTAAGAGTTTGGCTGCCAATCAAAAGGTAAGCAGTTCGAATCCACCAGGCAGTCCATGGAAACTCTATGGGGCAGTTCTACTCGGTACTACAGGGTTGCTGTGAGTTGGAATCTACTCAAAGGCAAGGGGATCTACCATAGAAAAAAGAAAGAATACCCATTGCTGTCGAAGTGATTTTGACTCAGTGACCCTGCAGGACAGAGTAGAACTGCCTTATAGGGTTTCCAAGGATGTAATCTTTATGAAAGCAGACTCCTACATCTTTCCCCCGCAGAGCACCTGGTGGGTTCGAACTGCCAACCTTTCAGTTAGCAGCTAAGTGCTTTAATTACTGCTCCACCAGGGCTCCTTTTCTATCTGCCATGGACATTTAAATTAGCATTGCATTTCTTGTGGCATGAGGCCAAAGTGGTAAGGCAGCTTGCACTGCAGCCTGGATCTGCTCCAGAGTGCTCTCTTGCTATGAACTGCCTTTAGAGCTGTAAGCCTTATGGGTTACCACACAGTAAGTTGTCCCGAAAACACTGTGTCCTTTATTCATGGTGGTAGTACATGAAAGTTCCCTGGGTTCTAGATACAGTCATAGATCAATCGTCTGTAGACATAGTCTTGAGAAAGTGTGCTGCTGTCCTTGCCAGGCGAAGGCAAACTGCTTCTGATTATTTTTGCTGATAGAATACAACTTAAACCATTTACCGAATCAAAAGCTACATGAGAGTTTCCAGTAGTGACAATGGATCTGGAAGACAGCTGCAATTGGCATCAACAATTGAGTAAGTTGAGGATTAACCACCAATATTCTCCAACTCCTCTGGCTTTTGCTCTGGCAAATCAGACAAGTAACACTGAATGATTAAATATCCTGATTTAACTGTCTTGTTTACACCTCTTGTCTTACCACCCCATGCAATTTAATATTTGACCAAGATTTTTCAATTTTTAAAGAAATATCATTAGTAGTAGAATTAACATAAGCTAAAAGTAGAGACCTCAGTTTTGCACTTCCATCTCCTGCATGTTCCCGTCTAGTACCGTAATATGTGAGATGCACATGCAGCTCTCAGCTGAAAACATTATTAAACATGGACAATAACCAGTCCCCCATCTCTTTTTTACTGATCTTGTCCTGGTGCAATATAACTAAATTTTATCATCCAAGGACAGTATGCAGAATGATCAATAATAAAATTCAAGCATCTCTAGATAACTCTTTATGGCCTCTGGTCGTGGTAGGAGAAGTATTAAAGCTTCTGCCAGCTACTTCATTTAGCAGGTAGTTTTTCAGTGGCTTGTGCTATGGCCTGTAAGATGCATAAAGTCACCAGGCTGCCAGTCAGATGGTCAGTGAATGTGTGACATTATATATTAGGTTTATGTGAAATATAGGCAGAACATAGGGACTGGGAGAAATCCTGTCACAGAGCATTTAGCATGTAGTTTGAATGCTCTTGCTTCATAGAATGAGCATTTTTGTCTGGTGTAACTCTACAACGATTTAGTTATTTTTTGTTTAGTAACACTTTTTATTTTGCAAGAAATACTTTCAGTAGCAATTTGTTTAAGAATTGAAGGGCATGTTTAGTAAAATATTAAGTACTACATTTTCATGTCTCAGGATAGTTGATTATAAACATGTAAGTTCCCAAAATATCTGTTGACATTTTCCGTCCATGATGGAGCTCAGAGATATCACTGACAACCTGAAAATCTAAATACACATATCTGCTGAAGAAACATCAACAACCACTTCAAAAGTTCCTGGTTATTTTAAGAACACTGCTCAAAGACAGTATTTTTAAAGACATTTTGACATATACAGCACAGGTCTATTACATATCACTCCATGAAATATGACTTTTCAGTTAGATCAAACGGCTGGTCTTCTAAATTAATTTTGTTCATTTTTTCAAGTTCTCTTGTGCACATATGTTGGTTCTATTAATGGGTAAATGATGCTAGTTCTATAGTGGTACCAAGAGATACTTTAAATAGAAAATCAGTTAAACCCATTCATGGTTCAATTTTTTTTTGTCTAATACATGAAATCAAAATAATTGTTTTCAAAACTCCTTCTTTTAAAGAAAAATATTTGACACTATTTGAAGTCTATTGTAAATTTAATTCCCCCCGTGATTATATAAATTCGGTTGATAAAATAATACAATTAATAAACTTCTCAATGTTTCTTGAATAAATTTTGATGCCGTAATTCATAATTCCAGGATGCTATGATATTCTTTAGTTTTTGAAAAATTTTTGAATTATTTGATGTTTTCTTCCCCCAATGAAACTCCTTCTTCTCTCTCTTCCCCCCCCCCACCTTTTGATTCCCTATTTTTAACAAGTTGGATCTCCTAGAATAGTTTTCTAATTTCTTATTTTCTATCTCTTTGCCTTTCTGCTATACCTTCTGGGAGTTTTTTTCAACTTTATCTTCTAATCCAGCTATTGAGTTGTCATTTTTGATACATCTTAATTTCCCAGAACTATATTTTTGTACTCTGAATAGTCCCCCTTCTTTTTGTTTGTTTTTATAACATCTGTTCTACATTCCTGATAAAGAACAATGACGTATCTGTGAAGCATCTCCTAACAGGGATGAATCTGGAGGACATTATGCTGAGTGAAATGTCAGTTACAAAAGGACAAACATTGAGTGAGACCACTACTGTAAACACTCACGAAAAGGTTTAAGTACAAAAAGGAACAATCTTTGATAGCTATGAGGGCAGGGAGGGGTGGGGATGGAAAAACATCTAATAGACAATAGATAAGTAGAAGCTTTGATGAAGGATAAGACAGTACACAATACTGAGAAAGCCAGCACAACCTGAATGAGATATGGTCATGGTAGCTCCATAGACACACCCAGACTCCCTAAGGGCCTGAATTGCTGGGCTGAGAGCTGTGGGGACCATGATCTCAGGGAATATCTAGCTCGATTGGCATAACATAGTTTATAAAGAATATGTTCTACATTCTACTTTGGTGAGTAGCATCTGGGGTCTTAAAAGCCCATGAGCAGCCATCTAGGATACTCCGCTGGTCTCACCCCTTCGGGAGCAAGGAAGAATGAAGAAAACTGAAGATACAAGGGAAAGATTAGTCCAAAGGACTAATGGACCACGTCTACCATCGCCTCTACCAGACTGAGTCCAGAACAACAAGATGGTGCCTGGCTACCAATACTGACTCCTGTGACATGGATCACAATTTAGGGTCCCAGACAGAGCTATAGAAAAATGTAGAAGAAAATTCCAACTCAAAAAGAAAGATCAGGCTTGCTGGCCTGACAGAGATTGGAGAAACCCTGAAAGTATGGCCCCCAGGCACCCTTTCAGGTTGCTCCTGAGGTTCACCCTTTAGCCAAAAAATTGAACAGGTCCATGGAACAAAGCAAGACTGAAGGGGAGCACCAGCCCTGGGGCAGGGACTGGAAGGTAGGGGGTAACAGGAAATCTGGTAATGGGGAAACCAGAGTTGAGAGTGGAGAGTGTTGATATGTCATGGGGTTGTTAACCAATGTCATAAAACAATTTGTGTACTGACTCTTTGATGAGAAACTAGTTTGTTCTGTAAACCTTCATCTAAAGTACAATAAAACGAAAAATAAAAAAGGAGAAAAATGGGCAAAGGAAATGAACAGATACTTCACCAAATAAAATATTTAAGAGGCCAACAGACACATGCAGAAATGCTCACAATTCACTAGCCATTCCCCACCAGAGAAATGCAATTCAAATCACAATGAGCTACCTTCTCAACCCAGGATTACCGGCCCAAATCACTAAAACAGGAAATAGCAAATGTTGGAGAGGCTGCAGAGAGATCGGAACTCTTATGCATTGCTGGTGGCAATGCAAAATGATACAACCATTTTGGAAAATAATATGGCACTTCCTAAGAAAGCTAGAAATAGAAATACCATATGATCCAGCAATCCCACTCCTAGAAATATATGCTAGAGAAATAGGAGTCGTCACAGGACATAAGAACACCCATGTTCATTGCAGTATCGATCACAATAGCAAAAAGGTGGAAACAACCTAGATGCTCATTAATGGATGAATGGATAAGCAAACTGTGGTACATACACACAACGGAGTATTAAACAATGATAAAGAACAACGATGAATCTGTGAAGCGTGTCATAACATGGATGAATCTGAATCTGGAGTGCATTATGCTGAGTGAAATAAGTTAATCACAAACGGACAAATATTGTATGAGACGACTACCGTACTGAAAAGGTTTATACAGAAAAAGAAACAATCTTTGATGGTTACGAGGCAAGGGAGGGGGACTGGAGAAACACTAAATAGACAATTCATAAGTGGTATCTTTGGTGAAGGGTAAGGCAGTAAACAATAATGGGAAAGCCAGCACAACTTGTACAAGGCAAGGCCGTGGAAGCTCCACTGACATATCCAAACTCTCTGAGGGACCAAATTACTGGGCTGAGGGCTGTGGGGACCACGGTCTCGGGTAATGTCTAGCTCAATTGGCATCACATAGTTTATAAAGAAAATGTTCTACATTTTACTTTGGGGAGTAGCGTCTGGAGTCTTAAAGCCTGTAAGTGGCCATCTAGGATACGCCACTCGTATCACCCCTTCAGGAGCAAGGAAGAATGAAGAAAACTAAAGACATAAGAGAAAAATTAGTCCAAAGGAGTAACGGACCACATCTACGATGGCCTCCACCGGCCTGAGTCCAGTACAAATAGATGGTGCCCGGCTACCACCACTGAGTGCTCTGACAGGGATCACAATAGAAGGTCATGGACAGAGCTGGAGAAAAACGAAGAACAAAATTCTAACTTAAAAAGAAAGACAGGAGAGGCGGAGCCAAGATGGCTGACTGGGTAGAAGCTACCTCGGAACTTTCTTGCAAAAAAGACTCAGAAAAACAAGTGAGTCAATCACATACATGACAATCTACGAACCCTGACCATCAAACACAGATCTAAAGAGTTGACCTGAGTGACAGAGACTGAGAACGAACAACCACGGGGAAGCAGCGACTGTTTTCGGAGCCTGGAGCCAGCGTCCCAGTCAGGAAACCTTGGTGCCAGGCTTTGGACTGGGCGCAGGGGAGCTGAGCACGGCATCCTGAGAGGGTACAAACACGGGGCGCAGCCCTAGCCCCCTGAGCTGACCTCAGGGGAAGCCCCGCCAGTACACGCAGGCAGTGCAGCGACGTGGCTGAAAGGAGGAGAAGTCACCGGGAGGCAGCGACTGGTTTTGGAGCTGGGAGTGCAGCATCCCAGCCGGGGAACCTTGGCGCTGGGCTGTGGACTGAGAGCGGAGGAACTAACCGCGGCAAGCTAGGGACGTGGGCCTGACCCTTGGGGGCAATCTCTACCAAGCCAGCGCACACAGTCGATGCACCCACCTTGGGAATCTCAGATAAAACAGTCATCCCAAGCAAGATAAGTAACTTTGTCTATATTCCGGGTTGTTATTCTCTCCTGTTTATCTGACCTCTCCCCTCCCCTTCCCAGGCGGCTTCATTAACATTGGAATTTCCTGAGCCAGAGAGTAAACTGCTCTGCAGTTTTTCTTTCTTTTTTTTTTTTGGTCTTTTCCTAACCCATTCTCCTGGCCTGAGAGAAGCAGCTAAAAAAACCCAGGGACCAAAAATCCTTCCCTAATTGGACTAAAAACACAGAACCAGCTCCAGCCAAGAATATGTGATCCACAGTCTTGGGCTTTCATCCCTACAGGGAACAAGGTGGCTATTATACTGCAAAGGCATTTCTGATAGGGATCTGACTGTAATTGTTTTAGCAGATTACTGGAAAGACAAGTTTCCCAGGTCTGATACCTCTGTATATTCAACAGAGCCCTCACTGACCCACAACAGGGAACTGAGGGATGAAGCTCCCCCCAGACCACCTAACCTCCTTCTTTAGGGGTCTAAGGGGGGTGACACCTACCAATCTGTAGAGGTACATGCATTGGGTGCCTAAGGTACAGCTGCGGAGCCCACCCACCAAAGTGCTTTAGGAATAGAGACAAACCTACCTCACTGGCACTTGGAGTAAGCCTGTCACCATCCTGCCCCCCCTAGAGTGTGAACCCCTGCTGCTACTAGAATCTGGTGCACATAACTATCACCACTACTTCTCTAGGTGGATAGGTGAAAGTCTACACCACACACTTGATGACCCAAAATCAGATTCTACTCAAGAATAGTGAATGGACTCTTAGGCTTATATATCTGGTAACAGCCCAAACGAGCTGGTAATAGGACATAACTGACTCAAGGGCTACAACAATCAAGACAGCACAATCTAGTAGCCCATCCAAGTATATTGAGAGAAAACAAAACAAGATAAGACTCAGCGAGCAAATATAAAACAAATCACTACAATATCTTAGTGATGGCTCGGAGACAGCAGTTGGTATCAAACCACATAAAGAAGCAGACCATGATTGCTTCTACAACTCCCCAAACTAAAGAATCAAAATCTTTCCAAAATGAAGATACAATCCTGGAATTGCCAGATGCAGAATATAAAAAACTAATTTACAGAATGCTTCAAGACATCAGGGATGACCTCAGAAATGAAATAAGGCAATCTACAGAAAAAGCCAAGGAACACACTGATAAAACAGTTGAAGAACTCAAAAAGATTATTCAAGAACATAGTGGAAAAATTAATAAGTTGCAAGAATCCATAGAGAGACAGCATTCAGAAATCCAAAAGATTAACAATAAAATTACAGAATTAAACAATGCAAAAGGAAGTCAGAGGAGCAGACTCAAGCAACTGGAATGCAGAATGGGAAATCTGGAGGACCAGGGAATTGACACCAATATAGGTGACAAAAAATCAGATAAAAGAATTTAAAAAAATGAAGAAGCCCTAAGAATCATGTGGGACTCTATCAAGAAGAATAACTTGCGTGTGATTGGAGTCCCAGAACAGGGAGAGATAACAGAAAACACAGAGAGAATAGTTGAAGATCTGCTGGCAGAAAACTTCCTTGACATCATGAAAGACAAAAGGATATCTATTCAAGATGCTCATCGAACCCCATTTAAGATTGATCCAAAAAGAAAATTACCAAGACATATTATCATCAAACTTGCCAAAAGCAAAGATAAAGAGAAAATTTTAAAAGCAGCCAGGGATAAAAGAAAGGTCTCCTACAAAGGAGAATCAATAAGAATAAGTTCAGACTACTCAGCAGAAACCATGCAGGCAAGAAGGGAATGGGATGACATATATAGAGCACTGAAGGAGAAAAACTGCCAACTAAGGATCATATATCCAGCAAAACTCTCTCTCAAATATGAAGGCGAAATTAAAACATTTATGGATAAACACAAGCTTAGAGAATTTGCAAAAACCAAACCAAAGCTACAAGAAATACTAAAGGAAATTGGTCAGAAAACCCATAATATCAGATACAAGCACAACACAAGGTCACAGAACAGAACATCCTGATATCAACTCAAATAGGGAAATCACAAAAACAAATTAAGGTTAATTTTAAAAAGAAAAAAAATGCTCAAAACAGGGAATTATTGAAGTCAATATGTAAAAGATCACAATAATCAAAAAGAGGGACTAAATACAGGTGGCATAGATCTGCCATATGGAGAGAGATACAAGGCAATATAGGACAATACGAGTTAGGTTTTTACTTAGAAAAATAGGGGTAAATATTAAGGTAACCACAAAGAGGTATAACAACTCCATAACTCAAAATAAAAACCAAGAAAAACATAACGACTCAGCAAACACAAAGTCAAATACTATGAAAATGAGGAACACACAATCTACAAAGAAAAACGTCTCAGCACAAAAAAGTAAGTAGAAAAATGAAATTGTCAACAACACACATAAAAAGGCACCAAAATGACAACACTAAACACATACTTATCTATAATTACGCTGAATGTAAATGGACTAAATCCACCAATAAAGAGACAGAGAGTCTCAGACTGGGTAAAGAAACACGATCCGCCTACATGCTGCCTACAAGAGACACACCTTAGACTTAGAGACACAAACAAACAAAAGCTCAAAGGATGGAAAAAAATATCAAGCAAACAATAAGCAAAAAAGAGCAGGAGTAGCAATATTAATTTCTGACAAAATAGACTTTAAAGTTAAATCCACCACAAAGGATAAAGAAGGACACTACATAATGATTAAAGGGACAATTGACCAGGAAGATATAACCGTATTAAATATTTATGCTCCCAATGACAGGGCTGCAAGATACATAAAACAAACTTTAACATAACTGAAAAATGAGATAGACATCTCCACAATTATACTAGGAGACTTCGACACACCACTTTTGGAGAAGAACAGGACATCCAGTAAGAAGCTCAATAGAGACACGGAAGACCTAATTGCTACAGTCAACCAACTTGACCTCATTGACTTATACAGAACTCTCCACCCAACTGCTGCAAAGTATAATTTTTTTTCTAGCGCACATGGAACATTCTCCAGAATAGACCACATATTAGGTCATAAAACAAACCTTTGCAGAATCCAAAACATCGAAATATTACAAAGCATCTTCTCAGACCACAAGGCCATAAAAGTGGAAATCAATAACAGAAAAATTAGGGAAAAGAAATCAAATACTTGGAAACTGAACAATACCCTGCTGAAAAAAGACTGGGTTATAGAAGACATTAAGGAGGGAATAGAGAAATTCATAGAATGCAACGAGAATGAAAACACTTCCTATCAAAACCTCTGGGACACAGTGAAAGCAGTGCTCAGGGGTCAATTTATATCGATAAATGCACACATACAAAAAGAAGAAAGAGCCAAAATCAGAGAACTGTTCCGACAACTTGAACAAATAGAAAGTGAGCAACAAAAGAATCCATCAGGCACCAGAAGAAAACAAATAATAAAAATTAGAGCTGAACTAAATGAATTAGAGAACAGAAAAACAATTGAAAGAATTAACAAAGCCAAAAGCTGTTTTTTTTTTATTAACTTTTATTGAGCTTCAAGTGAACGTTTACAAATCAAGTCAGACTGTCACATATAAGTTTATATACATCTTACTCCGTACTCCCAGTTGCTCTCCCCCTAATGAGTCAGCCCTTCCAGTCTCTCCTTTCGTGACAATTTTGCCAGCTTCCAACTCTCTCTATCCTCCCATCCCCCCTCCAGACAGGAGATGCCAACACAGTCTCAAGTGTCCACCTGATATAAATAGCTCACTCTTCATCAGCATCTCTCTCCTACCCACTGTCCAATCCCTTTCATGTCTGATGAGTTGTCTTCGGGGATGGTTCCTGTCCTGTGCCAACAGAAGGTTTGGGGACCATGTCCGCCAGGATTCCTCTAGTCTCAGTCAGACCATTAAGTCTAGTCTTTTTATGAGAATTTGGGGTCTGCATCCCACTGATCTCATGCTCCCTCAGGGGTTCTCTGCTGTGCTCCCTGTCAGGGCAGTCATCGATTGTGGCTGGGCACCAACTAGTTTTTCTGGTCTCAGGATGATGTAGGTCTCTGCTTCATGTGGCCCTTTCTGTCTCTTGGGCTCTTAGTTGTCGTGTGACCTTGGTGTTCTTCATTCTCCTTTGCTCCAGGTGGGTTGAGACCAATTGATGCATCTTAGATGGCCGCTTGTTAGCATTTAAGACCCCAGACGCCACATTTCAAAGTGGGATGCAGAATGTTTTCATAATAGAATTATTTTGCCAATTGACTTAGAAGTCCCCTTAAACCATGGTCCCCAAACCCCCGCCCTTGCTCCGCTGACCTTTGAAGCATTCATTTTATCCCGGAAACTTCTTTGCTTTTCGTCCAGTCCAATTGAGCTGACCTTCCATGTAGTGACTGTTGTCCTTCCCTTCACCTAAAGCAGTTCTTATCTACTAATTAATCAGTAAAAATCCCTCTCCCTCCCTCCCTCCCTCCCCCCCTCGTAACCACAAAAGTATGTGTTCTTCTCAGTTTATACTATTTCTCAAGATCTTATAATAGTGGTCTTATACAACATTTGTCCTTTTGCCTCTGACTAATTTCGCTCAGCATAATGCCTTCCAGGTTCCTCCATGTTACGAAATGTTTCACAGATTCGTCACTGTTCTTTATCGATGCGTAGTATTCCATTGTGTGAATATACCACAATTTATTTACCCATTCATCCGTTGATGGACACCTTGGTTGCTTCCAGCTTTTTGCTATTGTAAACAGAGCTGCAATAAACATGGGTGTGCATATATCTGTTTGTGTGAAGCCTCTTGTTTCTCTAGGGTATATTCTGAGGAGTGGGATTTCTGGGTTGTATGGTAGTTCTAACTGTTTAAGATAATGCCAAATAGATTTCCAAAGTGGTTGTACCATTTTACATTCTCACCAGCAGTGTATAAGAGTTCCAATCTCTCTGCAGCCTCTCCAACATTTATTATTTTCTGTGTTTTGGATTAATGCCAGCCTTGTTGGAGTGAGATGAAATCTCATCGTGGTTTTAATTTGCATTTCTCTAATGGCTAATGATGGAGAGCATTTTCTCATGTATCTGTTAGCTGCCTGAATATCTTCTTTAGTGAAGTGTGTGTTCATATCCTTTGCACACTTCTTGATTGGGTTGTTTATCTTTTTGTGGTTGAGTTTTGATAGAATCATATAGATTTTAGAGATCAGGCGCTGGTCGGAGATGTCATAGCTGAAAATTCTTTCCCAGTCTGTAGGTGGTCTTTTTACTCTTCTGGTGAAGTCTTTAGATGAGCACAGGTGTTTGATTTTTAGGAGCTCCCAGTTATCTGGTTTCTCTTCATCATTTTTCGTAATGTTTTGTATTCTGTTTATGCCTTGTATTAGGGCTCCTAAGGTTGTCCCTATTTTTTCTTCCATGATCTTTATCGTTTTAGTCTTTATGTTTAGGTCTTTGATCCACTTGGAGTTAGTTTTTGTTCTTGGTGTGAGGTATGGGTCCTGTTTCATTTTTTTGCAAATGGATATCCAGTTATGACAACACCATTTGTTAAAAAGACTATCTTTTCCCCAATTAACTGACACTGGGCCTTTGTCAAATATCAGCTGCTCATATGTGGATGGATTTATATCTGGGTTCTCAATTCTGTTCCATTGGTCTATGTGCCTGTTGTTGTACTAATACCAGGCTGTTTTGACTACTGTGGCTGTATAATAGGTTCTGAAATCAGGTAGAGTGAGGCCTCCCTCTTTCTTCTTCTTTTTCAGTAATGCTTTGCTTATCCGAGGCTTCTTTCCCTTCCATATGAAGTTGGTGATTTGTTTCTCTATCACCTTAAAAAATGACATTGAAATTTGGATCAGAAGTGCATTGTATGTATAGATGGCTTTTGGTAGAATAGACATTTTTACTATGTTAAGTCTTCCTATCCATGAGCAAGGTATGTTTTTCCACTTAAGTATGTCCTTTTGAATTTCTTGTAGTAGAGCTTTGTAGTTTTCTTTGTATAGGTCTTTCACATCCTTGGTAAGATTTATTCCTAAGTATTTTATCTTCTTGGGGGCTACTGTGAATGGTATTGATTTGGTTATTTCCTCTTCGATGTTCTTTTTGATGATGTAGAGGAATCCAAGTGATTTTTGTATGTTTATCTTATAACCTGAGACTCTGCCAAACTCTTCTATTAGTTTCAGTAGTTTTCTGGAGGATTCCTTAGGGTTTTCTGTGTATAAGATCATGTCATCTGCAAATAGAGATAATTTTACTTCCTCCTTGCCAATCTGGATGCCCTTTATTTCTTTGTCTAGCCTAATTGCTCTGGCTAGGACTTCTAGCACAATGTTGAATAAGAGCGGTGATAAAAGGAATCCTTGTCTGATTCCTGTTCTCAAGGGAAATGCTTTCAGGTTCTCTCTATTTAGAGTGATGTTGGCTGTCGGCTTTGCCCTTTATTATGTTGAGGAATTTTCCTTCAATTCCTATTTTGGTGAGAGTTTTTATCATAAATAGGTGTTGGACTTTGTCAAATGCCTTTTCTGCATCAATTGATAAGATCGCGTGGTTTTTGTCTTTTATTTATGTGATGGATTACGTTAATGGTTTTTCTAATATTAAACTAGCCTTGGATGTGGACAGGTTGAACATACTGGGAGAGCAGGCTAGGTCCCTGTGTTCCACTTATTTGAGGATATCAGTAGGCAAGGTGACCTCACTCAGCATTTATGGTCCCTCTCTGGATGTGTTCATTCATAGATATCTCTTTATTCTAACCCTGAGAAACATCACAAGTGCCTGAGGGAGAAACTGGAGATGAAAGGGCAAAGACTTCTGGCTGTACCGGTTCCCCATAAGCAGAGAATATCGGATAGATTATCTGGATGGTCTTAGAAACTGTTTATTGACGTGGGAAACCATCAGGGATACGTGAGTGTCGAAATCAACATCTATCACTGGCGGCAGTGTCACAGGTAACCCAGTATTTAGGCTCAGGCTGACCTTGGCTGTCTTCTGTCCCAGGCAAGAGCCGTAATTGTTCAAAGGAAATGATGACACTTGGGCACTGGCGGACATTATTTTTTTCATCAACACGGGGGTCACAGTGAGGGTCAGCAGGCCAGGTGAAGGCCAAGTAGGTGGGGCTAAAGCTTCTGTCCCAGTCACCATGGAGACAGCCACGGCAGACTGGGCAGAACTTCTGTTGGGACTGGTCACAAACACTGAGCCAATAAGAGAGGTCCGCCCCTAACTGGCCAGTTCCTTAGAGTCCTCTATTTTGTCCATTGATACTCAGTAGCCTCTTCTGGCTTTGGCCACAGGAATTGAGTACACCCAGGGAATATCTTTACTTCTGGCAACCCCTGATGTGGACATTTTCAAGACACTGGGAGAGCAGACAAAGTACCTCTTTTCCACCTACTTGAGAATATAGGGTTACTATGAGTCAGAACTGACTCGACGGCACTGGGTTTTTTTTGTTTTTTTTTTTTTTGAGGATATCAGTAGGCAAGGTGGCCTTATTTAGCATCTATGGTCCCTTTCTGTATGTGGTCCCTTGGAGAGTTCTCTTCATTCTACCCGAGACACATCACAAGTACGAGGGGCCTGAGAGCCTGGAGATGATAGGGGGAAGGCTTCTGGCTGTACTGGTTCCCCACAGGCAGAGAATAGTAGGTAGTCTATCTGGATGGTTTCAGATACTGTTGACTTACATGGGAAAGTCACCACTCGTGGACCTGGCCAGGTGGAGCTTGTAGGCAGATGCAACCTCTCCGGCGAGAAATAATTCCACTGATCCTTTGTATGGTGAAAACCCCCTGGCCAAGAGGGATGGGCAGAGAACATTGACCCACACCTGCCAGGGGCCTCTCCTGGAACTAAAGGTCCCAACCTGGTCTCAACCTTGTCACCCTCTCAGCACACACCTTGCCTGCACACATAATTCTGCCTTTCTCCATCAGTGCCTTATCCTACTAGGAAAAACAGCATGCCACTCAGTCAAAGGCGGTACAGCCCAAATGAAGTGAAACTGCCATTTTCCAGTTTTTGCTCCCGACAGGTCCACTGCCTCTGGTGGAACACTGTGTATGTGGCCTTCCTCCAAAGACAAGGCCGAAATCCTGGTAGCCAGGGCCCTAGCAGTCCAGCGGTTTGCCACATAAAGGAGGGATCCTTGGCCCTTGACTGGGTCGTCATTCATCTCCACGATGTCCACTAGTGGCCCTGGCCTTTGGTCGATGCGTCATTGAACATGTGCTCCCTAGCGATATTTCTCTACCCGTCACTATCATTCTGCCACCAGGGGATATGTAATTGTGGAAGTCACCATCTATCACTGGCAGCAGTGTCACAAGTCACTATAGATCTAGGCACAAGCTGACCTTAGCTGTCTTCTGCCCCAAGCAAGGGCCTGAATCCTTTATCCCAGATGGTGACACCTGGGCCATGGCGGACACTAATCTTTATCAAAACAGAGGGCTGGGTGATGGTCGGCAGGCCAAGTGAAGGCCGGGTTGGCGTGGCTAAGGCTTGTTCACCATCACCATGCAGACAGCAACTGGAAGAGCGGGTGCAGCTTCTGAGGGGCTGGGTAACATGTACTGAGCCAATGGGAGAGATCTGGACCTCCTGGCCAACGACATAGGGCCCTCCATTGTGAGCTATGACACTTAGTGGCCACCTCTGGCTGTGGCCACACGATTTCAGCACAACCTGGTAAAGGTTATGCAGGCAGATGGGAGCCTCTGGTGTGGAGAGGTTCAGGGCATTGGGAGAGCAGGCCAGGTACCTCTTTTCCACTTTCCTGAGGATATCAGTAGGCAAGGCATCCCCACTCAGCATCTCTTGCCTCTCTCTGTCTCTGTATGTGTTCATGCTACAAAATCTCTTCATTCTACCCCAGAGACACATCACAGCTTGGAGTGTCTGAGAGAGTAGAGATCAAAGGGTGGAGGCCTCTGGCTGTATTGCTTGCCTATGGGCAGAGAAGAGCAGGTAGTTTGTGTAGAAGGTCTTGATTGTTGAGAGGAGCTACACCACAGGCAGACCCTGGCCTGGTGACTCCTGCAGGCAGATGGAAACTTTGTGGAGAGTACTAAATTTGGCTGACACATGGTACGGAAAAACTTGGCCAAGGGGAATGGGCAGAAAACACTGACACATACCTACCAGAGGCCTAGCTTGGGTCTGTAGATCACACTCTGGTCTCCAACTTGTCATCTCAGCACATACCTTACCTGCACACATCAAACCTGCCTTCCTTCATGAATGCCTTCTCCTGCTGGGAAACACAGCATGGCAAACTCCACCAAGGAGAGTACAGGAAAAGACAACTGAAACTACCATTTTCCAAATTTTGCTGTCTGCCGGTCCATAGCCTCCGGTGACACACTGCACATGTGTCAGGTCTCCTAAGACAAGGCCGAAATCCTGGCAGCCAGGGCAACGGTATTCCAGTGTCTGTGGATGTGGGGATATGGATGACCTGGTTGCCATGTACAGGAGGGTGCCCTGGGCCCTAGACAGGCTCCCACTTGAGCTCCATGACGTCTGCTTTTTTTCATGACCTTTGGCCCTTGCCCCTGTGACTATGTGCTCTCTAGCTCCATTCCTCCTCCAACCACTCTGAATCTGCCACCAGGGGATATGTGAACATGGAAATCAATACCTATCACTTGCGGCAGTGTCACAGGTCACTAGGTATCTAGACTCAGAGTGACCTTGGCTGTCTTCTGCCCAAGGAAAGGGCCCTAATCCTTCAAATGAAATGATGACACTTGGGCACTCGTGGACATTATTTTTTTCATCAACACAGGGGTCTGTGTGAGGGTCAACAAGCCAGGTATTCCAGGTCAAAGACAAGTGGGCGGGGCTAAGGCTTCTTTCCCTATTCCCATGGAGACAGCCACTGGAAGATAGGGCGGAACTTCTGATGAGATGGGTCACAAACACTGAGCCAATAGGAGATGTCCACCCTAACTGGCCAATTCTGCAGAGTCCTCCATTTTGTCCACTGACACTCAACTGCCTCTTCTGGCATTGACCTCGGAAATTGAGCACACCCAGGGAATATCCTTACATGTGACAAACCCTGATGTGGACAGGTTCAAGACACTGGGAAGGTAGGCCAAGTGCCTTTTTTCCACTTACTTGAGGATATCAGTGGGCAAGGTGTCCTTATTCAGCGTCTGTGGTCCCTCTCTGTATGCATTCCTTCAGAGAGTTCTCTTCATTCCACCCTGAGAAACATCACAAGTACCAGTGCTTCACAGAGAGCCTGGAGACGATAGGGGGAAGGCTTCTGGCTGTACTGGTTCCCCATGGGCAGAGAATAGCACGTAGTCTATCTGTATGGTCTTAGATACTATTGACTTACACAGGAAATTCACCACGGATGAACCCTGGCCAGGTGGAGCTTGCAGGCAGATGCAAGCCTCTCTGGCAACTAGTAATTCTGCTGATCCTTTGTATGGCAAAAAAACCCTGCCAAATGGAATGGGCAGATAACATTGACCTATACCTGCCAGGCATCTCTCCTGGGACTAAAAATGCCAACCTGGTCTCATCCTCATAGCCTTACAAGCACAGACCTTGCCTGCACATATAATTCTGCCTTTCTCCGTGAATGCCTTATCCTGCTAGGAAAAATAGCATGCCACTCAGTCAAAGGCAGTACCGCCCAAATGAAGTGAAGCTGCCATTTTCTGATTTTTGTTCCCGACAGGACCACTGACTCCGGTGGAACACTGCTTATGTAGCTGCCCTCTGAAGACAAGGCCAAAATCCTGGCAGCCAGGGTGCCAGCAGTCCAGTGGTTTCTGGATGTGGGGACATGGATGACCTGTTTGCCACATACAGGAGGGAGCCTTGGGCACTAGACTGGCTCGCCATTCAGCTCCGCGACGTCCACTACTGGCCCTGGACTCTGGTGCCTCCGTGAATGTGTGCTCTCTAGCCATATTTCCCGTCCTGTCACTATTATTCTGCCACCAGTGGATATGTGATCGTGGAAATCACCATCACTGGTAGCAGTGTCACAAGTCACTAGAGTTCTAGGCACAAGCTGACCTTGGCTGTCTTCTGCCCCAGGCAAAGGCGTGAATCCTTTATCCCAGATGGTGACACCTGGGCCGTGGTGGACATTAATTTTTATGAACACTGAGGTCTGGGTCAGGTCAGCAGGCCAGGTGAAGGATGGGTGTGAGGGGATAAAGCTTGTTTACCATCACCATGTTTTCAGTCCCTGGAAGAGTGGGCACAGGTTCTGAGGGGCCAGGTCAGAAGTACTAAGCCAATGGGAGAGATCTGGCCCACCTGACCTATGACATAGCACCCTCCATTGTGACCTATGACACTTAGTGGCCACCTCTGGCTGTGGCCACATGATTTTACCACAACCTGGGAAAAGCTAAGCAGGCAGATGGGAGCCCCTGGTGCAGAGAGGTTCAGGGCATTGGGGGAGCAGGCCAGGTACCTCTTTTCAACTTTCCTGAGCATATCAGTAGGTAAGGCATCCCCACTCAGCATCTCTGGCCTCTCTCTGTCTCTGTATGTGTTCTTCCTATAAAATTTCTTCATTCTACTCCACAGACACATCACAACTTGGAGTGTCTGAGAGAGTGGAGATGAAAAGGTGGAGGCCTCTGGCTGTACTGCTTGCCTATGGGCAGAGAAGAGCAGGCAATCTATGTAGAAGGTCTTGATAGTAGTGATTGTTGAGGGGAGCTACATACCACAGGCAGACCCTGGCCTGGTGAAGCTTGCAGGCAGATGGAAGCCTTTGCGGAGAATACTAATTTGGCTGAGACATGGTATGGAAAAACCAGGCCTAGGGGAATGGACAGAAAACACTGAAACATACCTGCCAGACGCCTAGCCTGGGTATGAAAATCCCATCCTAGTCTCTACAGTGTCATCTTCTCAGCACATACCTTGCCTGTACACATCAAATCTGCCTTTCTCCATGAATGCCTTCTCCTGCTAGGAAAAAGAGCATGTCACTCAGCCAAAGGAGAGCACAGGCAAAGTCAACTGAAGCCCCCATTTTTAAGATTTTGCCCTCTGCTAGTCCACAGCCTCTGGTGGCACACTGCATGTGCGTCACATCTCGGAAGACAAGGCTGAAATGCAGCCATCCAGGGCCCCAGCTGTCCAGAGTCTGCGGATGTGGGCATATGGATCACCTGTTTGCCACGTACAGGAGGGAGGCTTGGGCCCTAGACTGGCTCTGCTTGAGCTCCACAACGTCAGGTATTTTCCCTGACCTTTGGCCCGTGCCCTCATGAGTGTGTGATCTCTAGCTACACTTCTCCGACCACTCTGAATCTGTCACCTGCGGATAGGTGAGCATGGAAATCAACATCTATCACTGGTGACAGTGTCACAGGTCACTAGGTGTTTAGGCTTAGGCTGACCTTGGCTGTCTTCTGCCCCAGGCAAGGGCTCTGATCCTTCAAAGGAAATGAGGACACTTGGTCATTGGCCTACATCCTTTATTTCATTCGCACAGCGTTCTGGATGAGGGTCAAGAGGCCAGGTAGGCCAGGTGAAGGTCCACTGCAGGGGCTAAGGTTTGTTTCCCAATCACCGTAGTGGCAGCTACCAGAAGACTGGGTGGAACTTCTGATGGGACAGGTCACAAACACTGAGGCAACAGGAGAATTCCGGTCTAACTGGCCAGTTCCGCAGAGTCCTCCATTTCGTCTGTGGACACTCAACTGCCTTTTCCTGGCTTTGGCCACAGGAATTAAGCACACCCAGAGAATATCTTTAAGACAGGTAGCAAAGGCCCTGAGATCGGAGTGTGACTCTCTGAGAAATAGCAAAGAGGCTGCTATGGTTATAAGACAGGGGTCAAAGGCCTGAGATTAGAGGGTGCCTGTTTGAGAAATAACAAAGAGACTGGTGTGGTTAGAGGAGAAGCAAGTAAAAGAGAAATAGACTGTATTATAAGAGAGGAAATAGGGGCTGAGTGTGGAACCTAGAGACTTCGTAAGATAAGGAACCGAAGGGCCCCCTTCTGACTTTCAGAAGCAGCTGGAGAAAACCAGACCCAGGGACATGTGCAGAACATACACGTGTGACCTTCCACCAGGGGCGGTGAGGGGCTACAGCCCCAGCCAGGGAATTGAACCCAGAGAGCGGGAGACTGCACAGGTGTGACACCCCATAATAAGTCCTGCTACGAATCTCAGAGGCCTCCAGGACAGGAGCCATCTTGGGAAGCTGCTGCGGCTGCACCTTAGTTAACATACCCCTGGCCTGAGCCTATGAATAAACATGGATCTTTTCCTGCTCAAGAACTTTTAAAAACTCGGGCCTGTCTTTTGTTCTGTGAGATGAGGGTAAGCCTTGCTCTAGGCTCTCCTTGTCTCCGCTTGCGAGACTCTTCAAAAATGCTTCGCTCTTGTGGAAAACTACATGCCTTACCTGCTCATTCTTGACGAGTAAGGGGCAAGAACCTTATTCCGGTAACAATTTTGGTGAGCCAGGAGGCACAAAGGGATCCTTTGCGTCCCGTTCTTGGACCCAAGGCAGTGGAGAGGAGAATTGCCTGACCCTGGCGGTGAATGAAGCAGCTGCTGAGACTGATTTATTCTCGTGTTTCTCCGCCGGGTAAGGACTTCTCCCCTTTACTCCTCATAGCCCGATCTTAGTTTCATTTTCCTCCCAAGCATACTTCCTGTTGTTGCGTCTGTTTTTCCTTGGAAATGTGAAGTACAATGATGAGGGCTCAAAAGCAATCCAAGTGGCAGATGAGTCGTCACCCGGGTAAGGCCACCTGGGAGTCCTCCATGGACGGGTGTCTCATACTATGGGGGCTGGAGGCACTAGTGAAGGGTGAAGCATCCCCAGAGTGACGGGCCTAAACTGACCCTAGGGACCAAGGGACACCTTCTAAAGGGTCTCCAGTGCGACAGGTCATTTGACCCTAGGGACTAAGAGATACCTTAAACCTTAGGGACTGGGGATCTCCCCATCAGAAATTACTACAGAAAGGTCTCAGCATTGTCCCCAGTGAGATGGGTCATTTGACCCTAGGGATCAAGGGACACATTCCACGGAGCATCCCCAGAGCGATGGGCTCTCAAGCCCTAGGGACCAAGGGACACCTTCTGTTTGACCCCAGGGAGTAAGGAATTTCTGACCTGTTGGTAGTGCATTCTTGGCAGGAACTGCAGCCTGCCCCTTTTCCTCTCTTTGCTCTCCTCTCAAGCTGGCCTTTGCCCAGCCACTTGTTCCAGTCGTCTTTTTTTGCATCTGGATATTGTCTGCCTCTATTTTAGATGGTACACCGTGTTTCTGGGGGAATGGATGTAGAGGTCTCTGTTTAGATGGAGAGATTGAAGCCCCTTTCTTCTGTATTGGGGTTAAGAGGTATCTGGAAAATCAAAGTGGAGATTCAGATATGCCTAGTAATGTGTTAGGCCTCACTAAGCCATTTCTGACTTGTCTAGTCTGAGCTTTCTCTGTTTGTCTTATATGTGACCAGGGCTGTATTGGGAGATTGAGGCTGTGAGGTTGTCTCAGTCGCCTCAGTGTCTTATGTGTAATGTGTGTGTTGTATAGAAACTAATTGGTGAAGAGAAATTCAGGTTGAATTGGAGCATGCTTGTAGAGATTTCTGAGAATTTGCTGATTGGGCTGTTTACTGAGCAATTGGTCATCTTTTGCTGTAGGTGGTTTGAAGAAAAAAGGTAATTTTGTCTTAAAGGAAAAGTAGCTTCAGAACAGCAAAAGAGAAAGAAATTGTTGTCTTTTGCCTTTCAAAATGTCTGGAATTGGGATTACTCCCTCCAGCTTCTAGTCTCCCTAGCTACCAATTGGATTCCTTTACAAAATTGCTAAAGGGCTTTGGTATTTACTGGGTAGATAGCCTTTCAAAATGCCTCTGTATGTAAATGAATCCGAATGGGCTCATCTTGTCTTCTACCTTGAGTTAAAAGGTATGTAGGGTGGGGCAATATCAGACCTCCTTAGCCCCCAGCCTTCAGCTGCCAAGGCCACAATGGAACATGTCTGAAATGGCCTGGAGAAATGTTAATTGGTCAGTTATACAGGAACCTTGTGGTTTCCAAAGCCAGTTGATAAAATTAAATTGGAAAATATGAGAAATAGTAAAAGTCGAATGAAAATTTGGAATATTTAAAGAAACTTTATTTCAATTAGTTATGTTTTATCTTTCAGGTAATTTATTGATGTTAAATTGAATCTGCTTCTAAGACAAAGGTTCAGTCTGTCATTAGAATAAGATTCCTGAGTCAGAAACCAAGCCATATGGCTTTAAGAAAAACTAAGGTTTTTAAAGATCTTTGGGTTAAATAACCATTGTTTCTTGGTAACTTACGATAAACTCCTGACAAGTTTGAAAGCCACAAAAATTTTCATAAAGAAAAAGTGCTAAAAAGGTTTATTTAATATGATATAAATTACATGGAACATGTTTTTAAAGTTGTAAGAAGTGCCTGATTTTTTCTTTTTGGGTTGTTGCTAACTTCGTTGATTTATCTTTGGAGTCTAACCCCATTAAAAGCCAATGGTTTGACTGCAGAATTCACATCATTTACCTATGAAGTGATTTTTGTTGCTGTTCAGGTATTTAGAGCCTTAATGGTCTTGGTATATTCTTGATATATCCTGACTGCATGGTGTTGTGTCTCAATATTATGCGTTACATCTGAAGTTCTTTAAAAATATGGTTAATGGTTCGTAACTGATTTCTGTCAGGTCTTTCATTATCAAGGATTATGTATTACCAATTAGTCATGCCTATATTAAGTTTTTGTCAGCTACAGATAAGTTTTTACTTTACTGATTTCCTGAAAACACTTGACCAAAATATCTAAACTAAAGGGCACTATGGGTTTTATGTGAGAATACTCCTGATGCTTTAAGGTCCGACTTTCTGGAGATAAGAAACCATATTCCTCTTTTCTCCTAAATTATCTAACTAGTGGGTTTAAATATTGTAACTCTTGAATTAAAAGTTCTTGTTGACAACTTAACAAAGTTGTGGCTATCATGACCAGAAAGGTGTCTGAAATTTGCCCCATGAGTTTACAAATTAGAATAGCAATCTTAGGCTTGGCAGAATGCTGAGGCACATGAAAAACAGTCACTGATGCTGCTTATGCGTGAACAAACACCTCAGGAAATTTGTTTCCTTGGTTCAAAGGCCTTAGAGTCATGGTTTTGAAACAGGCTGCTCAGCCATATTTTGAACCGTACCTGAGCCATTTTTTCTCTTCTTCCTTCTTTCTCTTCTTTCCCTCCGCCAGCCCATCCTTGCCTCCAAGTAAGATCCTGATGTTAGCTCCCCAAATGGTTAAGTGTTAACCAATGTTTCCTCTAAGACTGTGGAAAACAAGTGATATTGATCTAAGCCTGTCAAATAAGACAAAGGATGGCACCAGCTACGCCCTGAGCTGATGGGATAATGGCAAGAAAAGATCAACACGTTTGAGAAAGGACCATCAAAACCAAACAAGAAAAAGAGCGCACATTCCACAAGTCCCTAAAACTTATGGCCCCTTTTCCCTTAAAAACCCGAACCCATCGGTAGTCTGGTGAGACAGACGACTTTAGGAGGAGATCATTCCCCTCTGTCTCCATATACCGGTATATCTAATAAAGCTCTTGCTACCCACCTCACCCCGTCTCAAGAATTGGCTATCTGCGGCAGGCGGCTCTAACTCGTGAACTTGCGGTAACAGCTTCAGTGGTGAATTCAGACAATTAGCCTAATGTTAGTGTTTCTGTTCTACCTCCTGATTTGCTGTAAGGTGCCTGAGATCTTAAAAAGAGATAGTATTGAATATTTTTAATCGCAGATTCTATAACAAGATCATGCCATGAAAGACTTGTACATAATTCTCTTAGAATCCAGATTTCTGACTTTCATAGAAGTTGGGGCAACCCACACAGGCCATAGCCTTTGGGTATCCTTTTATAAACAATTGTCCAGATAAACTAGCAAGACGATTTTGCTCTGGGCATTGTGCTTTTTTTGAAGAATTCAGTCTGTTTTGAAAAACTGACTCCAAAGATTAGACTGAGTTATGTTTAGGGTAAATATGCAGAAAATTATGTATCTTAAACCAGATTCTCAGAGATCAACCTCATGGCTCAGACTTCATCTTGTCTTAGATTCCAGTTCTGCTTCTGAATAAGTGACCCATGACTGTTAATAGGTAAACCAAAGAGGGACAGCTTGCCCTCAGTGAGAATGCTTAGTATGTTTTAGATGGATTAACTGAAGGCCTCCAACAAGAAAAGCCAGTGGTGAAAACTTAGTTGTCACATGTAAGTTTTTGTATATTTTCTGTTTTCTCTGGACAAACTTTGTGTGTTAAAGGTAATGTTAAGTTTATCATCCTTTGTAAAACAAGAGTCAGAAGAAAGCCCATTGGTCCAACACTCAGGGTATGGTTGGTAACTTTAATTCCTATTTATGGTATATTTAAATTGGAGAAATCTTTAAGAAATTTATGCAAAAAAAAAAAAAGATTAGAGAGTGTGTAGAAGACCCTGAGAGATTTAAGGATGAGTTCGTGAAATGCAGCTTGAATTTTAATCTGACCTAGAGAGATGTGATGGTCATTTTCACTCACTGTTGTAGTACGGATGAAGACACTAAGATCCTGACTAAGGCTAGAGGAGGACAGACAGACGGTGGTAACTGGCCACAACCAACACATGTTATTTTCAGACTGGGAGGAGAAACAGTCCCCAATGCGGAGCCAAATTGGGATTAAAATAGAGATGGTAAAAAAAAAAAAAAAAAAAGAAAAAGCCAACTCTTTAGTTCCATGTGTAATAGGCAAGATTTAGAAGCGTATAGCCAAGCCTGTTAATTATAATAGGGTAAAAGAAATTACCCACACAGAAGAGAACTCAGCAGGCTGATTGAGGCTTTTAAGAAATAGTCTGACCCTGAGTGTCCAAAAGAAAAGACTTTGCTAACTATGATTAAAAAGAAACTGCAAAAGATAGAGGCAGGACCCCAGATGCCACTCTCATGACTGGTTGAGGAAAACTTTAAGGTCTTTAAGAGCAGGGAACTGGAAGCAGAAGAGAAGATGAAGAAAAAGTCCTGATTGTTGGCAGTAGCACATCAGGATCCACCTCGAGGTAACCCAACGGGATCTTAAAGACGAAGGCCTCCACAAGAATTTCTTCATCAGCTGGTGAGTATCAAGCCAGACCAATGTGGGTATTGAAAAAAGGAGAGGCCATTAAGGTGGATTGTCCTGAGTGTTCTATAACAGGGTGCCCAGTTGACTTCCACCAGAAGCCAGTACAGGCAGGCCCACAGTGCCTGATGTCCCTCTTGGAAGAGGAGGAAGAGTAGCCCTATTGACAAGGCCCAGAAGTCCACTCAGCTCCCGGCCACAAGACCATCACTATTTCCACAACAGAGCCTTGGGTTACTCTTGACATGGGAGGTAAGGAGACTGAATTTTTGCTAGACACGAAAGCTACCTTCCCTGTTTTAACCCAAAATCCAGTCATGACTGTATAGTCATTGGGGTTGACAGAAAGCTTAAGGTAAACAACTTTACTTTCCTGTGGTGGGCCAAAGAATGTAAAAAACAAAAGAGGGGGAGGTCAAGATACTTGGTGGGCAGTGCAGAAAACATTCCCCTCTATTACTCCGTTTCTACCCTTTTGGGGCCCACCTCCTAGATACCCCAGAGTTAAACTTAAAAGTGTGCCAAACCTTGAACCCTGCCACCCTTTTATACAATTATCAGCCAGACTGGTATTATTGAGACAAGAGCTTTACCACCAGAAACGTCAGCCCAAAAGCTAACTGCCCTGGTGCGTGCCCTAAGAGAAAAGAAGGGTTTTTTCTTAGGATGAGACAGGATGGATGAAGAATGATGAGAGAATATATGTTCCTGAGTACTTATTATGGAAAATAGTAAAAGCGTTCCATGATGCCACACACTATGGCAGGGATGCCCTCCTAAGACTATTGTCTAAATGTATAAAAAGAAAAGGGCTATTAAAACAAATAGTTCCCTGATTTAGACCACTAAGGTCTTTCCATGACAGAAGCCACGGTAGTGTCTACAGCCTTAACGGGAGGAATAATATTATTCACGTTCGGCCCCTGCCTGTTTAAGCTTTTAGTCAGGCCAAGCTCCTGGTCATGCAAGGCTACCAACTGATTCCCTAAGACGGGATACTGATAGTAACTTAGATCAGGTAGTGAAAGACTTCTGCTCCGTTAGGAAAAACAATGCCCCAGTCCAGCAAGAAGAAGTTACAGAAGCAGAGACCTTCATCCACATTCCCATAAAGATTCATGGGGTTGAATCTCTCGGGGGAGTAAGACAAGTGAGCAAAGGCCTGAGATTAGAGGGTGCCTGTTTGAGAAATAGTGAAGAGACTGGTGTGCTTAGAGGAAAAGAAAGTAAAAGAGAAATACACTACATTATAAGAGAGGTAATAGGGGGATGAGTGTGGAACCCAGAGACTTTGTAAGACAAAGAACAGAGGGACCCACAAATCTGCAAAGTAACAAGAAATAGGCCAGGGTGCAAAAACAAAGCCATTCCCCAGAGGAACGGAGCAGGCAGGGTATCTAAAAACAGCTCACAAACTTCTTTAAAGTTGCATTTCAGAAAAAGCTGGAGAAAACCAGGCCCAAGGACATGCACAAAACATCCACCTGTGACCGCTGTGAGACCTTCCACCAGCGGCAATGAGGGGCTACAGACCCAGCCAGGGAATAGACCCCGGAGAGCAGGAAAATGCCCAGGCGTGACATCCCATAATACGTCCTGCTACGAATCCCAGCAGCATCCAGTACAGAAGCCATCTTGGAAAGCTACTACCCAAGCACCTTAGTTAACATATCTCCACCTACACCTATAAGTACACACAAACCTAATCCTGCCAAAGAACATTTAAAAACTCAGGCCGTTCTTTTATTCTGAGAGATCAGGGTAGGCATTGCTCTAGACCCTCCTCATCTCCAATTACAAGCATCTCTGATAAAACTACATGTCTTATATACTCATTCCTGACCAGCGAGAGGCAAGAACCTTATTCCAGTAACATCCTCATGGGTGGAAACCCCTGCTGTGGACAGCTTGACACACCTGGAGAGTAGGCAGGCACCTCTTTTCCACTTAGGTTAGGATATCAGTAGGCAAGGCGCCCTTCCCCACCATGTATGGCTGCTCTCTGTATGTGTTCATTCAGGAAATCTCTTCATTCTACCCCTGACAACATCACAAGTATGAGGGGCTTGACAGAGAGCCTGGAGATTAAACAGGGGAGGCTTCCGGCTGTACCGCTTTCCAAAGGACACAGAATAGCAGGTAGACTCTCTGGACGGTATTAGTTAATTGGCGTGGGCAATACACTACGGGCGAACCCTAGCCAGGTGGACCTTGTGGGCAGATGCAACCTCTCAGGAGACTAATATTTCCGCTGATCCTTAGTGTGCTGAAAACCGCCCAGGGCCAAGTGGGATGGGTAGAGAACATTGACCCACACCTCCCCGGGGCCTTTTCTGGGACTAAAGATCCGACCTGGTCTGAACGTCATCACGCTCTCACCACACATCTTTCCTGCACACATAATCCTGCCTTTCTCCATCAGTACCTCATCCTGCTAAAAAAAAAAGCATGCCGCTAAAAAAAGCCAATGCCAGGTAAATCGAGGAGGCACTGCCATTTACCAAATTTTTGCTGTCTACACGTCCCCGCTTCCGGTGCAAGGCTCCGTATGTGGCCGGGCTCCGAAGGCAAGGCCGAAATCCTGGCAGCCTGGGCCCCAGCAGTCCAATGCTTTACGGACGTGCGGACACGGATGACTTGTTTGCCACATACAGGACAATCCTTGGGCCCTTCACTGGCTCGCCATTCAGCTCCACGACGTCCACTTCTGCCCCTGGCCTTTGGCCGGAGCCCCATTAAACGTGTGCTCCGCACCGATCTTTCTACACTCATCACTATCATTCTGACACCAGGGGATAAGTGAGTATGCGAGTCACCACTTGTCACTGGCAGCAGTGTCACAAGTCACTAGACTTCCAGATACCAGCTGACCTGGGCTGCCTTCTGCCCCAGGCAAGGTCCCGAATACATTATTCCAGATGGTGACACCTGGGCACTGGGAGAAATTAATTTTCATCAACACAGAGGTCTGAGTAAGGGTCAACAGGCCAGGTAGGTGAAATGAAGGCCAGGTGCGCGGGGCTAAGGCTTATTTGCCATCACGATGGAGACAGTCCCCCACCGGAAGAGTGGGCGGAGCTTATGAGGAGCCTGGTGACAAAAATCAGCAAATGGCAGAGATCTGGCCCAACAGGAAGACGACACAGGGCCCTCCATTGTGACCTATGACACCTAGTGGCCACAGGATTTGAGCACACCCTGGGAAAGGCTTCACAAGCACAAGGGAGAACCTGGTGCGGACTGCTTCAGGGCATTGGCAGAGCAGGCCAGGGTCCAATTTTCCCACTTCCCTGAGGATATCAGTAGGCAAGGCATCCCCACTCAGCATCTCTTGCCTCTCTCTGTCTCTCTCTGCTTGTCTTCGTTCTCTGAAATCTCTTCCTTCTCCCCCTTGTCACTTCACACCTTGGAGTGCCTGACAGAGGGCCTAGACACCAAAGAGCAAAGGGGGAAGGCCTCTGGCTCTACTGCTTGCCCATGGGGAGAGAAGTTCTGGTAGTCTATCTGGAAGGTCTAGAGAGTAGTGATTGACTGGGGAGCTACATCACCGGCGGACCTGGCCAGGTGAAGCTTGACATCACCGTGGGACCTGGCCAGGGGAAGCTCGCTGACAAGTGGCGGCCTCTCCGGAGACTACTAATTCCGCGGATAACATTCTATGCAAATAACCGGCTGAGTGCCATGGGCAGAAAACATTGACACATACCTGCCAGAGGCCTATTCTGGGTCTGAAGAGTCCACCCTGGTCTCCAGCAACTCATCATCTCAGCACACACTTTGCTGCACACTTGGAAACCGCCTCTCTCCACCAATGTCTTCACCTGCTACGAAACGCACGATGTCACTCAGCCAAAGGAGAGCACAGGCAAAGTCAACTGAAGCCCCCATTTTCAAGATTTTGCCCTCTGCTGCTCCACAGCCTGCGGTGGCACACCACATGTGCGTCACTTCTCGGTAGACAAGGCCGAAATCTGGGCGTCCGGGGCCCCAGCCGTCCAGAGTCTACGGATGGCGGCATATGGATCACCTCTTGGCCTCGTACAGCAGGGAGGCCTGGGCCCTAGACTGGCTCCGCTAGAGCTCCACGACCTCAGCTATTTTCCCTGACCTTCGGCCCGTGCCCTCGTGAGTGTGTCATCTCTACTTCCACTTCTCTTCCCACCACACTGAATCCGCCACCTGCGGATACCTGAGCGTGGACATCAACATCTATCAGTGGCTGCAGTGTCACAGGTCACTAGGTGTCTAGGCTCAGGCTGACCTTGGCTGTCTTCTGCCCAGGCAAGGAGCCTAATCCTTCCAAGGAAATCAGGACACGTGCTCACTGGCCGACATCCTTTCTTTCATCCACACAGCCGTCCAGATGAGGGTAAAGAGGCCAGGTAGGCCAGGTGAAGGCTGAGTGTGGGGCCTAAGGCTTCTTTCCCAATCGCCATGGTGACAGCCACCGCAAGGCTGGGCGGAACTTCTGACGGGGACGAGTCACAAACACTGAGCCAATAGGAGAGGTCCAGCCTAACCGGCCAGTTCCGCAGAGCCCTCCATTTTACCCATGGACACACAACGGCCCCTTGCGTCTTTGGCCACAAAATCCAGGGCACCCAGGGAATAACTTCACAGTAGGCAACCCCTGATGTCAACACGTTCGACACACTGGGACAGCAGGCAGGTACCTCTTTTCCACTTACGCTAGGATATCACTAGGCAAGGCGCCCTTCCTCAGCATCTGTGGCCTCTCTCTATCTGTTCACTCAGAGGAATCTCTTCATTCTACCCCTGAGACACATCACAAGTATGAGGGGCCTGAGAGAGAGCCTAGAGATGGAACGGGGGAGGCTTCTGGCTGTACTGCTTCCCCGTGGGTAGAGAATAGCAGGTAGTCTCTCTGGAAGGTCTTAGCTTCTGTTGACTGACATGCTCAATACAGTAGGGGCGGACCCTGGCCAGGTGGAGCTTGTGGGCAGATGCAACCTCTCCGGCGACGAATGATTGCGCTGCTGCTTTGTATGGTGAAAAGCTCCCCCCGCCAAGGGGGATGGGTGGAGAACATTGACCCACACCCGCCAGGGGCCTTTCCTGGGACTAAAGATCCCAACATGGTCTCAACGTCGTCACCCTCTCAACACACACCTTTCCTGCACACGTAATCCTGCCTTTCTCCCTCAGGGCCCTATCCTACCAGGAAAAAAAGCAAGCCGCTCAAAAAGGCCGATGCCAGGGAAATCGAGGAAACACGGCCAGTTTCCAAACTTTTGCTGTCTACACGTCCCCGCCTCCGCTGCAAGGCTGCCTATGCGGCCGGGCCCCGAAGGCAAGGCCGAAATCCTGGCAGCCTGGGCCCCAGCAGTCCAATGCTTTATGGACGTGGGGACACGGATGACCTGTTCGCCACATACAGGAGGGATCCTTGGGCCCTTCGCTGGCTCGCCATTCAGCTCCACGACGTCCACTACTGGCCCTGGCCTTTGCTTTGGCTGGTGCCCCATTAAACGTGTGCTCCGGAGCGATGTTTCTCCACCCATCACTATCATTCTGCCACCAGGGGATCTGTGAGTGTGGGAGTCACCATTTGTCACTGGCAGCAGTGTCACAAGTCACTAGACTTCCAGCTACCCGCTGACCTAGGCTGCCTTCTGCCCCAGGCAAGGTCCCGAATCCTTTATCCCAGATGCTGACACCTGGGCACTGGCGGACATTGATTTTTATCAACACAGAGGTCTGAGTGAGGGTCAGAGGGCCAGGTAGGTGAAGTGAAGGCCCGGTGGGCGGGGCTAAGGCTTCTTTGCCATCACCATAGAGACAGTCCCCCCACCGCAAGAGTGGGCGGAGCTTGTCATGGGCCTGGTGACAAGACTGAGCCAATGGCAGAGATCTGGCCCGCCAGGCAGATGACACAGGGCCCTCCATTGTGACCTATGACACCTAGTGGCCACAGGATTTGAGCACACCCCGGGAAAGGCCACGCAGGCACAAGGGAGCCCCTGGTGCGGACTGCTTCAGGGCATTGGCAGAACACGCCAGGTACCTCTTTCCCACTTGCCTGAGGATATCAGTAGGCAAGGCATCCCCACTCAGCATCTCTTGCCTCTCTCTGTCTCTCTCTGCTTGTCTTCGTTCTCTGAAATCTCTTCCTTCTCCCCCTTGTCACTTCACACCTTGGAGTGCCTGACAGAGGGCCTAGACACCAAAGAGCAAAGGGGGAAGGCCTCTGGCTCTACTGCTTGCCCATGGGGAGAGAAGTTCTGGTAGTCTATCTGGAAGGTCTAGAGAGTAGTGATTGGTTGGGGAGCTACATCACGGGCGGACCTGGCCAGGTGAAGCTCGCTGACAAGTGGCAGCCTCTCCGGAGACTACTAATTCCGCTGATAACATTCTATGCAAATAACCGGCTGAGTGCCATGGGAACAAAACATTGACACATACCTGCCAGAGGCCTATTCTGGGTCTGGACAGTCCACCCTGGTCTCCAGCAACTCATCATCTCAGCACACACTTTGCCTGCACGAATGGAAACCGCCTCTCTCCACCAATGTCTTCACCTGCTACGAAACGCACGATGTCACTCAGCCAAAGGAGAGCACAGGCAAAGTCAACTGAAGCCCCCATTTTCAAGATTTTGCCCTCTGCCTCTCCACAGCCTGCGGTGGCACACCGCATGTGCGTCGCTTCTCGGTAGACAAGGCCGAAATCCGGGCATCCAGGGCCCCAGCCGTCCAGAGTCTACGGATGGCGGCATATGGATCACGTCTTTGCCTCGTACAGCAGGGAGGCCTGGGCCCTAGACTGGCTCCGCTAGAGCTCCACGACCTCAGCTATTTTCCCTGACCTTCGGCCCGTGCCCTCGTGAGTGTGTCATCTCTACTTCCACTTCTCTTCCCACCACACTGAATCCGCCACCTGCGGATACCTGAGCGTGGACATCAACATCTATCACTGCCTGCAGTGTCACAGGTCACTAGGTGTCTAGGCTCAGGCTGACCTTGGCTGTCTTCTGCCCAGGCAAGGAGCCTAATCCTTCCAAGGAAATCAGGACACGTGCTCACTGGCCGACATCCTTTCTTTCATCCACACAGCCATCTAGATGAGGGGAAAGAGGCCAGGTAGGCCAGGTGAAGGCTGAGTGTGGGGCCTAAGGCTTCTTTCCCAATCGCCATGGTGACAGCCACCGCAAGGCTGGGCGGAACTTCTGACGGGGACGAGTCACAAACACTGAGCCAATAGGAGAGGTCCAGCCTAACCGGCCAGTTCCGCAGAGCCCTCCATTTTACCCATGGACACACAACGGCCCCTTGCGTCTTTGGCCACAAAATCCAGGGCACCCAGGGAATAACTTCACAGTAGGCAACCCCTGATGTCAACACGTTCGACACACTGGGACAGCAGGCAGGTACCTCTTTTCCACTTACGCTAGGATATCACTAGGCAAGGCGCCCTTCCTCAGCATCTGTGGCCTCTCTCTATCTGTTCACTCAGAGGAATCTCTTCATTCTACCCCTGAGACACATCACAAGTATGAGGGGCCTGAGAGAGAGCCTAGAGATGGAACGGGGGAGGCTTCTGGCTGTACTGCTTCCCCGTGGGTAGAGAATAGCAGGTAGTCTCTCTGGAAGGTCTTAGCTTCTGTTGACTGACATGCTCAATACAGTAGGGGCGGACCCTGGCCAGGTGGAGCTTGTGGGCAGATGCAACCTCTCCGGCGACGAATGATTGCGCTGCTGCTTTGTATGGTGAAAAGCTCCCCCGCCAAGGGGGATGGGTGGAGAACATTGACCCACACCCGCCAGGGGCCTTTCCTGGGACTAAAGATCCCAACATGGTCTCAACGTCGTCACCCTCTCAACACACACCTTTCCTGCACACGTAATCCTGCCTTTCTCCCTCAGGGCCCTATCCTACCAGGAAAAAAAGCAAGCCGCTCAAAAAGGCCGATGCCAGGGAAATCGAGGAAACACGGCCAGTTTCCAAACTTTTGCTGTCTACACGTCCCCGCCTCCGCTGCAAGGCTGCCTATGCGGCCGGGCCCCGAAGGCAAGGCCGAAATCCTGGCAGCCTGGGCCCCAGCAGTCCAATGCTTTATGGACGTGGGGACACGGATGACCTGTTCGCCACATACAGGAGGGATCCTTGGGCCCTTCGCTGGCTCGCCATTCAGCTCCACGACGTCCACTACTGGCCCTGGCCTTTGCTTTGGCTGGTGCCCCATTAAACGTGTGCTCCGGAGCGATGTTTCTCCACCCATCACTATCATTCTGCCACCAGGGGATCTGTGAGTGTGGGAGTCACCATTTGTCACTGGCAGCAGTGTCACAAGTCACTAGACTTCCAGCTACCCGCTGACCTAGGCTGCCTTCTGCCCCAGGCAAGGTCCCGAATCCTTTATCCCAGATGCTGACACCTGGGCACTGGCGGACATTGATTTTTATCAACACAGAGGTCTGAGTGAGGGTCAGAGGGCCAGGTAGGTGAAGTGAAGGCCCGGTGGGCGGGGCTAAGGCTTCTTTGCCATCACCATAGAGACAGTCCCCCCACCGCAAGAGTGGGCGGAGCTTGTCATGGGCCTGGTGACAAGACTGAGCCAATGGCAGAGATCTGGCCCGCCAGGCAGATGACACAGGGCCCTCCATTGTGACCTATGACACCTAGTGGCCACAGGATTTGAGCACACCCCGGGAAAGGCCACGCAGGCACAAGGGAGCCCCTGGTGCGGACTGCTTCAGGGCATTGGCAGAACACGCCAGGTACCTCTTTCCCACTTGCCTGAGGATATCAGTAGGCAAGGCATCCCCACTCAGCATCTCTTGCCTCTCTCTGTCTCTCTCTGCTTGTCTTCGTTCTCTGAAATCTCTTCCTTCTCCCCCTTGTCACTTCACACCTTGGAGTGCCTGACAGAGGGCCTAGACACCAAAGAGCAAAGGGGGAAGGCCTCTGGCTCTACTGCTTGCCCATGGGGAGAGAAGTTCTGGTAGTCTATCTGGAAGGTCTAGAGAGTAGTGATTGGTTGGGGAGCTACATCACGGGCGGACCTGGCCAGGTGAAGCTCGCTGACAAGTGGCAGCCTCTCCGGAGACTACTAATTCCGCTGATAACATTCTATGCAAATAACCGGCTGAGTGCCATGGGAACAAAACATTGACACATACCTGCCAGAGGCCTATTCTGGGTCTGGACAGTCCACCCTGGTCTCCAGCAACTCATCATCTCAGCACACACTTTGCCTGCACGAATGGAAACCGCCTCTCTCCACCAATGTCTTCACCTGCTACGAAACGCACGATGTCACTCAGCCAAAGGAGAGCACAGGCAAAGTCAACTGAAGCCCCCATTTTCAAGATTTTGCCCTCTGCCTCTCCACAGCCTGCGGTGGCACACCGCATGTGCGTCGCTTCTCGGTAGACAAGGCCGAAATCCGGGCATCCAGGGCCCCAGCCGTCCAGAGTCTACGGATGGCGGCATATGGATCACGTCTTTGCCTCGTACAGCAGGGAGGCCTGGGCCCTAGACTGGCTCCGCTAGAGCTCCACGACCTCAGCTATTTTCCCTGACCTTCGGCCCGTGCCCTCGTGAGTGTGTCATCTCTACTTCCACTTCTCTTCCCACCACACTGAATCCGCCACCTGCGGATACCTGAGCGTGGACATCAACATCTATCACTGCCTGCAGTGTCACAGGTCACTAGGTGTCTAGGCTCAGGCTGACCTTGGCTGTCTTCTGCCCAGGCAAGGAGCCTAATCCTTCCAAGGAAATCAGGACACGTGCTCACTGGCCGACATCCTTTCTTTCATCCACACAGCCATCTAGATGAGGGGAAAGAGGCCAGGTAGGCCAGGTGAAGGCTGAGTGTGGGGCCTAAGGCTTCTTTCCCAATCGCCATGGTGACAGCCACCGCAAGGCTGGGCGGAACTTCTGACGGGGACGAGTCACAAACACTGAGCCAATAGGAGAGGTCCAGCCTAACCGGCCAGTTCCGCAGAGCCCTCCATTTTACCCATGGACACACAACGGCCCCTTGCCTCTTTGGCCACAAAATCCAGGGCACCCAGGGAATAACTTCACAGTAGGCAACCCCTGATGTCAACACGTTCGACACACTGGGACAGCAGGCAGGTACCTCTTTTCCACTTACGCTAGGATATCACTAGGCAAGGCGCCCTTCCTCAGCATCTGTGGCCTCTCTCTATCTGTTCACTCAGAGGAATCTCTTCATTCTACCCCTGAGACACATCACAAGTATGAGGGGCCTGAGAGAGAGCCTAGAGATGGAACGGGGGAGGCTTCTGGCTGTACTGCTTCCCCGTGGGTAGAGAATAGCAGGTAGTCTCTCTGGAAGGTCTTAGCTTCTGTTGACTGACATGCTCAATACAGTAGGGGCGGACCCTGGCCAGGTGGAGCTTGTGGGCAGATGCAACCTCTCCGGCGACGAATGATTGCGCTGCTGCTTTGTATGGTGAAAAGCTCCCCCCGCCAAGGGGGATGGGTGGAGAACATTGACCCACACCCGCCAGGGGCCTTTCCTGGGACTAAAGATCCCAACATGGTCTCAACGTCGTCACCCTCTCAACACACACCTTTCCTGCACACGTAATCCTGCCTTTCTCCCTCAGGGCCCTATCCTACCAGGAAAAAAAGCAAGCCGCTCAAAAAGGCCGATGCCAGGGAAATCGAGGAAACACGGCCAGTTTCCAAACTTTTGCTGTCTACACGTCCCCGCCTCCGCTGCAAGGCTGCCTATGCGGCCGGGCCCCGAAGGCAAGGCCGAAATCCTGGCAGCCTGGGCCCCAGCAGTCCAATGCTTTATGGACGTGGGGACACGGATGACCTGTTCGCCACATACAGGAGGGATCCTTGGGCCCTTCGCTGGCTCGCCATTCAGCTCCACGACGTCCACTACTGGCCCTGGCCTTTGCTTTGGCTGGTGCCCCATTAAACGTGTGCTCCGGAGCGATGTTTCTCCACCCATCACTATCATTCTGCCACCAGGGGATCTGTGAGTGTGGGAGTCACCATTTGTCACTGGCAGCAGTGTCACAAGTCACTAGACTTCCAGCTACCCGCTGACCTAGGCTGCCTTCTGCCCCAGGCAAGGTCCCGAATCCTTTATCCCAGATGCTGACACCTGGGCACTGGCGGACATTGATTTTTATCAACACAGAGGTCTGAGTGAGGGTCAGAGGGCCAGGTAGGTGAAGTGAAGGCCCGGTGGGCGGGGCTAAGGCTTCTTTGCCATCACCATAGAGACAGTCCCCCCACCGCAAGAGTGGGCGGAGCTTGTCATGGGCCTGGTGACAAGACTGAGCCAATGGCAGAGATCTGGCCCGCCAGGCAGATGACACAGGGCCCTCCATTGTGACCTATGACACCTAGTGGCCACAGGATTTGAGCACACCCCGGGAAAGGCCACGCAGGCACAAGGGAGCCCCTGGTGCGGACTGCTTCAGGGCATTGGCAGAACACGCCAGGTACCTCTTTCCCACTTGCCTGAGGATATCAGTAGGCAAGGCATCCCCACTCAGCATCTCTTGCCTCTCTCTGTCTCTCTCTGCTTGTCTTCGTTCTCTGAAATCTCTTCCTTCTCCCCCTTGTCACTTCACACCTTGGAGTGCCTGACAGAGGGCCTAGACACCAAAGAGCAAAGGGGGAAGGCCTCTGGCTCTACTGCTTGCCCATGGGGAGAGAAGTTCTGGTAGTCTATCTGGAAGGTCTAGAGAGTAGTGATTGGTTGGGGAGCTACATCACGGGCGGACCTGGCCAGGTGAAGCTCGCTGACAAGTGGCAGCCTCTCCGGAGACTACTAATTCCGCTGATAACATTCTATGCAAATAACCGGCTGAGTGCCATGGGAACAAAACATTGACACATACCTGCCAGAGGCCTATTCTGGGTCTGGACAGTCCACCCTGGTCTCCAGCAACTCATCATCTCAGCACACACTTTGCCTGCACGAATGGAAACCGCCTCTCTCCACCAATGTCTTCACCTGCTACGAAACGCACGATGTCACTCAGCCAAAGGAGAGCACAGGCAAAGTCAACTGAAGCCCCCATTTTCAAGATTTTGCCCTCTGCCTCTCCACAGCCTGCGGTGGCACACCGCATGTGCGTCGCTTCTCGGTAGACAAGGCCGAAATCCGGGCATCCAGGGCCCCAGCCGTCCAGAGTCTACGGATGGCGGCATATGGATCACGTCTTTGCCTCGTACAGCAGGGAGGCCTGGGCCCTAGACTGGCTCCGCTAGAGCTCCACGACCTCAGCTATTTTCCCTGACCTTCGGCCCGTGCCCTCGTGAGTGTGTCATCTCTACTTCCACTTCTCTTCCCACCACACTGAATCCGCCACCTGCGGATACCTGAGCGTGGACATCAACATCTATCACTGCCTGCAGTGTCACAGGTCACTAGGTGTCTAGGCTCAGGCTGACCTTGGCTGTCTTCTGCCCAGGCAAGGAGCCTAATCCTTCCAAGGAAATCAGGACACGTGCTCACTGGCCGACATCCTTTCTTTCATCCACACAGCCATCTAGATGAGGGGAAAGAGGCCAGGTAGGCCAGGTGAAGGCTGAGTGTGGGGCCTAAGGCTTCTTTCCCAATCGCCATGGTGACAGCCACCGCAAGGCTGGGCGGAACTTCTGACGGGGACGAGTCACAAACACTGAGCCAATAGGAGAGGTCCAGCCTAACCGGCCAGTTCCGCAGAGCCCTCCATTTTACCCATGGACACACAACGGCCCCTTGCCTCTTTGGCCACAAAATCCAGGGCACCCAGGGAATAACTTCACAGTAGGCAACCCCTGATGTCAACACGTTCGACACACTGGGACAGCAGGCAGGTACCTCTTTTCCACTTACGCTAGGATATCACTAGGCAAGGCGCCCTTCCTCAGCATCTGTGGCCTCTCTCTATCTGTTCACTCAGAGGAATCTCTTCATTCTACCCCTGAGACACATCACAAGTATGAGGGGCCTGAGAGAGAGCCTAGAGATGGAACGGGGGAGGCTTCTGGCTGTACTGCTTCCCCGTGGGTAGAGAATAGCAGGTAGTCTCTCTGGAAGGTCTTAGCTTCTGTTGACTGACATGCTCAATACAGTAGGGGCGGACCCTGGCCAGGTGGAGCTTGTGGGCAGATGCAACCTCTCCGGCGACGAATGATTGCGCTGCTGCTTTGTATGGTGAAAAGCTCCCCCCGCCAAGGGGGATGGGTGGAGAACATTGACCCACACCCGCCAGGGGCCTTTCCTGGGACTAAAGATCCCAACATGGTCTCAACGTCGTCACCCTCTCAACACACACCTTTCCTGCACACGTAATCCTGCCTTTCTCCCTCAGGGCCCTATCCTACCAGGAAAAAAAGCAAGCCGCTCAAAAAGGCCGATGCCAGGGAAATCGAGGAAACACGGCCAGTTTCCAAACTTTTGCTGTCTACACGTCCCCGCCTCCGCTGCAAGGCTGCCTATGCGGCCGGGCCCCGAAGGCAAGGCCGAAATCCTGGCAGCCTGGGCCCCAGCAGTCCAATGCTTTATGGACGTGGGGACACGGATGACCTGTTCGCCACATACAGGAGGGATCCTTGGGCCCTTCGCTGGCTCGCCATTCAGCTCCACGACGTCCACTACTGGCCCTGGCCTTTGCTTTGGCTGGTGCCCCATTAAACGTGTGCTCCGGAGCGATGTTTCTCCACCCATCACTATCATTCTGCCACCAGGGGATCTGTGAGTGTGGGAGTCACCATTTGTCACTGGCAGCAGTGTCACAAGTCACTAGACTTCCAGCTACCCGCTGACCTAGGCTGCCTTCTGCCCCAGGCAAGGTCCCGAATCCTTTATCCCAGATGCTGACACCTGGGCACTGGCGGACATTGATTTTTATCAACACAGAGGTCTGAGTGAGGGTCAGAGGGCCAGGTAGGTGAAGTGAAGGCCCGGTGGGCGGGGCTAAGGCTTCTTTGCCATCACCATAGAGACAGTCCCCCCACCGCAAGAGTGGGCGGAGCTTGTCATGGGCCTGGTGACAAGACTGAGCCAATGGCAGAGATCTGGCCCGCCAGGCAGATGACACAGGGCCCTCCATTGTGACCTATGACACCTAGTGGCCACAGGATTTGAGCACACCCCGGGAAAGGCCACGCAGGCACAAGGGAGCCCCTGGTGCGGACTGCTTCAGGGCATTGGCAGAGCTCGCCAGGTACCTCTTTCCCACTTGCCTGAGGATATCAGTAGGCAAGGCATCCCACTCAGCATCTCTTGCCTCTCTCTGTCTCTCTCTGCTTGTCTTCGTTCTCTGAAATCTCTTCCTTCTCCCCCTTGTCACTTCACACCTTGGAGTGCCTGACAGAGGGCCTAGAGACCAAAGAGCAAAGGGGGAAGGCCTCTGGCTCTACTGCTTGCCCATGGGGAGAGAAGTTCTGGTAGTCTATCTGGAAGGTCTAGAGAGTAGTGATTGGTTGGGGAGCTACATCACGGGCGGACCTGGCCAGGTGAAGCTCGCTGACAAGTGGTAGCCTCTCTGGAGGCTGATAACATTCCGCTGATAACATTCTATGTAAATAACCGGCTGAGTGCCATGGGAAGAAAACATTGACACATACCTGCCAGAGGCCTATTCTGGGTCTGGACAGTCCACCCTGGTCTCCAGCAACTCATCATCTCAGCACACACTTTGCCTGCACGAATGGAAACCGCCTCTCTCCACCAATGTCTTCACTTGCTAGGAAACGCACGATGTCACTCAGCCAAAGGAGAGCACAGGCAAAGTCAACTGAAGCCCCCATTTTCAAGATTTTGCCCTCTGCCTCTCCACAGCCTGCGGTGGCACACCGCATGTGCGTCCCTTCTCGGTAGACAAGGCCGAAATCCGGGCATCCAGGGCCCCAGCCGTCCAGAGTCTACGGATGGCGGCATATGGATCACCTCTTTGCCTCGTACAGCAGGGAGGCCTGGGCCCTAGACTGGCTCCGCTAGAGCTCCACGACCTCAGCTATTTTCCCTGACCTTCGGCCCGTGCCCTCGTGAGTGTGTCGTCTCTACTTCCACTTCTCTTCCCACCACACTGAATCCGCCACCTGCGGATACCTGAGCGTGGACATCAACATCTATCACTGCCTGCAGTGTCACAGGTCACTAGGTGTCTAGGCTCAGGCTGACCTTGGCTGTCTTCTGCCCAGGCAAGGAGCCTAATCCTTCCAAGGAAATCAGGACACGTGCTCACTGGCCGACATCCTTTCTTTCATCCACACAGCCGTCTAGATGAGGGGAAAGAGGCCAGGTAGGCCAGGTGAGGGCTGAGTGTGGGGCCTAAGGCTTCTTTCCCAATCGCCATGGTGACAGCCACCGCAAGGCTGGGCGGAACTTCTGACGGGGACGAGTCACAAACACTGAGCCAATAGGGGAGGTCCAGCCTAACCGGCCAGTTCCGCACAGCCCTCCATTTTACCCATGGACACACAACGGCCCCTTGCCTCTTTGGCCACAAAATCCAGGGCACCCAGGGAATAACTTCACAGTAGGCAACCCCTGATGTCAACACGTTCGACACACTGGGACAGCAGGCAGGTACCTCTTTTCCACTTACGCTAGGATATCACTAGGCAAGGCGCCCTTCCTCAGCATCTGTGGCCTCTCTCTATCTGTTCACTCAGAGGAATCTCTTCATTCTACCCCTGAGACACATCACAAGTATGAGGGGCCTGAGAGAGAGCCTAGAGATGGAACGGGGGAGGCTTCTGGCTGTACTGCTTCCCCGTGGGTAGAGAATAGCAGGTAGTCTCTCTGGAAGGTCTTAGCTTCTGTTGACTGACATGCGCAATACAGTAGGGGCGGACCCTGGCCAGGTGGAGCTTGTGGGCAGATGCAACCTCTCCGGCGACGAATGATTGCGCTGCTGCTTTGTATGGTGAAAACCTCCCCCCGCCAAGGGGGATGGGTGGAGAACATTGACCCACACCCGCCAGGGGCCTTTCCTGGGACTAAAGATCCCAACATGGTCTCAACGTCGTCACCCTCTCAACACACACCTTTCCTGCACACGTAATCCTGCCTTTCTCCCTCAGGGCCCTATCCTACCAGGAAAAAAAGCAAGCCGCTCAAAAAGGCCGAGGCCAGGGAAATCGAGGAAACACGGCCAGTTTCCAAACTTTTGCTGTCTACACGTCCCCGCCTCCGCTGCAAGGCTGCCTATGCGGCCGGGCTCCGAAGGCAAGGCCGAAATCCTGGCAGCCTGGGCCCCAGCAGTCCAATGCTTTATGGACGTGGGGACACGGATGACCTGTTCGCCGCATACAGGAGGGATCCTTGGGCCCTTCGATGGCTCGCCATTCAGCTCCACGACATCCACTACTGGCCCTGGCCTTTGCTTTGGCTTGTGCCCCATTAAACGTGTCCTCCGGAGCGATGTTTCTCCACCCATCACTATCATTCTGCCACCAGGGGATCTGTGAGTGTGGGAGTCACCATTTGTCACTGGCAGCAGTGTCACAAGTCACTAGACTTCCAGCTACCCGCTGACCTAGGCTGCCTTCTGCCCCAGGCAAGGTCCCGAATCCTTTATCCCAGATGCTGACACCTGGGCACTGGCGGACATTGATTTTTATCAACACAGAGGTCTGAGTGAGGGTCAGAGGGCCAGGTAGGTGAAGTGAAGGCCCGGTGGGCGGGGCTAAGGCTTCTTTGCCATCACCATAGAGACAGTCCCCCCACCGCAAGAGTGGGCGGAGCTTGTCATGGGCCTGGTGACAAGACTGAGCCAATGGCAGAGATCTGGCCCGCCAGGCAGATGACACAGGGCCCTCCATTGTGACCTATGACACCTAGTGGCCACAGGATTTGAGCACACCCCGGGAAAGGCCACGCAGGCACAAGGGAGCCCCTGGTGCGGACTGCTTCAGGGCATTGGCAGAACACGCCAGGTACCTCTTTCCCACTTGCCTGAGGATATCAGTAGGCAAGGCATCCCCACTCAGCATCTCTTGCCTCTCTCTGTCTCTCTCTGCTTGTCTTCGTTCTCTGAAATCTCTTCCTTCTCCCCCTTGTCACTTCACACCTTGGAGTGCCTGACAGAGGGCCTAGACACCAAAGAGCAAAGGGGGAAGGCCTCTGGCTCTACTGCTTGCCCATGGGGAGAGAAGTTCTGGTAGTCTATCTGGAAGGTCTAGAGAGTAGTGATTGGTTGGGGAGCTACATCACGGGCGGACCTGGCCAGGTGAAGCTCGCTGACAAGTGGCAGCCTCTCCGGAGACTACTAATTCCGCTGATAACATTCTATGCAAATAACCGGCTGAGTGCCATGGGAACAAAACATTGACACATACCTGCCAGAGGCCTATTCTGGGTCTGGACAGTCCACCCTGGTCTCCAGCAACTCATCATCTCAGCACACACTTTGCCTGCACGAATGGAAACCGCCTCTCTCCACCAATGTCTTCACCTGCTACGAAACGCACGATGTCACTCAGCCAAAGGAGAGCACAGGCAAAGTCAACTGAAGCCCCCATTTTCAAGATTTTGCCCTCTGCCTCTCCACAGCCTGCGGTGGCACACCGCATGTGCGTCGCTTCTCGGTAGACAAGGCCGAAATCCGGGCATCCAGGGCCCCAGCCGTCCAGAGTCTACGGATGGCGGCATATGGATCACGTCTTTGCCTCGTACAGCAGGGAGGCCTGGGCCCTAGACTGGCTCCGCTAGAGCTCCACGACCTCAGCTATTTTCCCTGACCTTCGGCCCGTGCCCTCGTGAGTGTGTCATCTCTACTTCCACTTCTCTTCCCACCACACTGAATCCGCCACCTGCGGATACCTGAGCGTGGACATCAACATCTATCACTGCCTGCAGTGTCACAGGTCACTAGGTGTCTAGGCTCAGGCTGACCTTGGCTGTCTTCTGCCCAGGCAAGGAGCCTAATCCTTCCAAGGAAATCAGGACACGTGCTCACTGGCCGACATCCTTTCTTTCATCCACACAGCCATCTAGATGAGGGGAAAGAGGCCAGGTAGGCCAGGTGAAGGCTGAGTGTGGGGCCTAAGGCTTCTTTCCCAATCGCCATGGTGACAGCCACCGCAAGGCTGGGCGGAACTTCTGACGGGGACGAGTCACAAACACTGAGCCAATAGGAGAGGTCCAGCCTAACCGGCCAGTTCCGCAGAGCCCTCCATTTTACCCATGGACACACAACGGCCCCTTGCCTCTTTGGCCACAAAATCCAGGGCACCCAGGGAATAACTTCACAGTAGGCAACCCCTGATGTCAACACGTTCGACACACTGGGACAGCAGGCAGGTACCTCTTTTCCACTTACGCTAGGATATCACTAGGCAAGGCGCCCTTCCTCAGCATCTGTGGCCTCTCTCTATCTGTTCACTCAGAGGAATCTCTTCATTCTACCCCTGAGACACATCACAAGTATGAGGGGCCTGAGAGAGAGCCTAGAGATGGAACGGGGGAGGCTTCTGGCTGTACTGCTTCCCCGTGGGTAGAGAATAGCAGGTAGTCTCTCTGGAAGGTCTTAGCTTCTGTTGACTGACATGCTCAATACAGTAGGGGCGGACCCTGGCCAGGTGGAGCTTGTGGGCAGATGCAACCTCTCCGGCGACGAATGATTGCGCTGCTGCTTTGTATGGTGAAAAGCTCCCCCCGCCAAGGGGGATGGGTGGAGAACATTGACCCACACCCGCCAGGGGCCTTTCCTGGGACTAAAGATCCCAACATGGTCTCAACGTCGTCACCCTCTCAACACACACCTTTCCTGCACACGTAATCCTGCCTTTCTCCCTCAGGGCCCTATCCTACCAGGAAAAAAAGCAAGCCGCTCAAAAAGGCCGATGCCAGGGAAATCGAGGAAACACGGCCAGTTTCCAAACTTTTGCTGTCTACACGTCCCCGCCTCCGCTGCAAGGCTGCCTATGCGGCCGGGCCCCGAAGGCAAGGCCGAAATCCTGGCAGCCTGGGCCCCAGCAGTCCAATGCTTTATGGACGTGGGGACACGGATGACCTGTTCGCCACATACAGGAGGGATCCTTGGGCCCTTCGCTGGCTCGCCATTCAGCTCCACGACGTCCACTACTGGCCCTGGCCTTTGCTTTGGCTGGTGCCCCATTAAACGTGTGCTCCGGAGCGATGTTTCTCCACCCATCACTATCATTCTGCCACCAGGGGATCTGTGAGTGTGGGAGTCACCATTTGTCACTGGCAGCAGTGTCACAAGTCACTAGACTTCCAGCTACCCGCTGACCTAGGCTGCCTTCTGCCCCAGGCAAGGTCCCGAATCCTTTATCCCAGATGCTGACACCTGGGCACTGGCGGACATTGATTTTTATCAACACAGAGGTCTGAGTGAGGGTCAGAGGGCCAGGTAGGTGAAGTGAAGGCCCGGTGGGCGGGGCTAAGGCTTCTTTGCCATCACCATAGAGACAGTCCCCCCACCGCAAGAGTGGGCGGAGCTTGTCATGGGCCTGGTGACAAGACTGAGCCAATGGCAGAGATCTGGCCCGCCAGGCAGATGACACAGGGCCCTCCATTGTGACCTATGACACCTAGTGGCCACAGGATTTGAGCACACCCCGGGAAAGGCCACGCAGGCACAAGGGAGCCCCTGGTGCGGACTGCTTCAGGGCATTGGCAGAGCTCGCCAGGTACCTCTTTCCCACTTGCCTGAGGATATCAGTAGGCAAGGCATCCCCACTCAGCATCTCTTGCCTCTCTCTGTCTCTCTCTGCTTGTCTTCGTTCTCTGAAATCTCTTCCTTCTCCCCCTTGTCACTTCACACCTTGGAGTGCCTGACAGAGGGCCTAGAGACCAAAGAGCAAAGGGGGAAGGCCTCTGGCTCTACTGCTTGCCCATGGGGAGAGAAGTTCTGGTAGTCTATCTGGAAGGTCTAGAGAGTAGTGATTGGTTGGGGAGCTACATCACGGGCGGACCTGGCCAGGTGAAGCTCGCTGACAAGTGGTAGCCTCTCTGGAGGCTGATAACATTCCGCTGATAACATTCTATGTAAATAACCGGCTGAGTGCCATGGGAAGAAAACATTGACACATACCTGCCAGAGGCCTATTCTGGGTCTGGACAGTCCACCCTGGTCTCCAACAACTCATCATCTCAGCACACACTTTGCCTGCACGAATGGAAACCGCCTCTCTCCACCAATGTCTTCACTTGCTAGGAAACGCACGATGTCACTCAGCCAAAGGAGAGCACAGGCAAAGTCAACTGAAGCCCCCATTTTCAAGATTTTGCCCTCTGCCTCTCCACAGCCTGCGGTGGCACACCGCATGTGCGTCCCTTCTCGGTAGACAAGGCCGAAATCCGGGCATCCAGGGCCCCAGCCGTCCAGAGTCTACGGATGGCGGCATATGGATCACCTCTTTGCCTCGTACAGCAGGGAGGCCTGGGCCCTAGACTGGCTCCGCTAGAGCTCCACGACCTCAGCTATTTTCCCTGACCTTCGGCCCGTGCCCTCGTGAGTGTGTCATCTCTACTTCCACTTCTCTTCCCACCACACTGAATCCGCCACCTGCGGATACCTGAGCGTGGACATCAACATCTATCACTGCCTGCAGTGTCACAGGTCACTAGGTGTCTAGGCTCAGGCTGACCTTGGCTGTCTTCTGCCCAGGCAAGGAGCCTAATCCTTCCAAGGAAATCAGGACACGTGCTCACTGGCCGACATCCTTTCTTTCATCCACACAGCCGTCTAGATGAGGGGAAAGAGGCCAGGTAGGCCAGGTGAAGGCTGAGTGTGGGGCCTAAGGCTTCTTTCCCAATCGCCATGGTGACAGCCACCGCAAGGCTGGGCGGAACTTCTGACGGGGACGAGTCACAAACACTGAGCCAATAGGGGAGGTCCAGCCTAACCGGCCAGTTCCGCACAGCCCTCCATTTTACCCATGGACACACAACGGCCCCTTGCCTCTTTGGCCACAAAATCCAGGGCACCCAGGGAATAACTTCACAGTAGGCAACCCCTGATGTGAACACGTTCGACACACTGGGACAGCAGGCAGGTACCTCTTTTCCACTTACGCTAGGATATCACTAGGCAAGGCGCCCTTCCTCAGCATCTGTGGCCTCTCTCTATCTGTTCACTCAGAGGAATCTCTTCATTCTACCCCTGAGACACATCACAAGTATGAGGGGCCTGAGAGAGAGCCTAGAGATGGAACGGGGGAGGCTTCTGGCTGTACTGCTTCCCCGTGGGTAGAGAATAGCAGGTAGTCTCTCTGGAAGGTCTTAGCTTCTGTTGACTGACATGCGCAATACAGTAGGGGCGGACCCTGGCCAGGTGGAGCTTGTGGGCAGATGCAACCTCTCCGGCGACGAATGATTGCGCTGCTGCTTTGTATGGTGAAAACCTCCCCCCGCCAAGGGGGATGGGTGGAGAACATTGACCCACACCCGCCAGGGGCCTTTCCTGGGACTAAAGATCCCAACATGGTCTCAACGTCGTCACCCTCTCAACACACACCTTTCCTGCACACGTAATCCTGCCTTTCTCCCTCAGGGCCCTATCCTACCAGGAAAAAAAGCAAGCCGCTCAAAAAGGCCGAGGCCAGGGAAATCGAGGAAACACGGCCAGTTTCCAAACTTTTGCTGTCTACACGTCCCCGCCTCCGCTGCAAGGCTGCCTATGCGGCCGGGCCCCGAAGGCAAGGCCGAAATCCTGGCAGCCTGGGCCCCAGCAGTCCAATGCTTTATGGACGTGGGGACACGGATGACCTGTTCGCCGCATACAGGAGGGATACTTGGGCCCTTCGATGGCTCGCCATTCAGCTCCACGACATCCACTACTGGCCCTGGCCTTTGCTTTGGCTTGTGCCCCATTAAACGTGTCCTCCGGAGCGATGTTTCTCCACCCATCACTATCATTCTGCCACCAGGGGATCTGTGAGTGTGGGAGTCACCATTTGTCACTGGCAGCAGTGTCACAAGTCACTAGACTTCCAGCTACCCGCTGACCTAGGCTGCCTTCTGCCCCAGGCAAGGTCCCGAATCCTTTATCCCAGATGCTGACACCTGGGCACTGGCGGACATTGATTTTTATCAACACAGAGGTCTGAGTGAGGGTCAGAGGACCAGGTAGGTGAAGTGAAGGCCAGGTGGGCGGGGCTAAGGCTTCTTTGCCATCACCATAGAGACAGTCCCCCCACCGCAAGAGTGGGCGGAGCTTGTCATCGGTCTGCTGACAAGACTGAGCCAATGGCAGAGATCTGGCCCGCCAGGCAGATGACACAGGGCCCTCCATTGTGACCTATGACACCTAGTGGCCACAGGATTTGAGCACACCCCGGGAAAGGCCACGCAGGCACAAGGGAGCCCCTGGTGCGGACTGCTTCAGGGCATTGGCAGAACACGCCAGGTACCTCTTTCCCACTTGCCTGAGGATATCAGTAGGCAAGGCATCCCCACTCAGCATCTCTTGCCTCTCTCTGTCTCTCTCTGCTTGTCTTCGTTCTCTGAAATCTCTTCCTTCTCCCCCTTGTCACTTCACACCTTGGAGTGCCTGACAGAGGGCCTAGAGACCAAAGAGCAAAGGGGGAAGGCCTCTGGCTCTACTGCTTGCCCATGGGGAGAGAAGTTCTGGTAGTCTATCTGGAAGGTCTAGAGAGTAGTGATTGGTTGGGGAGCTACATCACGGGCGGACCTGGCCAGGTGAAGCTTGACATCACCGTGGGACCTGGCCAGGGGAAGCTCGCTGACAAGTGGCAGCCTCTCCGGAGACTACTAATTCCGCTGATAACATTCTATGCAAATAACCGGCTGAGTGCCATGGGCAGAAAACATTGACACATACCTGCCAGAGGCCTATTCTGGGTCTGAAGAGTCCACCCTGGTCTCCAGCAACTCATCATCTCAGCACACACTTTGCTGCACACTTGGAAACCGCCTCTCTCCACCAATGTCTTCACCTGCTACGAAACACATGATGTCACTCAGCCAAAGGAGAGCACAGGCAAAGTCAACTGAAGCCCCCATTTTCAAGATTTTGCCCTCTGCTGCTCCACAGCCTCCGGTGGCACCCCGCATGTGCGTCACTTCTCGGTAGACAAGGCCGAAATCCGGGCATCCAGGGCCCCAGCCGTCCAGAGTCTACGGATGGCGGCATATGGATCACCTCTTTGCCTCGTACAGCAGGGAGGCCTGGGCCCTAGACTGGCTCCGCTAGAGCTCCACGACCTCAGCTATTTTCCCTGACCTTCGGCCCGTGCCCTCGTGAGTGTGTCATCTCTACTTCCACTTCTCTTCCCACCACACTGAATCCGCCACCTGCGGATACCTGAGCGTGGACATCAACATCTATCACTGCCTGCAGTGTCACAGGTCACTAGGTGTCTAGGCTCAGGCTGACCTTGGCTGTCTTCTGCCCAGGCAAGGAGCCTAATCCTTCCAAGGAAATCAGGACACGTGCTCACTGGCCGACATCCTTTCTTTCATCCACACAGCCGTCTAGATGAGGGGAAAGAGGCCAGGTAGGCCAGGTGAAGGCTGAGTGTGGGGCCTAAGGCTTCTTTCCCAATCGCCATGGTGACAGCCACCGCAAGGCTGGGCGGAACTTCTGACGGGGACGAGTCACAAACACTGAGCCAATAGGAGAGGTCCAGCCTAACCGGCCAGTTCCGCAGAGCCCTCCATTTTACCCATGGACACACAACGGCCCCTTGCCTCTTTGGCCACAAAATCCAGGGCACCCAGGGAAAAATTTCACAGTAGGCAACCCCTGATGTCAACACGTTCGACACACTGGGACAGCAGGCAGGTACCTCTTTTCCACTTAAGCTAGGATATCACTAGGCAAGGCGCCCTTCCTCAGCATCTGTGGCCTCTCTCTATCTGTTCACTCAGAGGAATCTCTTCATTCTACCCCTGAGACACATCACAAGTATGAGGGGCCTGAGAGAGAGCCTAGAGATGGAACGGGGGAGGCTTCTGGCTGTACTGCTTCCCCGTGGGTAGAGAATAGCAGGTAGTCTCTCTGGAAGGTCTTAGCTTCTGTTGACTGACATGCTCAATACAGTAGGGGCGGACCCTGGCCAGGTGGAGCTTGTGGGAGATGCAACCTCTCCGGCGACGAATGATTGCGCTGCTGCTTTGTATGGTGAAAACCTTCCCCCGACAAGGGGGATGGGTAGAGAACATTGACCCACACCCGCCAGGGGCCTTTCCTGGGACTAAAGATCTCAACATGGTCTCAAGGTCGTCACCCTCTCAACACACACCTTTCCTGCACACGTAATCCTGCCTTTCTCCCTCAGGGCCCTATCCTACCAGGAAAAAAAGCAAGCCGCTCAAAAAGGCCGATGCCAGGGAAATCGAGGAAACACGGCCAGTTTCCAAATTTTGGCTGTCTACACGTCCCCGCCTCCGCTGCGAGGCTGCCTATGTGGCCGGGCTCCGAAGGCAAGGCCGAACGAAATCCTGGCAGCCTGGGCCCCAGCAGTCCAATGCTTTATGGACGTGGGGACACGGATGACCTGTTTGCCACATACAGGAGGGATCCTTGGGCCCTTCGCTGGCTCGCCATTCAGCTCCACGACGTCCACTACTGGCCCTGGCCTTTGCTTTGGCTGGTGCCCCATTAAACGTGTGCTCCGGAGCGATGTTTCTCCACCCATCACTATCATTCTGCCACCAGGGGATCTGTGAGTGTGGGAGTCACCATTTGTCACTGGCAGCAGTGTCACAAGTCTCTAGACTTACAGCTACCCGCTGACCTAGGCTGCCTTCTGCCCCAGGCAAGGTCCCGAATCCTTTATCCCAGATGCTGACACCTGGGCACTGGCGGACGTTGATTTTTATCAACACAGAGGTCTGAGTGAGGGTCAGAGGACCAGGTAGGTGAAGTGAAGGGCAGGTGGGCGGGGCTGAGGCTTCTTTGCCATCACCATAGAGACAGTCCCCTCACCGCAAGAGTGGGCGGATCTTGTCATGGGCCTGGTGACAAGACTGAGCCAATGCCAGAGATCCGGCCCACCAGGCAGATGACACAGGGCCCTCCATTGTGACCTATGACACCTAGTGGCCACAGGATTTGAGCACACCCCGGGAAAGGCCACGCAGGCACAAGGGAGCCCCTGGTGCGGACTGCTTCAGGGCATTGGCAGAGCACGCCAGGTACCTCTTTCCCACTTGCCTGAGGATATCAGTAGGCAAGGCATCCCCACTCAGCATCTCTTGCCTCTCTCTGTCTCTCTCTGCTTGTGTTCGTTCTCTGAAATCTCTTCCTTCTCCCCCTTGTCACTTCACACCTTGGAGTGCCTGACAGAGGGCCTAGACACCAAAGAGCAAAGGGGGAAGGCCTCTGGCTCTACTGCTTGCCCATGGGGAGAGAAGTTCTGGTAGTCTATCTGGAAGGTCTAGAGAGTAGTGATTGACTGGGGAGCTACATCACGGGCGGACCTGGCCAGGTGAAGCTTGACATCACCGTGGGACCTGGCCAGGGGAAGCTCGCTGACAAGTGGCAGCCTCTCCGGAGACTACTAATTCCGCGGATAACATTCTATGCAAATAATCGGCTGAGTGCCATGGGCAGAAAACATTGACCCATACCTGCCAGAGGCCTATTCTGGGTCTGAAGAGTCCACCCTGGTCTCCAGCAACTCATCATCTCAGCACACACTTTGCTGCACACTTGGAAACCGCCTCTCTCCACCAATGTCTTCACCTGCTAGGAAACACACGATGTCACTCAGCCAAAGGAGAGCACAGGCAAAGTCAACTGAAGCCCCCATTTTCAAGATTTTGCCCTCTGCTGCTCCACAGCCTCCGGTGGCACACCGCATGTGCGTCACTTCTCGGTAGACAAGGCCGAAATCCGGGCATCCAGGGCCCCAGCCGTCCAGAGTCTACGGATGGCGGCATATGGATCACCTCTTTGCCTCGTACAGCAGGGAGGCCTGGGCCCTAGACTGGCTCCGCTAGAGCTCCACGACCTCAGCTATTTTCCCTGACCTTCGGCCCGTGCCCTCGTGAGTGTGTCATCTCTACTTCCACTTCTCTTCTCACCAGACTGAATCCGCCACCTGCGGATACCTGAGCGTGGACATCAACATCTATCACTGCCTGCAGTGTCACAGGTCACTAGGTGTCTAGGCTCAGGCTGACCTTGGTTGTCTTCTGCCCATGCAAGGAGCCTAATCCTTCCAAGGAAATCAGGACACGTGCTCACTGGCCGACATCCTTTCTTTCATCCACACAGCCGTCTAGATGAGGGGAAAGAGGCCAGGTAGGCCAGGTGAAGGCTGAGTGTGGGGCCTAAGGCTTCTTTCCCAATCGCCATGGTGACAGCCACCGCAAGGCTGGGCGGAACTTCTGACGGGGACGAGTCACAAACACTGAGCCAATAGGAGAGGTCCAGCCTAACCGGCCAGTTCCGCAGAGCCCTCCATTTTACCCATGGACACACAACTGCCCCTTGCCTCTTTGGCCACAAAATCCAGGGCACCCAGGGAATAACTTCACAGTAGGCAACCCCTGATGTCAACACGTTCGACACACTGGGACAGCAGGCAGGTACCTCTTTTCCACTTACGCTAGGATATCACTAGGCAAGGCGCCCTTCCTCAGCATCTGTGGCCTCTCTCTATCTGCTCACTCAGAGGAATCTCTTCATTCTACCCCTGAGACACATCACAAGTATGAGGGGCCTGAGAGAGAGCCTAGAGATGGAACGGGGGAGGCTTCTGGCTGTACTGCTTCCCCGTGGGTAGGGAATAGCAGGTAGTCTCTCTGGAAGGTCTTAGCTTCTGTTGACTGACATGCTCAATACAGTAGGGGCGGACCCTGGCCAGGTGGAGCTTGTGGGCAGATGCAACCTCTCCGGCGACGAATAATTGCGCTGCTGCTTTGTATGGTGAAAACCTCCCCCCGACAAGGGGGATGGCTAGAGAACATTGACCCACACCCGCCAGGGGCCTTTCCTGGGACTAATTATCCCAACATGGTCTCAACGTCGTCACCCACTCAACACACACCTTTCCTGCACACGTAATCCTGCCTTTCTCCCTCAGGGCCCTATCCTACCAGGAAAAAAAGCAAGCCGCTCAAAAAGGCCGATGCCAGGGAAATCGAGGAAACGCGGCCAGTTTCCAAATTTTTGCTGTCTACACGTCCCCGCCTAAGCTGCGAGGCTGCCTATGTGACCGGGCTCCGAAGGCAAGGCCGAAATCCTGGCAGCCTGGGCCCCAGCAGTCCAATGCTTTATGGACGTGGGGACACGGATGACCTGTTCGCCACATACAGGAGGGATCCTTGGGCCCTTCGCTGGCTCGCCATTCAGCTCCACGACGTCCACTACTGGCCCTGGCCTTTGCTTTGGCTGGTGCCCCATTAAACGTGTGCTCCGGAGCGATGTTTCTCCACCCATCACTATCATTCTGCCACCAGGGGATCTGTGAGTGTGGGAGTCACCATTTGTCACTGGCAGCAGTGTCACAAGTCACTAGACTTCCAGCTACCCGCTGACCTAGGCTGCCTTCTGCCCCAGGCAAGGTCCCGAATCCTTTATCCCAGATGCTGACACCTGGGCACTGGCGGACATTGATTTTTATCAACACAGAGGTCTGAGTGAGGGTCAGAGGACCAGGTAGGTGAAGTGAAGGCCAGGTCGGCGGGGCTAAGGCTTCTTTGCCATCACCATAGAGACAGTCCCCCCACTGCAAGAGTGGGCGGAGCTTGTCATGGGCCTGGTGACAAGACTGAGCCAATGGCAGCGATCCGGCCCGCCAGGCAGATGACACAGGACCCTCCATTGTGACCCATGACACCTAGTGGCCACAGGATTTGAGCACACCCCGGGAAAGGCTACGCAGGCACAAGGGAGCCCCTGGTGCGGACTGCTTCAGGGCATTGGCAGAACACGCCAGGTACCTCTTTCCCACTTGCCTGAGGATATCAGTAGGCAAGGCATCCCCACTCAGCATCTCTTGCCTCTCTCTGTCTCTCTCTGCTTGTCTTCATTCTCTGAAATCTCTTTCTTCTCCCCCTTGTCACTTCACACCTTGGAGTGCCTGACGGAGGGCCTAGAGACCAAAGAGCAAAGGGGGAAGGCCTCTGGCTCTACTACTTGCCCATGGGGAGAGAAGTTCTGGTAGTCTATCTGGAAGGTCTAGAGAGTAGTGATTGGTTGGGGAGCTACATCACGGGCGGACCTGGCCAGGTGAAGCTCGCTGACAAGTGGCAGCCTCTCCGGAGACTACTAATTCCGCTGATAACATTCTATGCAAATAACCGGCTGAGTGCCATGGGAAGAAAACATTGACACATACCTGCCAGAGGCCTATTCTGGGTCTGGACAGTCCACCCTGGTCTCCAGCAACTCATCATCTCAGCACACACTTTGCCTGCACGCATGGAAACTGCCTCTCTCCACCAATGTCTTCACCTGCTAGGAAACGCACGATGTCACTCAGCCAAAGGAGAGCACAGGCAAAGTCAACTGAAGCCCCCATTTTCAAGATTTTGCCCTCTGCCTCTCCACAGCCTGCGGTGGCACACCGCATGTGCGTCCCTTCTCGGTAGACAAGGCCGAAATCCGGGCATCCAGGGCCCCAGCCGTCCAGAGTCTACGGATGGCGGCATATGGATCACCTCTTTGCCTCGTACAGCAGGGAGGCCTGGGCCCTAGACTGGCTCCGCTAGAGCTCCACGACCTCAGCTATTTTCCCTGACCTTCGGCCCGTGCCCTCGTGAGCGTGTCATCTCTACTTCCACTTCTCTTCCCACCACACTGAATCCGCCACCTGCGGATACCTGAGCGTGGACATCAACATCTCTCACTGGCTGCAGTGTCACAGGTCACTAGGTGTCTAGGCTCAGGCTGACCTTGGCTGTCTTCTGCCCAGGCAAGGAGCCTAATCCTTCCAAGGAAATCAGGACACGTGCTCACTGGCCGACATCCTTTCTTTCATCCACACAGCCGTCTAGATGAGGGGAAAGAGGCCAGGTAGGCCAGGTGAAGGCTGAGTGTGGGGCCTAAGGCTTCTTTCCCAATCGCCATGGTGACAGCCACCGCAAGGCTGGGCGGAACTTCTGACGGGGACGAGTCACAAACACTGAGCCAATAGGAGAGGTCCAGCCTAACCGGCCAGTTCCGCAGAGCCCTCCATTTTACCCATGGACACACAACGGCCCCTTGCCTCTTTGGCCACAAAATCCAGGGCACCCAGGGAATAACTTCACAGTAGGCAACCCCTGATGTCAACACGTTCGACACACTGGGACAGCAGGCAGGTACCTCTTTTCCACTTACGCTAGGATATCACTAGGCAAGGCGCCCTTCCTCAGCATCTGTGGCCTCTCTGTATCTGTTCACTCAGAGGAATCTCTTCATTCTACCCCTGAGACACATCACAAGTATGAGGGGCCTGAGAGAGAGCCTAGAGATGGAACGGGGGAGGCTTCTGGCTGTACTGCTTCCCCGTGGGTAGAGGATAGCAGGTAGTCTCTCTGGAAGGTCTTAGCTTCTGTTGACTGACATGCTCAATACAGTAGGGGCGGACCCTGGCCAGGTGGAGCTTGTGGGCAGATGCAACCTCTCCGGCGACGAATGATTGCGCTGCTGCTTTGTATGGTGAAAAGCTCCCCCCGCCAAGGGGGATGGGTGGAGAACATTGACCCACACCCGCCAGGGGCCTTTCCTGGGACTAAAGATCCCAACATGGTCTCAACGTCGTCACCCTCTCAACACACACCTTTCCTGCACACGTAATCCTGCCTTTCTCCCTCAGGGCCCTATCCTACCAGGAAAAAAAGCAAGCCGCTCAAAAAGGCCGATGCCAGGGAAATCGAGGAAACACGGCCAGTTTCCAAACTTTTGCTGTCTACACGTCCCCACGTCCGCTGCAAGGCTGCCTATGCGGCCGGGCCCCGAAGGCAAGGCCGAAATCCTGGCAGCCTGGGCCCCAGCAGTCCAATGCTTTATGGACGTGGGGACACGGATGACCTGTTCGCCACATACAGGAGGGATCCTTGGGCCCTTCGCTGTCTCGCCATTCAGCTCCACGACGTCCACTACTGGCCCTGGCCTTTGCTTTGGCTGGTGCCCCATTAAACGTGTGCTCCGGAGCGATGTTTCTCCACCCATCACTATCATTCTGCCACCAGGGGATCTGTGAGTGTGGGAGTCACCATTTGTCACTGGCAGCAGTGTCACAAGTCACTAGACTTCCAGCTACCCGCTGACCTAGGCTGCCTTCTGCCCCAGGCAAGGTCCCGAATCCTTTATCCCAGATGCTGACACCTGGGCACTGGCGGACATTGATTTTTATCAACACAGAGGTCTGAGTGAGGGTCAGAGGACCAGGTAGGTGAAGTGAAGGCCAGGTGGGCGGGGCTAAGGCTTCTTTGCCATCACAATAGAGACAGTCCCCCCACCGCAAGAGTGGGCGGAGCTTGTCATGGGCCTGGTGACAAGACTGAGCCAATGGCAGAGATCTGGCCCGCCAGGCAGATGACACAGGGCCGTCCATTGTGACCTATGACACCTAGTGGCCACAGGATTTGAGCACACCCCGGGAAAGGCCACGCAGGCACAAGGGAGCCCCTGGTGCGGAGTGCTTCAGGGCATTGGCAGAACACGCCAGGTACCTCTTTCCCACTTGCCTGAGGATATCAGTAGGCAAGGCATCCTACTCAGCATCTCTTGCCTCTCTCTGTCTCTCTCTGCTTGTCTTCGTTCTCTGAAATCTCTTCCTTCTCCCCCTTGTCACTTCACACCTTGGAGTGCCTGACAGAGGGCCTAGAGACCAAAGAGCAAAGGGGGAAGGCCTCTGGCTCTACTGCTTGCCCATGGGGAGAGAAGTTCTGGTAGTCTATCTGGAAGGTCTAGAGAGTAGTGATTGGTTGGGGAGCTACATCACGGGCGGACCTGGCCAGGTGAAGCTCGCTGACAAGTGGCAGCCTCTCTGGAGACTACTAATTCCGCTGATAACATTCTATGCAAATAACCGGCTGAGTGCCATGGGAAGAAAACATTGACACATACCTGCCAGAGGCCTATTCTGGGTCTGGACAGTCCACCCTGGTCTCCAGCAACTCATCATCTCAGCACACACTTTGCTGCACACTTGGAAACCGCCTCTATCCACCAATGTCTTCACCTGCTAGGAAACGAACGATGTCACTCAGCCAAAGGAGAGCACAGGCAAAGTCAACTGAAGCCCCCATTTTCAAGATTTTGCCCTCTGCGTCTCCACAGCCTGCGGTGACACACCGCATGTGCGTCGCTTCTCGGTAGACAAGGCCGAAATCCGGGCATCCAGGGCCCCAGCCGTCCAGAGTCTACGGATGGCGGCATATGGATCACCTCCTTGCCTCGTACAGCAGGGAGGTCTGGGACCTAGACTGGCTCCACTAGAGCTCCACGACCTCAGCTATTTTCCCTGACCTTCGGCCCGTGCCCTCGTGAGCGTGTCATCTCTACTTCCACTTCTCTTCCCACCACACTGAATCCGCCACCTGCGGATACCTGAGCGTGGACATCAACATCTCTCACTGGCTGCAGTGTCACAGGTCACTAGGTGTCTAGGCTCAGGCTGACCTTGGCTGTCTTCTGCCCAGGCAAGGAGCCTAATCCTTCCAAGGAAATCAGGACACGTGCTCACTGGCCGACATCCTTTCTTTCATCCACACAGCCGTCTAGATGAGGGGAAAGAGGCCAGGTAGGCCAGGTGAAGGCTGAGTGTGGGGCCTAAGGCTTCTTTCCCAACCGCCATGGTGACAGCCACCGCAAGGCTGGGCGGAACTTCTGACGGGGACGAGTCACAAACACTGAGCCAATAGGAGAGGTCCAGCCTAACCGGCCAGTTCCGCAGAGCCCTCCATTTTACCCATGGACACACAACGGCCCCTTGCCTCTTTGGCCACAAAATCCAGGGCACCCAGGGAATAACTTCACAGTAGGCAACCCCTGATGTCAACACGTTCGACACACTGGGACAGCAGGCAGGTACCTCTTTTCCACTTACGCTAGGATATCACTAGGCAAGGCGCCCTTCCTCAGCATCTGTGGCCTCTCTGTATCTGTTCACTCAGAGGAATCTCTTCATTCTACCCCTGAGACACATCACAAGTATGAGGGGCCTGAGAGAGAGCCTAGAGATGGAACGGGGGAGGCTTCTGGCTGTACTGCTTCCCCGTGGGTAGAGAATAGCAGGTAGTCTCTCTGGAAGGTCTTAGCTTCTGTTGACTGACATGCTCAATACAGTAGGGGTGGACCCTGGCCAGGTGGAGCTTGTGGGCAGATGCAACCTCTCCGGCGACGAATGATTGCGCTGCTGCTTTGTATGATGAAAAGCTCCCCCCGCCAAGGGGGATGGGAGGAGAACATTGACCCACACCCGCCAGGGGCCTTTCCTGGGACTAAAGATCCTAACATGGTCTCAAGGTCGTCACCCTCTCAACACACACCTTTCCTGCACACGTAATCCTGCCTTTCTCCCTCAGGGCCCTATCCTACCAGGAAAAAAAGCAAGCCGCTCAAAAAGGCCGATGCCAGGGAAATCGAGGAAACACGGCCAGTTTCCAAACTTTTGCTGTCTACACGTCCCCGCCTCCGCTGCAAGGCTGCCTATGCGGCCGGGCTCCGATGGCAAGGCCGAAATCCTGGCAGCCTGGGCCCCAGCAGTCCAATGCTTTATGGACGTGGGGACACGGATGACCTGTTCGCCACATACAGGAGGGATCCTTGGGCCCTTCGCTGGCTCGCCATTCAGCTCCACGACGTCCACTACTGGCCCTGGCCTTTGCTTTGGCTGGTGCCCCATTAAACGTGTGCTCCGGAGCGATGTTTCTCCACCCATCACTAGCATTCTGCCACCAGGGGATATGTGAGTGTGGGAGTCACCATTTGTCACTGGCAGCAGTGTCACAAGTCACTAGACTTCCAGCTACCCGCTGACCTAGGCTGCCTTCTGCCCCAGGCAAGGTCCCGAATCCTTTATCCCAGATGCTGACACCTGGGCACTGGCGGACATTGATTTTTATCAACACAGAGGTCTGAGTGAGGGTCAGAGGGCCAGGTAGGTGAAGTGAAGGCCAGGTGGGCGGGGCTGAGGCTTCTTTGCCATCACCATAGAGACAGTCCCCCCACCGCAAGAGTGGGCGGAGCTTGGGATGGGCCTGGTGACAAGACTGAGCCAATGGCAGAGATCCGGCCCGCCAGGCAGATGACACAGGGCCCTCCATTGTGACCTATGACCCCTAGTGGCCACAGGATTTGAGCACGCCCCGGGAAAGGCTACGCAGGCACAAGGGAGCCCCTGGTGCGGACTGCTTCAGGGCATTGGCAGAGCACGCCAGGTACCTCTTTCCCACTTTCCTGAGGATATCAGTAGGCAAGGCATCCCCACTCAGCATCTCTTGCCTCTCTCTGTCTCTCTCTGCTTGTCTTCGTTCTCTGAAATCTCTTCCTTCTCCCCCTTGTCACTTCACACCTTGGAGTGCCTGACAGAGGGCCTAGAGACCAAAGAGCAAAGGGGGAAGGCCTCTGGCTCTACTGCTTGCCCATGGGGAGAGAAGTTCTGGCAGTCTATCTGGAAGGTCTAGAGAGTAGTGATTGATTGGGGAGCTACATCACGGGCGGACCTGGCCAGGTGAAGCTTGACATCACCGTGGGACCTGGCCAGGTGAAGCTCGCTGACAAGTGGCAGCCTCTCCGGAGACTACTAATTCCGCTCCTAACATTCTATGCAAATAACCGGCTGAGTGCCATGGGCAGAAAACATTGACACATACCTGCCAGAGGCCTATTTTGGGTCTGGAGAGTCCACCCTGGTCTCCCCTGCAACTCATCATCTCAGCACACACTTTGCCTGCACGCATGGAAACCGCCTCTCTCCACGAATGTCTTCACCTGCTAGGAAACACACGATGTCACTCAGCCAAAGGAGAGCACAGGCCAAGTCAACTGAAGCCCCCATTTTCAAGATTTTGCCCTCTGCTGCTCCACAGCCTCCGGTGGCACACTGCATGTGCGTCACTTCTCGGTGGACGAGGCCGAAATCCGGGCATCCAGGGCCCCAGCCGTCCAGAATCTACGGATGGCGGCATATGGATCACCTCTTTGCCTCGTACAGCAGGGAGGCCTGGGCCCTAGACTGGCTCCGCTAGAGCTCCACGACCTCAGCTATTTTCCCTGACCTTTGGCCTGTGCCCTCGTGAGTGTGTCATCTCTACTTCCACTTCTCTTCCCACCACACTGAATCCGCCACCTGCGGATACCTGAGCGTGGACATCAACATCTATCACTGGCTGCAGTGTCACAGGTCACTAGGTGTCTAGGCTCAGGCTGACCTTGGCTGTCTTCTGCCCAGGCAAGGAACCTAATCCTTCCAAGGAAATCAGGACACGTGCTCACTGGCCGACATCCTTTCTTTCATCCACACAGCGGTCTAGATGAGGGGAAAGAGGCCAGGTAGGCCAGGTGAGGGCTGAGTGTGGGGCCTAAGGCTTCTTTCCCAATCACCATGCTGACAGCCACCGGAAGGCTGGGCGGAACTTCGGACGGGGACGAGTCACAAACACTCAGCCAATAGGAGAGGTCCAGCCTAACCGGCCAGTTCCGCAGAGCCCTCCATTTTACCCATGGACACACAACGGCCCCTTGCGTCTTTGGCCACAAAATCCAGGGCACCCAGGGAATAACTTCACAGTAGGCAACCCCTGATGTGAACACGTTCGACACACTGGGACAGCAGGCAGGTACCTCTTTTCCACTTACGCTAGGATATCACTAGGCAAGGCGCCCTTCCTCAGCATCTGTGGCCTCTCACGTATGTGTTCACTCAGAGGAATCTCTTCATTCTACCCCTGAGACACATCACAAGTATGAGGGGCCTGAGAGAGAGCCTAGAGATGGAACGGGGGAGGCTTCTGGCTGTATTGCTTCCCCGTGGGGACAGAATAGCAGGTAGTCTCTCTGGAAGGTCTTAGCTTCTGTTGACTGACACGAGCAATACAGTAGGGGCGGACCCTGGCCAGGTGGAGCTTGTGGGCAGATGCAACCTCTCCGGCGACGAATAATTGCGCTGCTGCTTTGTATGGTGAAAACCTCCCCCCGCCAAGGGGGATGGGTAGAGAACATTGACCCACACCCGCCAGGGGCCTTTCCTGGGACTAAAGATCCCAACGTGGTCTCAACGTCGTCACCCTCTCAACACACACCTTTCCTGCACACTTAATCCTGCCTTTCTCCGTCAGGGCCCTATCCTACCAGGAAAAAAAGCAAGCCGCTCAAAGAGGCCGATGCCAGGGAAATCGAGGAAACACTGCCAGTTTCCAAATTTTTGCTGTCTACACGTCCCCGCCTCCGGTGCAAGGCTGCCTATGTGGCCGGGCTCCGAAGGCAAGGCCGAAATCCTGGCAGCCTGGGCCCCAGCAGTGCAATGGTTCATGGACGTGGGGACACGGATGACCTGTTCGCCACATACAGGAGGGATCCTTGGGCCCTTCACTGGCTCGCCATTCAGCTCCACGACGTCCACTACTGGCCCTGGCCTTTGCTTTGGCTGGTGCCCCATTAAACGTGTGCTCCGGAGCGATGTTTCTCCACCCATCACTAGCATTCTGCCACCAGGGGATATGTGAGTGTGGGAGTCACCATTTGTCACTGGCAGCAGTGTCACAAGTCACTAGACTTCCAGCTACCCGCTGACCTAGGCTGCCTTCTGCCCCAGGCAAGGTCCCGAATCCTTTATCCCAGATGCTGACACCTGGGCACTGGCGGACATTGATTTTTATCAACCCAGAGGTCTGAGTGAGGGTCAGAGGGCCAGGTAGGTGAAGTGAAGGCCAGGTGGGCGGGGCTGAGGCTTCTTTGCCATCACCATAGAGACAGTCCCCCCACCGCAAGAGTGGGCGGAGCTTGGGATGGGCCTGGTGACAAGACTGAGCCAATGGCAGAGATCCGGCCCGCCAGGCAGATGACACAGGGCCCTCCATTGTGACCTATGACCCCTAGTGGCCACAGGATTTGAGCACGCCCCGGGAAAGGCTACGCAGGCACAAGGGAGCCCCTGGTGCGGACTGCTTCAGGGCATTGGCAGAGCACGCCAGGTACCTCTTTCCCACTTTCCTGAGGATATCAGTAGGCAAGGCATCCCCACTCAGCATCTCTTGCCTCTCTCTGTCTCTCTCTGCTTGTCTTCGTTCTCTGAAATCTCTTCCTTCTCCCCCTTGTCACTTCACACCTTGGAGTGCCTGACAGAGGGCCTAGAGACCAAAGAGCAAAGGGGGAAGGCCTCTGGCTCTACTGCTTGCCCATGGGGAGAGAAGTTCTGGGAGTCTATCTGGAAGGTCTAGAGAGTAGTGATTGATTGGGGAGCTACATCACGGGCGGACCTGGCCAGGTGAAGCTTGACATCACCGTGGGACCTGGCCAGGTGAAGCTCGCTGACAAGTGGCAGCCTCTCCGGAGACTACTAATTCCGCTCCTAACATTCTATGCAAATAACCGGCTGAGTGCCATGGGCAGAAAACATTGACACATACCTGCCAGAGGCCTATTCTGGGTCTGGAGAGTCCACCCTGGTCTCCCCTGCAACTCATCATCTCAGCACACACTTTGCCTGCACGCATGGAAACCGCCTCTCTCCACGAATGTCTTCACCTGCTAGGAAACACACGATGTCACTCAGCCAAAGGAGAGCACAGGCCAAGTCAACTGAAGCCCCCATTTTCAAGATTTTGCCCTCTGCTGCTCCACAGCCTCCGGTGGCACACTGCATGTGCGTCACTTCTCGGTGGACGAGGCCGAAATCCGGGCATCCAGGGCCCCAGCCGTCCAGAATCTACGGATGGCGGCATATGGATCACCTCTTTGCCTCGTACAGCAGGGAGGCCTGGGCCCTAGACTGGCTCCGCTAGAGCTCCACGACCTCAGCTATTTTCCCTGACCTTTGGCCTGTGCCCTCGTGAGTGTGTCATCTCTACTTCCACTTCTCTTCCCACCACACTGAATCCGCCACCTGCGGATACCTGAGCGTGGACATCAACATCTATCACTGGCTGCAGTGTCACAGGTCACTAGGTGTCTAGGCTCAGGCTGACCTTGGCTGTCTTCTGCCCAGGCAAGGAACCTAATCCTTCCAAGGAAATCAGGACACGTGCTCACTGGCCGACATCCTTTCTTTCATCCACACAGCGGTCTAGATGAGGGGAAAGAGGCCAGGTAGGCCAGGTGAGGGCTGAGTGTGGGGCCTAAGGCTTCTTTCCCAATCACCATGGTGACAGCCACCGGAAGGCTGGGCGGAACTTCGGACGGGGACGAGTCACAAACACTGAGCCAATAGGGGAGGTCCAGCCTAACCGGCCAGTTCCGCACAGCCCTCCATTTTACCCATGGACACACAACGGCCCCTTGCGTCTTTGGCCACAAAATCCAGGGCACCCGGGGAATAACTTCACAGTAGGCAACCCCTGATGTGAACACGTTCGACACACTGGGACAGCAGGCAGGTACCTCTTTTCCACTTACGCTAGGATATCACTAGGCAAGGCGCCCTTCCTCAGCATCTGTGGCCTCTCACGTATGTGTTCACTCAGAGGAATCTCTTCATTCTACCCCTGAGACACATCACAAGTATGAGGGGCCTGAGAGCCTAGAGATGGAACGGGGGAGGCTTCTGGCTGTACTGCTTCCCCATGGGGACAGAATAGCAGGTAGTCTCTCTGGAAGGTCTTAGCTTCTGTTGACTGACACGAGCAATACAGTAGGGGCGGACCCTGGCCAGGGGGAGCTTGTGGGCAGATGCAACCTCTCCGGCGACGAATAATTGCGCTGCTGCTTTGTATGGTGAAAACCTCCCCCCGCCAAGGGGGATGGGTAGAGAACATTGACCCACACCCGCCAGGGGCCTTTCCTGGGACTAAAGATCCCAACGTGGTCTCAACGTCGTCACCCTCTCAACACACACCTTTCCTGCACACTTAATCCTGCCTTTCTCCGTCAGGGCCCTATCCTACCAGGAAAAAAAGCAAGCCGCTCAAAGAGGCCGATGCCAGGGAAATCGAGGAAACACTGCCAGTTTCCAAATTTTTGCTGTCTACACGTCCCCGCCTCCGGTGCAAGGCTGCCTATGTGGCCGGGCTCCGAAGGCAAGGCCGAAATCCTGGCAGCCTGGGCCCCAGCAGTGCAATGGTTCATGGACGTGGGGACACGGATGACCTGTTCGCCACATACAGGAGGGATCCTTGGGCCCTTCACTGGCTCGCCATTCAGCTCCACGACGTCCACTACTGGCCCTGGCCTTTGCTTTGGCTGGTGCCCCATTAAACGTGTGCTCCGGAGCGATGTTTCTCCACCCATCACTAGCATTCTGCCACCAGGGGATATGTGAGTGTGGGAGTCACCATTTGTCACTGGCAGCAGTGTCACAAGTCACTAGACTTCCAGCTACCCGCTGACCTAGGCTGCCTTCTGCCCCAGGCAAGGTCCCGAATCCTTTATCCCAGATGCTGACACCTGGGCACTGGCGGACATTGATTTTTATCAACCCAGAGGTCTGAGTGAGGGTCAGAGGGCCAGGTAGGTGAAGTGAAGGCCAGGTGGGCGGGGCTGAGGCTTCTTTGCCATCACCATAGAGACAGTCCCCCCACCGCAAGAGTGGGCGGAGCTTGGGATGGGCCTGGTGACAAGACTGAGCCAATGGCAGAGATCCGGCCCGCCAGGCAGATGACACAGGGCCCTCCATTGTGACCTATGACCCCTAGTGGCCACAGGATTTGAGCACGCCCCGGGAAAGGCTACGCAGGCACAAGGGAGCCCCTGGTGCGGACTGCTTCAGGGCATTGGCAGAGCACGCCAGGTACCTCTTTCCCACTTTCCTGAGGATATCAGTAGGCAAGGCATCCCCACTCAGCATCTCTTGCCTCTCTCTGTCTCTCTCTGCTTGTCTTCGTTCTCTGAAATCTCTTCCTTCTCCCCCTTGTCACTTCACACCTTGGAGTGCCTGACAGAGGGCCTAGAGACCAAAGAGCAAAGGGGGAAGGCCTCTGGCTCTACTGCTTGCCCATGGGGAGAGAAGTTCTGGGAGTCTATCTGGAAGGTCTAGAGAGTAGTGATTGATTGGGGAGCTACATCACGGGCGGACCTGGCCAGGTGAAGCTTGACATCACCGTGGGACCTGGCCAGGTGAAGCTCGCTGACAAGTGGCAGCCTCTCCGGAGACTACTAATTCCGCTCCTAACATTCTATGCAAATAACCGGCTGAGTGCCATGGGCAGAAAACATTGACACATACCTGCCAGAGGCCTATTCTGGGTCTGGAGAGTCCACCCTGGTCTCCCCTGCAACTCATCATCTCAGCACACACTTTGCCTGCACGCATGGAAACCGCCTCTCTCCACGAATGTCTTCACCTGCTAGGAAACACACGATGTCACTCAGCCAAAGGAGAGCACAGGCCAAGTCAACTGAAGCCCCCATTTTCAAGATTTTGCCCTCTGCTGCTCCACAGCCTCCGGTGGCACACTGCATGTGCGTCACTTCTTGGTGGACGAGGCCGAAATCCGGGCATCCAGGGCCCCAGCCGTCCAGAATCTACGGATGGCGGCATATGGATCACCTCTTTGCCTCGTACAGCAGGGAGGCCTGGGCCCTAGACTGGCTCCGCTAGAGCTCCACGACCTCAGCTATTTTCCCTGACCTTTGGCCTGTGCCCTCCTGAGTGTGTCATCTCTACTTCCACTTCTCTTCCCACCACACTGAATCCGCCACCTGCGGATACCTGAGCGTGGACATCAACATCTATCACTGGCTGCAGTGTCACAGGTCACTAGGTGTCTAGGCTCAGGCTGACCTTGGCTGTCTTCTGCCCAGGCAAGGAACCTAATCCTTCCAAGGAAATCAGGACACGTGCTCACTGGCCGACATCCTTTCTTTCATCCACACAGCGGTCTAGATGAGGGGAAAGAGGCCAGGTAGGCCAGGTGAGGGCTGAGTGTGGGGCCTAAGGCTTCTTTCCCAATCACCATGCTGACAGCCACCGGAAGGCTGGGCGGAACTTCGGACGGGGACGAGTCACAAACACTCAGCCAATAGGAGAGGTCCAGCCTAACCGGCCAGTTCCGCAGAGCCCTCCATTTTACCCATGGACAGACAACGGCCCCTTGCGTCTTTGGCCACAAAATCCAGGGCACCCAGGGAATAACTTCACAGTAGGCAACCCCTGATGTGAACACGTTCGACACACTGGGACAGCAGGCAGGTACCTCTTTTCCACTTACGCTAGGATATCACTAGGCAAGGCGCCCTTCCTCAGCATCTGTGGCCTCTCACGTATGTGTTCACTCAGAGGAATCTCTTCATTCTACCCCTGAGACACATCACAAGTATGAGGGGCCTGAGAGAGAGCCTAGAGATGGAACGGGGGAGGCTTCTGGCTGTACTGCTTCCCCGTGGGGACAGAATAGCAGGTAGTCTCTCTGGAAGGTCTTAGCTTCTGTTGACTGACACGAGCAATACAGTAGGGGCGGACCCTGGCCAGGTGGAGCTTGTGGGCAGATGCAACCTCTCCGGCGACGAATAATTGCGCTGCTGCTTTGTATGGTGAAAACCTCCCCCCGCCAAGGGGGATGGGTAGAGAACATTGACCCACACCCGCCAGGGGCCTTTCCTGGGACTAAAGATCCCAACGTGGTCTCAACGTCGTCACCCTCTCAACACACACCTTTCCTGCACACGTAATCCTGCCTTTCTCCGTCAGGGCCCTATCCTACCAGGAAAAAAAGCAAGCCGCTCAAAGAGGCCGATGCCAGGGAAATCGAGGAAACACTGCCAGTTTCCAAATTTTTGCTGTCTACACGTCCCCGCCTCCGGTGCAAGGCTGCCTATGTGGCCGGGCTCCGAAGGCAAGGCCGAAATCCTGGCAGCCTGGGCCCCAGCAGTGCAATGGTTCATGGACGTGGGGACACGGATGACCTGTTCGCCACATACAGGAGGGATCCTTGGGCCCTTCACTGGCTCGCCATTCAGCTCCACGACGTCCACTACTGGCCCTGGCCTTTGCTTTGGCTGGTGCCCCATTAAACGTGTGCTCCGGAGCGATGTTTCTCCACCCATCACTAGCATTCTGCCACCAGGGGATATGTGAGTGTGGGAGTCACCATTTGTCACTGGCAGCAGTGTCACAAGTCACTAGACTTCCAGCTACCCGCTGACCTAGGCTGCCTTCTGCCCCAGGCAAGGTCCCGAATCCTTTATCCCAGATGCTGACACCTGGGCACTGGCGGACATTGATTTTTATCAACCCAGAGGTCTGAGTGAGGGTCAGAGGGCCAGGTAGGTGAAGTGAAGGCCAGGTGGGCGGGGCTGAGGCTTCTTTGCCATCACCATAGAGACAGTCCCCCCACCGCAAGAGTGGGCGGAGCTTGGGATGGGCCTGGTGACAAGACTGAGCCAATGGCAGAGATCCGGCCCGCCAGGCAGATGACACAGGGCCCTCCATTGTGACCTATGACCCCTAGTGGCCACAGGATTTGAGCACGCCCCGGGAAAGGCTACGCAGGCACAAGGGAGCCCCTGGTGCGGACTGCTTCAGGGCATTGGCAGAGCACGCCAGGTACCTCTTTCCCACTTTCCTGAGGATATCAGTAGGCAAGGCATCCCCACTCAGCATCTCTTGCCTCTCTCTGTCTCTCTCTGCTTGTCTTCGTTCTCTGAAATCTCTTCCTTCTCCCCCTTGTCACTTCACACCTTGGAGTGCCTGACAGAGGGCCTAGAGACCAAAGAGCAAAGGGGGAAGGCCTCTGGCTCTACTGCTTGCCCATGGGGAGAGAAGTTCTGGGAGTCTATCTGGAAGGTCTAGAGAGTAGTGATTGATTGGGGAGCTACATCACGGGCGGACCTGGCCAGGTGAAGCTTGACATCACCGTGGGACCTGGCCAGGTGAAGCTCGCTGACAAGTGGCAGCCTCTCCGGAGACTACTAATTCCGCTCCTAACATTCTATGCAAATAACCGGCTGAGTGCCATGGGCAGAAAACATTGACACATACCTGCCAGAGGCCTATTCTGGGTCTGGAGAGTCCACCCTGGTCTCCCCTGCAACTCATCATCTCAGCACACACTTTGCCTGCACGCATGGAAACCGCCTCTCTCCACGAATGTCTTCACCTGCTAGGAAACACACGATGTCACTCAGCCAAAGGAGAGCACAGGCCAAGTCAACTGAAGCCCCCATTTTCAAGATTTTGCCCTCTGCTGCTCCACAGCCTCCGGTGGCACACTGCATGTGCGTCACTTCTCGGTGGACGAGGCCGAAATCCGGGCATCCAGGGCCCCAGCCGTCCAGAATCTACGGATGGCGGCATATGGATCACCTCTTTGCCTCGTACAGCAGGGAGGCCTGGGCCCTAGACTGGCTCCGCTAGAGCTCCACGACCTCAGCTATTTTCCCTGACCTTTGGCCTGTGCCCTCGTGAGTGTGTCATCTCTACTTCCACTTCTCTTCCCACCACACTGAATCCGCCACCTGCGGATACCTGAGCGTGGACATCAACATCTATCACTGGCTGCAGTGTCACAGGTCACTAGGTGTCTAGGCTCAGGCTGACCTTGGCTGTCTTCTGCCCAGGCAAGGAACCTAATCCTTCCAAGGAAATCAGGACACGTGCTCACTGGCCGACATCCTTTCTTTCATCCACACAGCGGTCTAGATGAGGGGAAAGAGGCCAGGTAGGCCAGGTGAGGGCTGAGTGTGGGGCCTAAGGCTTCTTTCCCAATCACCATGGTGACAGCCACCGGAAGGCTGGGCGGAACTTCGGACGGGGACGAGTCACAAACACTCAGCCAATAGGAGAGGTCCAGCCTAACCGGCCAGTTCCGCAGAGCCCTCCATTTTACCCATGGACAGACAACGGCCCCTTGCGTCTTTGGCCACAAAATCCAGGGCACCCGGGGAATAACTTCACAGTAGGCAACCCCTGATGTGAACACGTTCGACACACTGGGACAGCAGGCAGGTACCTCTTTTCCACTTACGCTAGGATATCACTAGGCAAGGCGCCCTTCCTCAGCATCTGTGGCCTCTCACGTATGTGTTCACTCAGAGGAATCTCTTCATTCTACCCCTGAGACACATCACAAGTATGAGGGGCCTGAGAGCCTAGAGATGGAACGGGGGAGGCTTCTGGCTGTACTGCTTCCCCGTGGGGACAGAATAGCAGGTAGTCTCTCTGGAAGGTCTTAGCTTCTGTTGACTGACACGAGCAATACAGTAGGGGCGGACCCTGGCCAGGTGGAGCTTGTGGGCAGATGCAACCTCTCCGGCGACGAATAATTGCGCTGCTGCTTTGTATGGTGAAAACCTCCCCCCGCCAAGGGGGATGGGTAGAGAACATTGACCCACACCCGCCAGGGGCCTTTCCTGGGACTAAAGATCCCAACGTGGTCTCAACGTCGTCACCCTCTCAACACACACCTTTCCTGCACACGTAATCCTGCCTTTCTCCGTCAGGGCCCTATCCTACCAGGAAAAAAAGCAAGCCGCTCAAAAAGGCCGATGCCAGGGAAATCGAGGAAACACGGCCAGTTTCCAAACTTTTGCTGTCTACACGTCCCCGCCTCCGCTGCAAGGCTGCCTATGCGGCCGGGCTCCGATGGCAAGGCCGAAATCCTGGCAGCCTGGGCCCCAGCAGTCCAATGCTTTATGGACGTGGGGACACGGATGACCTGTTCGCCACATACAGGAGGGATCCTTGGGCCCTTCGCTGGCTCGCCATTCAGCTCCACGACGTCCACTACTGGCCCTGGCCTTTGCTTTGGCTGGTGCCCCATTAAACGTGTGCTCCGGAGCGATGTTTCTCCACCCATCACTAGCATTCTGCCACCAGGGGATATGTGAGTGTGGGAGTCACCATTTGTCACTGGCAGCAGTGTCACAAGTCACTAGACTTCCAGCTACCCGCTGACCTAGGCTGCCTTCTGCCCCAGGCAAGGTCCCGAATCCTTTATCCCAGATGCTGACACCTGGGCACTGGCGGACATTGATTTTTATCAACACAGAGGTCTGAGTGAGGGTCAGAGGGCCAGGTAGGTGAAGTGAAGGCCAGGTGGGCGGGGCTGAGGCTTCTTTGCCATCACCATAGAGACAGTCCCCCCACCGCAAGAGTGGGCGGAGCTTGGGATGGGCCTGGTGACAAGACTGAGCCAATGGCAGAGATCCGGCCCGCCAGGCAGATGACACAGGGCCCTCCATTGTGACCTATGACCCCTAGTGGCCACAGGATTTGAGCACGCCCCGGGAAAGGCTACGCAGGCACAAGGGAGCCCCTGGTGCGGACTGCTTCAGGGCATTGGCAGAGCACGCCAGGTACCTCTTTCCCACTTTCCTGAGGATATCAGTAGGCAAGGCATCCCCACTCAGCATCTCTTGCCTCTCTCTGTCTCTCTCTGCTTGTCTTCGTTCTCTGAAATCTCTTCCTTCTCCCCCTTGTCACTTCACACCTTGGAGTGCCTGACAGAGGGCCTAGAGACCAAAGAGCAAAGGGGGAAGGCCTCTGGCTCTACTGCTTGCCCATGGGGAGAGAAGTTCTGGCAGTCTATCTGGAAGGTCTAGAGAGTAGTGATTGATTGGGGAGCTACATCATGGGCGGACCTGGCCAGGTGAAGCTTGACATCACCGTGGGACCTGGCCAGGTGAAGCTCGCTGACAAGTGGCAGCCTCTCCGGAGACTACTAATTCCGCTCCTAACATTCTATGCAAATAACCGGCTGAGTGCCATGGGCAGAAAACATTGACACATACCTGCCAGAGGCCTATTTTGGGTCTGGAGAGTCCACCCTGGTCTCCCCTGCAACTCATCATCTCAGCACACACTTTGCCTGCACGCATGGAAACCGCCTCTCTCCACGAATGTCTTCACCTGCTAGGAAACACACGATGTCACTCAGCCAAAGGAGAGCACAGGCCAAGTCAACTGAAGCCCCCATTTTCAAGATTTTGCCCTCTGCTGCTCCACAGCCTCCGGTGGCACACTGCATGTGCGTCACTTCTCGGTGGACGAGGCCGAAATCCGGGCATCCAGGGCCCCAGCCGTCCAGAATCTACGGATGGCGGCATATGGATCACCTCTTTGCCTCGTACAGCAGGGAGGCCTGGGCCCTAGACTGGCTCCGCTAGAGCTCCACGACCTCAGCTATTTTCCCTGACCTTTGGCCTGTGCCCTCGTGAGTGTGTCATCTCTACTTCCACTTCTCTTCCCACCACACTGAATCCGCCACCTGCGGATACCTGAGCGTGGACATCAACATCTATCACTGGCTGCAGTGTCACAGGTCACTAGGTGTCTAGGCTCAGGCTGACCTTGGCTGTCTTCTGCCCAGGCAAGGAACCTAATCCTTCCAAGGAAATCAGGACACGTGCTCACTGGCCGACATCCTTTCTTTCATCCACACAGCGGTCTAGATGAGGGGAAAGAGGCCAGGTAGGCCAGGTGAGGGCTGAGTGTGGGGCCTAAGGCTTCTTTCCCAATCACCATGCTGACAGCCACCGGAAGGCTGGGCGGAACTTCGGACGGGGACGAGTCACAAACACTCAGCCAATAGGAGAGGTCCAGCCTAACCGGCCAGTTCCGCAGAGCCCTCCATTTTACCCATGGACACACAACGGCCCCTTGCGTCTTTGGCCACAAAATCCAGGGCACCCAGGGAATAACTTCACAGTAGGCAACCCCTGATGTGAACACGTTCGACACACTGGGACAGCAGGCAGGTACCTCTTTTCCACTTACGCTAGGATATCACTAGGCAAGGCGCCCTTCCTCAGCATCTGTGGCCTCTCACGTATGTGTTCACTCAGAGGAATCTCTTCATTCTACCCCTGAGACACATCACAAGTATGAGGGGCCTGAGAGAGAGCCTAGAGATGGAACGGGGGAGGCTTCTGGCTGTATTGCTTCCCCGTGGGGACAGAATAGCAGGTAGTCTCTCTGGAAGGTCTTAGCTTCTGTTGACTGACACGAGCAATACAGTAGGGGCGGACCCTGGCCAGGTGGAGCTTGTGGGCAGATGCAACCTCTCCGGCGACGAATAATTGCGCTGCTGCTTTGTATGGTGAAAACCTCCCCCCGCCAAGGGGGATGGGTAGAGAACATTGACCCACACCCGCCAGGGGCCTTTCCTGGGACTAAAGATCCCAACGTGGTCTCAACGTCGTCACCCTCTCAACACACACCTTTCCTGCACACGTAATCCTGCCTTTCTCCGTCAGGGCCCTATCCTACCAGGAAAAAAAGCAAGCCGCTCAAAGAGGCCGATGCCAGGGAAATCGAGGAAACACTGCCAGTTTCCAAATTTTTGCTGTCTACACGTCCCCGCCTCCGGTGCAAGGCTGCCTATGTGGCCGGGCTCCGAAGGCAAGGCCGAAATCCTGGCAGCCTGGGCCCCAGCAGTGCAATGGTTCATGGACGTGGGGACACGGATGACCTGTTCGCCACATACAGGAGGGATCCTTGGGCCCTTCACTGGCTCGCCATTCAGCTCCACGACGTCCACTACTGGCCCTGGCCTTTGCTTTGGCTGGTGCCCCATTAAACGTGTGCTCCGGAGCGATGTTTCTCCACCCATCACTAGCATTCTGCCACCAGGGGATATGTGAGTGTGGGAGTCACCATTTGTCACTGGCAGCAGTGTCACAAGTCACTAGACTTCCAGCTACCCGCTGACCTAGGCTGCCTTCTGCCCCAGGCAAGGTCCCGAATCCTTTATCCCAGATGCTGACACCTGGGCACTGGCGGACATTGATTTTTATCAACCCAGAGGTCTGAGTGAGGGTCAGAGGGCCAGGTAGGTGAAGTGAAGGCCAGGTGGGCGGGGCTGAGGCTTCTTTGCCATCACCATAGAGACAGTCCCCCCACCGCAAGAGTGGGCGGAGCTTGGGATGGGCCTGGTGACAAGACTGAGCCAATGGCAGAGATCTGGCCCGCCAGGCAGATGACACAGGGCCCTCCATTGTGACCTATGACCCCTAGTGGCCACAGGATTTGAGCACGCCCCGGGAAAGGCTACGCAGGCACAAGGGAGCCCCTGGTGCGGACTGCTTCAGGGCATTGGCAGAGCACGCCAGGTACCTCTTTCCCACTTTCCTGAGGATATCAGTAGGCAAGGCATCCCCACTCAGCATCTCTTGCCTCTCTCTGTCTCTCTCTGCTTGTCTTCGTTCTCTGAAATCTCTTCCTTCTCCCCCTTGTCACTTCACACCTTGGAGTGCCTGACAGAGGGCCTAGAGACCAAAGAGCAAAGGGGGAAGGCCTCTGGCTCTACTGCTTGCCCATGGGGAGAGAAGTTCTGGGAGTCTATCTGGAAGGTCTAGAGAGTAGTGATTGATTGGGGAGCTACATCACGGGCGGACCTGGCCAGGTGAAGCTTGACATCACCGTGGGACCTGGCCAGGTGAAGCTCGCTGACAAGTGGCAGCCTCTCCGGAGACTACTAATTCCGCTCCTAACATTCTATGCAAATAACCGGCTGAGTGCCATGGGCAGAAAACATTGACACATACCTGCCAGAGGCCTATTCTGGGTCTGGAGAGTCCACCCTGGTCTCCCCTGCAACTCATCATCTCAGCACACACTTTGCCTGCACGCATGGAAACCGCCTCTCTCCACGAATGTCTTCACCTGCTAGGAAACACACGATGTCACTCAGCCAAAGGAGAGCACAGGCCAAGTCAACTGAAGCCCCCATTTTCAAGATTTTGCCCTCTGCTGCTCCACAGCCTCCGGTGGCACACTGCATGTGCGTCACTTCTCGGTGGACGAGGCCGAAATCCGGGCATCCAGGGCCCCAGCCGTCCAGAATCTACGGATGGCGGCATATGGATCACCTCTTTGCCTCGTACAGCAGGGAGGCCTGGGCCCTAGACTGGCTCCGCTAGAGCTCCACGACCTCAGCTATTTTCCCTGACCTTTGGCCTGTGCCCTCGTGAGTGTGTCATCTCTACTTCCACTTCTCTTCCCACCACACTGAATCCGCCACCTGCGGATACCTGAGCGTGGACATCAACATCTATCACTGGCTGCAGTGTCACAGGTCACTAGGTGTCTAGGCTCAGGCTGACCTTGGCTGTCTTCTGCCCAGGCAAGGAACCTAATCCTTCCAAGGAAATCAGGACACGTGCTCACTGGCCGACATCCTTTCTTTCATCCACACAGCGGTCTAGATGAGGGGAAAGAGGCCAGGTAGGCCAGGTGAGGGCTGAGTGTGGGGCCTAAGGCTTCTTTCCCAATCACCATGGTGACAGCCACCGGAAGGCTGGGCGGAACTTCGGACGGGGACGAGTCACAAACACTCAGCCAATAGGAGAGGTCCAGCCTAACCGGCCAGTTCCGCAGAGCCCTCCATTTTACCCATGGACAGACAACGGCCCCTTGCGTCTTTGGCCACAAAATCCAGGGCACCCGGGGAATAACTTCACAGTAGGCAACCCCTGATGTGAACACGTTCGACACACTGGGACAGCAGGCAGGTACCTCTTTTCCACTTACGCTAGGATATCACTAGGCAAGGCGCCCTTCCTCAGCATCTGTGGCCTCTCACGTATGTGTTCACTCAGAGGAATCTCTTCATTCTACCCCTGAGACACATCACAAGTATGAGGGGCCTGAGAGCCTAGAGATGGAACGGGGGAGGCTTCTGGCTGTACTGCTTCCCCGTGGGGACAGAATAGCAGGTAGTCTCTCTGGAAGGTCTTAGCTTCTGTTGACTGACACGAGCAATACAGTAGGGGCGGACCCTGGCCAGGTGGAGCTTGTGGGCAGATGCAACCTCTCCGGCGACGAATAATTGCGCTGCTGCTTTGTATGGTGAAAACCTCCCCCCGCCAAGGGGGATGGGTAGAGAACATTGACCCACACCCGCCAGGGGCCTTTCCTGGGACTAAAGATCCCAACGTGGTCTCAACGTCGTCACCCTCTCAACACACACCTTTCCTGCACACGTAATCCTGCCTTTCTCCGTCAGGGCCCTATCCTACCAGGAAAAAAAGCAAGCCGCTCAAAAAGGCCGATGCCAGGGAAATCGAGGAAACACGGCCAGTTTCCAAACTTTTGCTGTCTACACGTCCCCGCCTCCGCTGCAAGGCTGCCTATGCGGCCGGGCTCCGATGGCAAGGCCGAAATCCTGGCAGCCTGGGCCCCAGCAGTCCAATGCTTTATGGACGTGGGGACACGGATGACCTGTTCGCCACATACAGGAGGGATCCTTGGGCCCTTCGCTGGCTCGCCATTCAGCTCCACGACGTCCACTACTGGCCCTGGCCTTTGCTTTGGCTGGTGCCCCATTAAACGTGTGCTCCGGAGCGATGTTTCTCCACCCATCACTAGCATTCTGCCACCAGGGGATATGTGAGTGTGGGAGTCACCATTTGTCACTGGCAGCAGTGTCACAAGTCACTAGACTTCCAGCTACCCGCTGACCTAGGCTGCCTTCTGCCCCAGGCAAGGTCCCGAATCCTTTATCCCAGATGCTGACACCTGGGCACTGGCGGACATTGATTTTTATCAACACAGAGGTCTGAGTGAGGGTCAGAGGGCCAGGTAGGTGAAGTGAAGGCCAGGTGGGCGGGGCTGAGGCTTCTTTGCCATCACCATAGAGACAGTCCCCCCACCGCAAGAGTGGGCGGAGCTTGGGATGGGCCTGGTGACAAGACTGAGCCAATGGCAGAGATCCGGCCCGCCAGGCAGATGACACAGGGCCCTCCATTGTGACCTATGACCCCTAGTGGCCACAGGATTTGAGCACGCCCCGGGAAAGGCTACGCAGGCACAAGGGAGCCCCTGGTGCGGACTGCTTCAGGGCATTGGCAGAGCACGCCAGGTACCTCTTTCCCACTTTCCTGAGGATATCAGTAGGCAAGGCATCCCCACTCAGCATCTCTTGCCTCTCTCTGTCTCTCTCTGCTTGTCTTCATTCTCTGAAATCTCTTCCTTCTCCCCCTTGTCACTTCACACCTTGGAGTGCCTGACAGAGGGCCTAGAGACCAAAGAGCAAAGGGGGAAGGCCTCTGGCTCTACTGCTTGCCCATGGGGAGAGAAGTTCTGGCAGTCTATCTGGAAGGTCTAGAGAGTAGTGATTGATTGGGGAGCTACATCACGGGCGGACCTGGCCAGGTGAAGCTTGACATCACCGTGGGACCTGGCCAGGTGAAGCTCGCTGACAAGTGGCAGCCTCTCCGGAGACTACTAATTCCGCTCCTAACATTCTATGCAAATAACCGGCTGAGTGCCATGGGCAGAAAACATTGACACATACCTGCCAGAGGCCTATTCTGGGTCTGGAGAGTCCACCCTGGTCTCCCCTGCAACTCATCATCTCAGCACACACTTTGCCTGCACGCATGGAAACCGCCTCTCTCCACGAATGTCTTCACCTGCTAGGAAACACACGATGTCACTCAGCCAAAGGAGAGCACAGGCCAAGTCAACTGAAGCCCCCATTTTCAAGATTTTGCCCTCTGCTGCTCCACAGCCTCCGGTGGCACACTGCATGTGCGTCACTTCTCGGTGGACGAGGCCGAAATCCGGGCATCCAGGGCCCCAGCCGTCCAGAATCTACGGATGGCGGCATATGGATCACCTCTTTGCCTCGTACAGCAGGGAGGCCTGGGCCCTAGACTGGCTCCGCTAGAGCTCCACGACCTCAGCTATTTTCCCTGACCTTTGGCCTGTGCCCTCGTGAGTGTGTCATCTCTACTTCCACTTCTCTTCCCACCACACTGAATCCGCCACCTGCGGATACCTGAGCGTGGACATCAGCATCTATCACTGGCTGCAGTGTCACAGGTCACTAGGTGTCTAGGCTCAGGCTGACCTTGGCTGTCTTCTGCCCAGGCAAGGAACCTAATCCTTCCAAGGAAATCAGGACACGTGCTCACTGGCCGACATCCTTTCTTTCATCCACACAGCGGTCTAGATGAGGGGAAAGAGGCCAGGTAGGCCAGGTGAGGGCTGAGTGTGGGGCCTAAGGCTTCTTTCCCAATCACCATGCTGACAGCCACCGGAAGGCTGGGCGGAACTTCGGACGGGGACGAGTCACAAACACTCAGCCAATAGGAGAGGTCCAGCCTAACCGGCCAGTTCCGCAGAGCCCTCCATTTTACCCATGGACACACAACGGCCCCTTGCGTCTTTGGCCACAAAATCCAGGGCACCCAGGGAATAACTTCACAGTAGGCAACCCCTGATGTGAACACGTTCGACACACTGGGACAGCAGGCAGGTACCTCTTTTCCACTTACGCTAGGATATCACTAGGCAAGGCGCCCTTCCTCAGCATCTGTGGCCTCTCACGTATGTGTTCACTCAGAGGAATCTCTTCATTCTACCCCTGAGACACATCACAAGTATGAGGGGCCTGAGAGAGAGCCTAGAGATGGAACGGGGGAGGCTTCTGGCTGTATTGCTTCCCCGTGGGGACAGAATAGCAGGTAGTCTCTCTGGAAGGTCTTAGCTTCTGTTGACTGACACGAGCAATACAGTAGGGGCGGACCCTGGCCAGGTGGAGCTTGTGGGCAGATGCAACCTCTCCGGCGACGAATAATTGCGCTGCTGCTTTGTATGGTGAAAACCTCCCCCCGCCAAGGGGGATGGGTAGAGAACATTGACCCACACCCGCCAGGGGCCTTTCCTGGGACTAAAGATCCCAACGTGGTCTCAACGTCGTCACCCTCTCAACACACACCTTTCCTGCACACGTAATCCTGCCTTTCTCCGTCAGGGCCCTATCCTACCAGGAAAAAAAGCAAGCCGCTCAAAGAGGCCGATGCCAGGGAAATCGAGGAAACACTGCCAGTTTCCAAATTTTTGCTGTCTACACGTCCCCGCCTCCGGTGCAAGGCTGCCTATGTGGCCGGGCTCCGAAGGCAAGGCCGAAATCCTGGCAGCCTGGGCCCCAGCAGTGCAATGGTTCATGGACGTGGGGACACGGATGACCTGTTCGCCACATACAGGAGGGATCCTTGGGCCCTTCACTGGCTCGCCATTCAGCTCCACGACGTCCACTACTGGCCCTGGCCTTTGCTTTGGCTGGTGCCCCATTAAACGTGTGCTCCGGAGCGATGTTTCTCCACCCATCACTAGCATTCTGCCACCAGGGGATATGTGAGTGTGGGAGTCACCATTTGTCACTGGCAGCAGTGTCACAAGTCACTAGACTTCCAGCTACCTGCTGACCTAGGCTGCCTTCTGCCCCAGGCAAGGTCCCGAATCCTTTATCCCAGATGCTGACACCTGGGCACTGGCGGACATTGATTTTTATCAACCCAGAGGTCTGAGTGAGGGTCAGAGGGCCAGGTAGGTGAAGTGAAGGCCAGGTGGGCGGGGCTGAGGCTTCTTTGCCATCACCATAGAGACAGTCCCCCCACCGCAAGAGTGGGCGGAGCTTGGGATGGGCCTGGTGACAAGACTGAGCCAATGGCAGAGATCTGGCCCGCCAGGCAGATGACACAGGGCCCTCCATTGTGACCTATGACCCCTAGTGGCCACAGGATTTGAGCACGCCCCGGGAAAGGCTACGCAGGCACAAGGGAGCCCCTGGTGCGGACTGCTTCAGGGCATTGGCAGAGCACGCCAGGTACCTCTTTCCCACTTTCCTGAGGATATCAGTAGGCAAGGCATCCCCACTCAGCATCTCTTGCCTCTCTCTGTCTCTCTCTGCTTGTCTTCGTTCTCTGAAATCTCTTCCTTCTCCCCCTTGTCACTTCACACCTTGGAGTGCCTGACAGAGGGCCTAGAGACCAAAGAGCAAAGGGGGAAGGCCTCTGGCTCTACTGCTTGCCCATGGGGAGAGAAGTTCTGGGAGTCTATCTGGAAGGTCTAGAGAGTAGTGATTGATTGGGGAGCTACATCACGGGCGGACCTGGCCAGGTGAAGCTTGACATCACCGTGGGACCTGGCCAGGTGAAGCTCGCTGACAAGTGGCAGCCTCTCCGGAGACTACTAATTCCGCTCCTAACATTCTATGCAAATAACCGGCTGAGTGCCATGGGCAGAAAACATTGACACATACCTGCCAGAGGCCTATTCTGGGTCTGGAGAGTCCACCCTGGTCTCCCCTGCAACTCATCATCTCAGCACACACTTTGCCTGCACGCATGGAAACCGCCTCTCTCCACGAATGTCTTCACCTGCTAGGAAACACACGATGTCACTCAGCCAAAGGAGAGCACAGGCCAAGTCAACTGAAGCCCCCATTTTCAAGATTTTGCCCTCTGCTGCTCCACAGCCTCCGGTGGCACACTGCATGTGCGTCACTTCTCGGTGGACGAGGCCGAAATCCGGGCATCCAGGGCCCCAGCCGTCCAGAATCTACGGATGGCGGCATATGGATCACCTCTTTGCCTCGTACAGCAGGGAGGCCTGGGCCCTAGACTGGCTCCGCTAGAGCTCCACGACCTCAGCTATTTTCCCTGACCTTTGGCCTGTGCCCTCGTGAGTGTGTCATCTCTACTTCCACTTCTCTTCCCACCACACTGAATCCGCCACCTGCGGATACCTGAGCGTGGACATCAACATCTATCACTGGCTGCAGTGTCACAGGTCACTAGGTGTCTAGGCTCAGGCTGACCTTGGCTGTCTTCTGCCCAGGCAAGGAACCTAATCCTTCCAAGGAAATCAGGACACGTGCTCACTGGCCGACATCCTTTCTTTCATCCACACAGCGGTCTAGATGAGGGGAAAGAGGCCAGGTAGGCCAGGTGAGGGCTGAGTGTGGGGCCTAAGGCTTCTTTCCCAATCACCATGGTGACAGCCACCGGAAGGCTGGGCGGAACTTCGGACGGGGACGAGTCACAAACACTCAGCCAATAGGAGAGGTCCAGCCTAACCGGCCAGTTCCGCAGAGCCCTCCATTTTACCCATGGACAGACAACGGCCCCTTGCGTCTTTGGCCACAAAATCCAGGGCACCCGGGGAATAACTTCACAGTAGGCAACCCCTGATGTGAACACGTTCGACACACTGGGACAGCAGGCAGGTACCTCTTTTCCACTTACGCTAGGATATCACTAGGCAAGGCGCCCTTCCTCAGCATCTGTGGCCTCTCACGTATGTGTTCACTCAGAGGAATCTCTTCATTCTACCCCTGAGACACATCACAAGTATGAGGGGCCTGAGAGCCTAGAGATGGAACGGGGGAGGCTTCTGGCTGTACTGCTTCCCCGTGGGGACAGAATAGCAGGTAGTCTCTCTGGAAGGTCTTAGCTTCTGTTGACTGACACGAGCAATACAGTAGGGGCGGACCCTGGCCAGGTGGAGCTTGTGGGCAGATGCAACCTCTCCGGCGACGAATAATTGCGCTGCTGCTTTGTATGGTGAAAACCTCCCCCCGCCAAGGGGGATGGGTAGAGAACATTGACCCACACCCGCCAGGGGCCTTTCCTGGGACTAAAGATCCCAACGTGGTCTCAACGTCGTCACCCTCTCAACACACACCTTTCCTGCACACGTAATCCTGCCTTTCTCCGTCAGGGCCCTATCCTACCAGGAAAAAAAGCAAGCCGCTCAAAAAGGCCGATGCCAGGGAAATCGAGGAAACACGGCCAGTTTCCAAACTTTTGCTGTCTACACGTCCCCGCCTCCGCTGCAAGGCTGCCTATGCGGCCGGGCTCCGATGGCAAGGCCGAAATCCTGGCAGCCTGGGCCCCAGCAGTCCAATGCTTTATGGACGTGGGGACACGGATGACCTGTTCGCCACATACAGGAGGGATCCTTGGCCCTTCGCTGGCTCGCCATTCAGCTCCACGACGTCCACTACTGGCCCTGGCCTTTGCTTTGGCTGGTGCCCCATTAAACGTGTGCTCCGGAGCGATGTTTCTCCACCCATCACTAGCATTCTGCCACCAGGGGATATGTGAGTGTGGGAGTCACCATTTGTCACTGGCAGCAGTGTCACAAGTCACTAGACTTCCAGCTACCCGCTGACCTAGGCTGCCTTCTGCCCCAGGCAAGGTCCCGAATCCTTTATCCCAGATGCTGACACCTGGGCACTGGCGGACATTGATTTTTATCAACCCAGAGGTCTGAGTGAGGGTCAGAGGGCCAGGTAGGTGAAGTGAAGGCCAGGTGGGCGGGGCTGAGGCTTCTTTGCCATCACCATAGAGACAGTCCCCCCACCGCAAGAGTGGGCGGAGCTTGGGATGGGCCTGGTGACAAGACTGAGCCAATGGCAGAGATCCGGCCCGCCAGGCAGATGACACAGGGCCCTCCATTGTGACCTATGACCCCTAGTGGCCACAGGATTTGAGCACGCCCCGGGAAAGGCTACGCAGGCACAAGGGAGCCCCTGGTGCGGACTGCTTCAGGGCATTGGCAGAGCACGCCAGGTACCTCTTTCCCACTTTCCTGAGGATATCAGTAGGCAAGGCATCCCCACTCAGCATCTCTTGCCTCTCTCTGTCTCTCTCTGCTTGTCTTCGTTCTCTGAAATCTCTTCCTTCTCTCCCTTGTCACTTCACACCTTGGAGTGCCTGACAGAGGGCCTAGAGACCAAAGAGCAAAGCGGGAAGGCCTCTGGCTCTACTGCTTGCCCATGGGGAGAGAAGTTCTGGCAGTCTATCTGGAAGGTCTAGAGAGTAGTGATTGATTGGGGAGCTACATCACGGGCGGACCTGGCCAGGTGAAGCTTGACATCACCGTGGGACCTGGCCAGGTGAAGCTCGCTGACAAGTGGCAGCCTCTCCGGAGACTACTAATTCCGCTCCTAACATTCTATGCAAATAACCGGCTGAGTGCCATGGGCAGAAAACATTGACACATACCTGCCAGAGGCCTATTTTGGGTCTGGAGAGTCCACCCTGGTCTCCCCTGCAACTCATCATCTCAGCACACACTTTGCCTGCACGCATGGAAACCGCCTCTCTCCACGAATGTCTTCACCTGCTAGGAAACACACGATGTCACTCAGCCAAAGGAGAGCACAGGCCAAGTCAACTGAAGCCCCCATTTTCAAGATTTTGCCCTCTGCTGCTCCACAGCCTCCGGTGGCACACTGCATGTGCGTCACTTCTCGGTGACGAGGCCGAAATCCGGGCATCCAGGGCCCCAGCCGTCCAGAATCTACGGATGGCGGCATATGGATCACCTCTTTGCCTCGTACAGCAGGGAGGCCTGGGCCCTAGACTGGCTCCGCTAGAGCTCCACGACCTCAGCTATTTTCCCTGACCTTTGGCCTGTGCCCTCGTGAGTGTGTCATCTCTACTTCCACTTCTCTTCCCACCACACTGAATCCGCCACCTGCGGATACCTGAGCGTGGACATCAACATCTATCACTGGCTGCAGTGTCACAGGTCACTAGGTGTCTAGGCTCAGGCTGACCTTGGCTGTCTTCTGCCCAGGCAAGGAACCTAATCCTTCCAAGGAAATCAGGACACGTGCTCACTGGCCGACATCCTTTCTTTCATCCACACAGCGGTCTAGATGAGGGAAAGAGGCCAGGTAGGCCAGGTGAGGGCTGAGTGTGGGGCCTAAGGCTTCTTTCCCAATCACCATGCTGACAGCCACCGGAAGGCTGGGCGGAACTTCGGACGGGGACGAGTCACAAACACTCAGCCAATAGGAGAGGTCCAGCCTAACCGGCCAGTTCCGCAGAGCCCTCCATTTTACCCATGGACACACAACGGCCCCTTGCGTCTTTGGCCACAAAATCCAGGGCACCCAGGGAATAACTTCACAGTAGGCAACCCCTGATGTGAACACGTTCGACACACTGGGACAGCAGGCAGGTACCTCTTTTCCACTTACGCTAGGATATCACTAGGCAAGGCGCCCTTCCTCAGCATCTGTGGCCTCTCACGTATGTGTTCACTCAGAGGAATCTCTTCATTCTACCCCTGAGACACATCACAAGTATGAGGGGCCTGAGAGAGAGCCTAGAGATGGAACGGGGGAGGCTTCTGGCTGTATTGCTTCCCCGTGGGGACAGAATAGCAGGTAGTCTCTCTGGAAGGTCTTAGCTTCTGTTGACTGACACGAGCAATACAGTAGGGGCGGACCCTGGCCAGGTGGAGCTTGTGGGCAGATGCAACCTCTCCGGCGACGAATAATTGCGCTGCTGCTTTGTATGGTGAAAACCTCCAATACTATCTCTCTATGTGGGTAGAGAACATTGACCCACACCCGCCAGGGGCCTTTCCTGGGACTAAAGATCCCAACGTGGTCTCAACGTCGTCACCCTCTCAACACACACCTTTCCTGCACACGTAATCCTGCCTTTCTCCGTCAGGGCCCTATCCTACCAGGAAAAAAAGCAAGCCGCTCAAAGAGGCCGATGCCAGGGAAATCGAGGAAACACTGCCAGTTTCCAAATTTTTGCTGTCTACACGTCCCCGCCTCCGGTGCAAGGCTGCCTATGTGGCCGGGCTCCGAAGGCAAGGCCGAAATCCTGGCAGCCTGGGCCCCAGCAGTGCAATGGTTCATGGACGTGGGGACACGGATGACCTGTTCGCCACATACAGGAGGGATCCTTGGGCCCTTCACTGGCTCGCCATTCAGCTCCACGACGTCCACTACTGGCCCTGGCCTTTGCTTTGGCTGGTGCCCCATTAAACGTGTGCTCCGGAGCGATGTTTCTCCACCCATCACTAGCATTCTGCCACCAGGGGATATGTGAGTGTGGGAGTCACCATTTGTCACTGGCAGCAGTGTCACAAGTCACTAGACTTCCAGCTACCCGCTGACCTAGGCTGCCTTCTGCCCCAGGCAAGGTCCCGAATCCTTTATCCCAGATGCTGACACCTGGGCACTGGCGGACATTGATTTTTATCAACCCAGAGGTCTGAGTGAGGGTCAGAGGGCCAGGTAGGTGAAGTGAAGGCCAGGTGGGCGGGGCTGAGGCTTCTTTGCCATCACCATAGAGACAGTCCCCCCACCGCAAGAGTGGGCGGAGCTTGGGATGGGCCTGGTGACAAGACTGAGCCAATGGCAGAGATCCGGCCCGCCAGGCAGATGACACAGGGCCCTCCATTGTGACCTATGACCCCTAGTGGCCACAGGATTTGAGCACGCCCCGGGAAAGGCTACGCAGGCACAAGGGAGCCCCTGGTGCGGACTGCTTCAGGGCATTGGCAGAGCACGCCAGGTACCTCTTTCCCACTTTCCTGAGGATATCAGTAGGCAAGGCATCCCCACTCAGCATCTCTTGCCTCTCTCTGTCTCTCTCTGCTTGTCTTCGTTCTCTGAAATCTCTTCCTTCTCCCCCTTGTCACTTCACACCTTGGAGTGCCTGACAGAGGGCCTAGAGACCAAAGAGCAAAGGGGGAAGGCCTCTGGCTCTACTGCTTGCCCATGGGGAGAGAAGTTCTGGGAGTCTATCTGGAAGGTCTAGAGAGTAGTGATTGATTGGGGAGCTACATCACGGGCGGACCTGGCCAGGTGAAGCTTGACATCACCGTGGGACCTGGCCAGGTGAAGCTCGCTGACAAGTGGCAGCCTCTCCGGAGACTACTAATTCCGCTCCTAACATTCTATGCAAATAACCGGCTGAGTGCCATGGGCAGAAAACATTGACACATACCTGCCAGAGGCCTATTCTGGGTCTGGAGAGTCCACCCTGGTCTCCCCTGCAACTCATCATCTCAGCACACACTTTGCCTGCACGCATGGAAACCGCCTCTCTCCACGAATGTCTTCACCTGCTAGGAAACACACGATGTCACTCAGCCAAAGGAGAGCACAGGCCAAGTCAACTGAAGCCCCCATTTTCAAGATTTTGCCCTCTGCTGCTCCACAGCCTCCGGTGGCACACTGCATGTGCGTCACTTCTCGGTGGACGAGGCCGAAATCCGGGCATCCAGGGCCCCAGCCGTCCAGAATCTACGGATGGCGGCATATGGATCACCTCTTTGCCTCGTACAGCAGGGAGGCCTGGGCCCTAGACTGGCTCCGCTAGAGCTCCACGACCTCAGCTATTTTCCCTGACCTTTGGCCTGTGCCCTCGTGAGTGTGTCATCTCTACTTCCACTTCTCTTCCCACCACACTGAATCCGCCACCTGCGGATACCTGAGCGTGGACATCAACATCTATCACTGGCTGCAGTGTCACAGGTCACTAGGTGTCTAGGCTCAGGCTGACCTTGGCTGTCTTCTGCCCAGGCAAGGAACCTAATCCTTCCAAGGAAATCAGGACACGTGCTCACTGGCCGACATCCTTTCTTTCATCCACACAGCGGTCTAGATGAGGGGAAAGAGGCCAGGTAGGCCAGGTGAGGGCTGAGTGTGGGGCCTAAGGCTTCTTTCCCAATCACCATGCTGACAGCCACCGGAAGGCTGGGCGGAACTTCGGACGGGGACGAGTCACAAACACTCAGCCAATAGGAGAGGTCCAGCCTAACCGGCCAGTTCCGCAGAGCCCTCCATTTTACCCATGGACAGACAACGGCCCCTTGCGTCTTTGGCCACAAAATCCAGGGCACCCAGGGAATAACTTCACAGTAGGCAACCCCTGATGTGAACACGTTCGACACACTGGGACAGCAGGCAGGTACCTCTTTTCCACTTACGCTAGGATATCACTAGGCAAGGCGCCCTTCCTCAGCATCTGTGGCCTCTCACGTATGTGTTCACTCAGAGGAATCTCTTCATTCTACCCCTGAGACACATCACAAGTATGAGGGGCCTGAGAGAGAGCCTAGAGATGGAACGGGGGAGGCTTCTGGCTGTACTGCTTCCCCGTGGGGACAGAATAGCAGGTAGTCTCTCTGGAAGGTCTTAGCTTCTGTTGACTGACACGAGCAATACAGTAGGGGCGGACCCTGGCCAGGTGGAGCTTGTGGGCAGATGCAACCTCTCCGGCGACGAATAATTGCGCTGCTGCTTTGTATGGTGAAAACCTCCCCCCGCCAAGGGGGATGGGTAGAGAACATTGACCCACACCCGCCAGGGGCCTTTCCTGGGACTAAAGATCCCAACGTGGTCTCAACGTCGTCACCCTCTCAACACACACCTTTCCTGCACACGTAATCCTGCCTTTCTCCGTCAGGGCCCTATCCTACCAGGAAAAAAAGCAAGCCGCTCAAAGAGGCCGATGCCAGGGAAATCGAGGAAACACTGCCAGTTTCCAAATTTTTGCTGTCTACACGTCCCCGCCTCCGGTGCAAGGCTGCCTATGTGGCCGGGCTCCGAAGGCAAGGCCGAAATCCTGGCAGCCTGGGCCCCAGCAGTGCAATGGTTCATGGACGTGGGGACACGGATGACCTGTTCGCCACATACAGGAGGGATCCTTGGGCCCTTCACTGGCTCGCCATTCAGCTCCACGACGTCCACTACTGGCCCTGGCCTTTGCTTTGGCTGGTGCCCCATTAAACGTGTGCTCCGGAGCGATGTTTCTCCACCCATCACTAGCATTCTGCCACCAGGGGATATGTGAGTGTGGGAGTCACCATTTGTCACTGGCAGCAGTGTCACAAGTCACTAGACTTCCAGCTACCCGCTGACCTAGGCTGCCTTCTGCCCCAGGCAAGGTCCCGAATCCTTTATCCCAGATGCTGACACCTGGGCACTGGCGGACATTGATTTTTATCAACCCAGAGGTCTGAGTGAGGGTCAGAGGGCCAGGTAGGTGAAGTGAAGGCCAGGTGGGCGGGGCTGAGGCTTCTTTGCCATCACCATAGAGACAGTCCCCCCACCGCAAGAGTGGGCGGAGCTTGGGATGGGCCTGGTGACAAGACTGAGCCAATGGCAGAGATCCGGCCCGCCAGGCAGATGACACAGGGCCCTCCATTGTGACCTATGACCCCTAGTGGCCACAGGATTTGAGCACGCCCCGGGAAAGGCTACGCAGGCACAAGGGAGCCCCTGGTGCGGACTGCTTCAGGGCATTGGCAGAGCACGCCAGGTACCTCTTTCCCACTTTCCTGAGGATATCAGTAGGCAAGGCATCCCCACTCAGCATCTCTTGCCTCTCTCTGTCTCTCTCTGCTTGTCTTCGTTCTCTGAAATCTCTTCCTTCTCCCCCTTGTCACTTCACACCTTGGAGTGCCTGACAGAGGGCCTAGAGACCAAAGAGCAAAGGGGGAAGGCCTCTGGCTCTACTGCTTGCCCATGGGGAGAGAAGTTCTGGGAGTCTATCTGGAAGGTCTAGAGAGTAGTGATTGATTGGGGAGCTACATCACGGGCGGACCTGGCCAGGTGAAGCTTGACATCACCGTGGGACCTGGCCAGGTGAAGCTCGCTGACAAGTGGCAGCCTCTCCGGAGACTACTAATTCCGCTCCTAACATTCTATGCAAATAACCGGCTGAGTGCCATGGGCAGAAAACATTGACACATACCTGCCAGAGGCCTATTCTGGGTCTGGAGAGTCCACCCTGGTCTCCCCTGCAACTCATCATCTCAGCACACACTTTGCCTGCACGCATGGAAACCGCCTCTCTCCACGACTGTCTTCACCTGCTAGGAAACACACGATGTCACTCAGCCAAAGGAGAGCACAGGCCAAGTCAACTGAAGCCCCCATTTTCAAGATTTTGCCCTCTGCTGCTCCACAGCCTCCGGTGGCACACTGCATGTGCGTCACTTCTCGGTGGACGAGGCCGAAATCCGGGCATCCAGGGCCCCAGCCGTCCAGAATCTACGGATGGCGGCATATGGATCACCTCTTTGCCTCGTACAGCAGGGAGGCCTGGGCCCTAGACTGGCTCCGCTAGAGCTCCACGACCTCAGCTATTTTCCCTGACCTTTGGCCTGTGCCCTCCTGAGTGTGTCATCTCTACTTCCACTTCTCTTCCCACCACACTCAATCCGCCACCTGCGGATACCTGAGCGTGGACATCAACATCTATCACTGGCTGCAGTGTCACAGGTCACTAGGTGTCTAGGCTCAGGCTGACCTTGGCTGTCTTCTGCCCAGGCAAGGAACCTAATCCTTCCAAGGAAATCAGGACACGTGCTCACTGGCCGACATCCTTTCTTTCATCCACACAGCGGTCTAGATGAGGGGAAAGAGGCCAGGTAGGCCAGGTGAGGGCTGAGTGTGGGGCCTAAGGCTTCTTTCCCAATCACCATGCTGACAGCCACCGGAAGGCTGGGCGGAACTTCGGACGGGGACGAGTCACAAACACTCAGCCAATAGGAGAGGTCCAGCCTAACCGGCCAGTTCCGCAGAGCCCTCCATTTTACCCATGGACAGACAACGGCCCCTTGCGTCTTTGGCCACAAAATCCAGGGCACCCGGGGAATAACTTCACAGTAGGCAACCCCTGATGTGAACACGTTCGACACACTGGGACAGCAGGCAGGTACCTCTTTTCCACTTACGCTAGGATATCACTAGGCAAGGCGCCCTTCCTCAGCATCTGTGGCCTCTCACGTATGTGTTCACTCAGAGGAATCTCTTCATTCTACCCCTGAGACACATCACAAGTATGAGGGGCCTGAGAGCCTAGAGATGGAACGGGGGAGGCTTCTGGCTGTACTGCTTCCCCGTGGGGACAGAATAGCAGGTAGTCTCTCTGGAAGGTCTTAGCTTCTGTTGACTGACACGAGCAATACAGTAGGGGCGGACCCTGGCCAGGGGGAGCTTGTGGGCAGATGCAACCTCTCCGGCGACGAATAATTGCGCTGCTGCTTTGTATGGTGAAAACCTCCCCCCGCCAAGGGGGATGGGTAGAGAACATTGACCCACACCCGCCAGGGGCCTTTCCTGGGACTAAAGATCCCAACGTGGTCTCAACGTCGTCACCCTCTCAACACACACCTTTCCTGCACACGTAATCCTGCCTTTCTCCGTCAGGGCCCTATCCTACCAGGAAAAAAAGCAAGCCGCTCAAAGAGGCCGATGCCAGGGAAATCGAGGAAACACTGCCAGTTTCCAAATTTTTGCTGTCTACACGTCCCCGCCTCCGGTGCAAGGCTGCCTATGTGGCCGGGCTCCGAAGGCAAGGCCGAAATCCTGGCAGCCTGGGCCCCAGCAGTGCAATGGTTCATGGACGTGGGGACACGGATGATCTGTTCGCCACATACAGGAGGGATCCTTGGGCCCTTCACTGGCTCGCCATTCAGCTCCACGACGTCCACTACTGGCCCTGGCCTTTGCTTTGGCTGGTGCCCCATTAAACGTGTGCTCCGGAGCGATGTTTCTCCACCCATCACTAGCATTCTGCCACCAGGGGATATGTGAGTGTGGGAGTCACCATTTGTCACTGGCAGCAGTGTCACAAGTCACTAGACTTCCAGCTACCCGCTGACCTAGGCTGCCTTCTGCCCCAGGCAAGGTCCCGAATCCTTTATCCCAGATGCTGACACCTGGGCACTGGCGGACATTGATTTTTATCAACACAGAGGTCTGAGTGAGGGTCAGAGGGCCAGGTAGGTGAAGTGAAGGCCAGGTGGGCGGGGCTGAGGCTTCTTTGCCATCACCATAGAGACAGTCCCCCCACCGCAAGAGTGGGCGGAGCTTGGGATGGGCCTGGTGACAAGACTGAGCCAATGGCAGAGATCCGGCCCGCCAGGCAGATGACACAGGGCCCTCCATTGTGACCTATGACCCCTAGTGGCCACAGGATTTGAGCACGCCCCGGGAAAGGCTACGCAGGCACAAGGGAGCCCCTGGTGCGGACTGCTTCAGGGCATTGGCAGAGCACGCCAGGTACCTCTTTCCCACTTTCCTGAGGATATCAGTAGGCAAGGCATCCCCACTCAGCATCTCTTGCCTCTCTCTGTCTCTCTCTGCTTGTCTTCGTTCTCTGAAATCTCTTCCTTCTCCCCCTTGTCACTTCACACCTTGGAGTGCCTGACAGAGGGCCTAGAGACCAAAGAGCAAAGGGGGAAGGCCTCTGGCTCTACTGCTTGCCCATGGGGAGAGAAGTTCTGGGAGTCTATCTGGAAGGTCTAGAGAGTAGTGATTGATTGGGGAGCTACATCACGGGCGGACCTGGCCAGGTGAAGCTTGACATCACCGTGGGACCTGGCCAGGTGAAGCTCGCTGACAAGTGGCAGCCTCTCCGGAGACTACTAATTCCGCTCCTAACATTCTATGCAAATAACCGGCTGAGTGCCATGGGCAGAAAACATTGACACATACCTGCCAGAGGCCTATTCTGGGTCTGGAGAGTCCACCCTGGTCTCCCCTGCAACTCATCATCTCAGCACACACTTTGCCTGCACGCATGGAAACCGCCTCTCTCCACGAATGTCTTCACCTGCTAGGAAACACACGATGTCACTCAGCCAAAGGAGAGCACAGGCCAAGTCAACTGAAGCCCCCATTTTCAAGATTTTGCCCTCTGCTGCTCCACAGCCTCCGGTGGCACACTGCATGTGCGTCACTTCTCGGTGGACGAGGCCGAAATCCGGGCATCCAGGGCCCCAGCCGTCCAGAATCTACGGATGGCGGCATATGGATCACCTCTTTGCCTCGTACAGCAGGGAGGCCTGGGCCCTAGACTGGCTCCGCTAGAGCTCCACGACCTCAGCTATTTTCCCTGACCTTTGGCCTGTGCCCTCGTGAGTGTGTCGTCTCTACTTCCACTTCTCTTCCACCACACTGAATCCGCCACCTGCGGATACCTGAGCGTGGACATCAACATCTATCACTGGCTGCAGTGTCACAGGTCACTAGGTGTCTAGGCTCAGGCTGACCTTGGCTGTCTTCTGCCCAGGCAAGGAACCTAATCCTTCCAAGGAAATCAGGACACGTGCTCACTGGCCGACATCCTTTCTTTCATCCACACAGAGGTCTAGATGAGGGGAAAGAGGCCAGGTAGGCCAGGTGAGGGCTGAGTGTGGGGCCTAAGGCTTCTTTCCCAATCACCATGCTGACAGCCACCGGAAGGCTGGGCGGAACTTCGGACGGGGACGAGTCACAAACACTGAGCCAATAGGAGAGGTCCAGCCTAACCGGCCAGTTCCGCAGAGCCCTCCATTTTACCCATGGACAGACAACGGCCCCTTGCGTCTTTGGCCACAAAATCCAGGGCACCCAGGGAATAACTTCACAGTAGGCAACCCCTGATGTCAACACGTTCGACACACTGGGACAGCAGGCAGGTACCTCTTTTCCACTTACGCTAGGATATCACTAGGCAAGGCGCCCTTCCTCAGCATCTCTGGCCTCTCACGTATGTGTTCACTCAGAGGAATCTCTTCATTCTACCCCTGAGACACATCACAAGTATGAGGGGCCTGAGAGAGAGCCTAGAGATGGAACGGGGGAGGCTTCTGGCTGTACTGCTTCCCCGTGGGGACAGAATAGCAGGTAGTCTCTCTGGAAGGTCTTAGCTTCTGTTGACTGACACGCGCAATACAGTAGGGGCGGACCCTGGCCAGGGGGAGCTTGTGGGCAGATGCAACCTCTCCGGCGACGAATAATTGCGCTGCTGCTTTGTATGGTGAAAACCTCCCCCCGCCAAGGGGGATGGGTAGAGAACATTGACCCACACCCGCCAGGGGCCTTTCCTGGGACTAAAGATCCCAACGTGGTCTCAACGTCGTCACCCTCTCAACACACACCTTTCCTGCACACGTAATCCTGCCTTTCTCCGTCAGGGCCCTATCCTACCAGGAAAAAAAGCAAGCCGCTCAAAGAGGCCGATGCCAGGGAAATCGAGGAAACACTGCCAGTTTCCAAATTTTTGCTGTCTACACGTCCCGCCTCCGGTGCAAGGTTGTCTATGTGGCCGGGCTCCGAAGGCAAGGCCGAAATCCTGGCAGCCTGGGCCCCAGCAGTGCAATGGTTCATGGACGTGGGGACACGGATGACCTGTTCGCCACATACAGGAGGGATCCTTGGGACCTTCACTGGCTCGCCATTCAGCTCCACGACGTCCACTACTGGCCCTGGCCTTTGCTTTGGCTGGTGCCCCATTAAACGTTTGCTCCGGAGCGATGTTTCTCCACCCATCACTAGCATTCTGCCACCAGGGGATATGTGAGTGTGGGAGTCACCATTTGTCACTGGCAGCAGTGTCACAAGTCACTAGACTTCCAGCTACCCGCTTACCTAGGCTGCCTTCTGCCCAGGCAAGGTCCCGAATCCTTTATCCCAGATGCTGACACCTGGGCACTGGCGGACATTGATTTTTATCAACACAGAGGTCTGAGTGAGGGTCAGAGGGCCAGGTAGGTGAAGTGAAGGACAGGTGGGCGGGGCTGAGGCTTCTTTGCCATCACCATAGAGACAGTCCCCCCACCGCAAGAGTGGGCGGAGCTTGGGATGGGCCTGGTGACAAGACTGAGCCAATGGCAGAGATCTGGCCCGCTAGGCAGATGACACAGGGCCCTCCATTGTGACCTATGACCCCTAGTGGCCACAGGATTTGAGCACGCCCCGGGAAAGGCTACGCAGGCACAAGGGAGCCCCTGGTGCGGACTGCTTCAGGGCATTGGCAGAGCACGCCAGGTACCTCTTTCCACTTTCCTGAGGATATCAGTAGGCAAGGCATCCCCACTCAGCATCTCTTGCCTCTCTCTGTCTCTCTCTGCTTGTCTTCGTTCTCTGAAATCTCTTCCTTCTCCCCCTTGTCACTTCACACCTTGGAGTGCCTGACAGAGGGCCTAGAGACCAAAGAGCAAAGGGGGAAGGCCTCTGGCTCTACTGCTTGCCCATGGGGAGAGAAGTTCTGGGAGTCTATCTGGAAGGTCTAGAGAGTAGTGATTGATTGGGGAGCTACATCACGGGCGGACCTGGCCAGGTGAAGCTTGACATCACCGTGGGACCTGGCCAGGTGAAGCTCGCTGACAAGTGGCAGCCTCTCCGGAGACTACTAATTCCGCTCCTAACATTCTATGCAAATAACCGGCTGAGTGCCATGGGCAGAAAACATTGACACATACCTGCCAGAGGCCTATTCTGGGTCTGGAGAGTCCACCCTGGTCTCCCCTGCAACTCATCATCTCAGCACACACTTTGCCTGCACGCATGGAAACCGCCTCTCTCCACGAATGTCTTCACCTGCTAGGAAACACACGATGTCACTCAGCCAAAGGAGAGCACAGGCCAAGTCAACTGAAGCCCCCATTTTCAAGATTTTGCCCTCTGCTGCTCCACAGCCTCCGGTGGCACACTGCATGTGCGTCACTTCTCGGTAGACGAGGCCGAAATCCGGGCATCCAGGGCCCCAGCCGTCCAGAATCTACGGATGGCGGCATATGGATCACCTCTTTGCCTCGTACAGCAGGGAGGCCTGGGCCCTAGACTGGCTCCGCTAGAGCTCCACGACCTCAGCTATTTTCCCTGACCTTTGGCCTGTGCCCTCCTGAGTGTGTCATCTCTACTTCCACTTCTCTTCCCACCACACTGAATCCGCCACCTGCGGATACCTGAGCGTGGACATCAACATCTATCACTGGCTGCAGTGTCACAGGTCACTAGGTGTCTAGGCTCAGGCTGACCTTGGCTGTCTTCTGCCCAGGCAAGGAACCTAATCCTTCCAAGGAAATCAGGACACGTGCTCACTGGCCGACATCCTTTCTTTCATCCACACAGCGGTCTAGATGAGGGGAAAGAGGCCAGGTAGGCCAGGTGAGGGCTGAGTGTGGGGCCTAAGGCTTCTTTCCCAATCACCATGGTGACAGCCACCGGAAGGCTGGGCGGAACTTCGGACGGGGACGAGTCACAAACACTCAGCCAATAGGAGAGGTCCAGCCTAACCGGCCAGTTCCGCAGAGCCCTCCATTTTACCCATGGACAGACAACGGCCCCTTGCGTCTTTGGCCACAAAATCCAGGGCACCCAGGGAATAACTTCACAGTAGGCAACCCCTGATGTGAACACGTTCGACACACTGGGACAGCAGGCAGGTACCTCTTTTCCACTTACGAATACTATCTCTCTATGGCAAGGCGCCCTTCCTCAGCATCTGTGGCCTCTCACGTATGTGTTCACTCAGAGGAATCTCTTCATTCTACCCCTGAGACACATCACAAGTATGAGAGGCCTGAGAGAGAGCCTAGAGATGGAACGGGGGAGGCTTCTGGCTGTACTGCTTCCCCGTGGGGACAGAATAGCAGGTAGTCTCTCTGGAAGGTCTTAGCTTCTGTTGACTGACACGCGCAATACAGTAGGGGCGGACCCTGGCCAGGTGGAGCTTGTGGGCAGATGCAACCTCTCCGGCGACGAATAATTGCGCTGCTGCTTTGTATGGTGAAAACCTCCCCCCGCCAAGGGGCATGGGTAGAGAACATTGACCCACACCCGCCAGGGGCCTTTCCTGGGACTAAAGATCCCAACGTGGTCTCAACGTCGTCACCCTCTCAACACACACCTTTCCTGCACACGTAATCCTGCCTTTCTCCGTCAGGGCCCTATCCTACCAGGAAAAAAAGCAAGCCGCTCAAAGAGGCCGATGCCAGGGAAATCGAGGAAACACTGCCAGTTTCCAAATTTTTGCTGTCTACACGTCCCCGCCTCCGGTGCAAGGCTGCCTATGTGGCCGGGCTCCGAAGGCAAGGCCTAAATCCTGGCAGCCTGGGCCCCAGCAGTGCAATGGTTCATGGACGCGGGGACACGGATGACCTGTTCGCCACATACAGGAGGGATCCTTGGGCCCTTCACTGGCTCGCCATTCAGCTCCACGACGTCCACTACTGGCCCTGGCCTTTGCTTTGGCTGGTGCCCCATTAAACGTGTGCTCCGGAGCGATGTTTCTCCACCCATCACTAGCATTCTGCCACCAGGGGATATGTGAGTGTGGGAGTCACCATTTGTCACTGGCAGCAGTGTCACAAGTCACTAGACTTCCAGCTACCTGCTGACCTAGGCTGCCTTCTGCCCCAGGCAAGGTCCCGAATCCTTTATCCCAGATGCTGACACCTGGGCACTGGCGGACATTGATTTTTATCAACACAGAGGTCTGAGTGAGGGTCAGAGGGCCAGGTAGGTGAAGTGAAGGCCAGGTGGGCGGGGCTGAGGCTTCTTTGCCATCACCATAGAGACAGTCCCCCCACCGCAAGAGTGGGCGGAGCTTGGGATGGGCCTGGTGACAAGACTGAGCCAATGGCAGAGATCCGGCCCGCCAGGCAGATGACACAGGGCCCTCCATTGTGACCTATGACCCCTAGTGGCCACAGGATTTGAGCACGCCCCGGGAAAGGCTACGCAGGCACAAGGGAGCCCCTGGTGCGGACTGCTTCAGGGCATTGGCAGAGCACGCCAGGTACCTCTTTCCCACTTTCCTGAGGATATCAGTAGGCAAGGCATCCCCACTCAGCATCTCTTGCCTCTCTCTGTCTCTCTCTGCTTGTCTTCGTTCTCTGAAATCTCTTCCTTCTCCCCCTTGTCACTTCACACCTTGGAGTGCCTGACAGAGGGCCTAGAGACCAAAGAGCAAAGGGGGAAGGCCTCTGGCTCTACTGCTTGCCCATGGGGCGAGAAGTTCTGGGAGTCTATCTGGAAGGTCTAGAGAGTAGTGATTGATTGGGGAGCTACATCACGGGCGGACCTGGCCAGGTGAAGCTTGACATCACCGTGGGACCTGGCCAGGTGAAGCTCGCTGACAAGTGGCAACCTCTCCGGAGACTACTAATTCCGCTCCTAACATTCTATGCAAATAACCGGCTGAGTGCCATGGGCAGAAAACATTGACACATACCTGCCAGAGGCCTATTCTGGGTCTGGAGAGTCCACCCTGGTCTCCCCTGCAACTCATCATCTCAGCACACACTTTGCCTGCACGCATGGAAACCGCCTCTCTCCACGAATGTCTTCACCTGCTAGGAAACACACGATGTCACTCAGCCAAAGGAGAGCACAGGCCAAGTCAACTGAAGCCCCCATTTTCAAGATTTTGCCCTCTGCTGCTCCACAGCCTCCGGTGGCACACTGCATGTGCGTCACTTCTCGGTAGACGAGGCCGAAATCCGGGCATCCAGGGCCCCAGCCGTCCAGAATCTACGGATGGCGGCATATGGATCACCTCTTTGCCTCGTACAGCAGGGAGGCCTGGGCCCTAGACTGGCTCCGCTAGAGCTCCACGACCTCAGCTATTTTCCCTGACCTTTGGCCTGTGCCCTCCTGAGTGTGTCATCTCTACTTCCACTTCTCTTCCCACCACACTGAATCCGCCACCTATCACTGGCTGCAGTGTCACAGGTCACTAGGTGTCTAGGCTCAGGCTGACCTTGGCTGTCTTCTGCCCAGGCAAGGAACCTAATCCTTCCAAGGAAATCAGGACACGTGCTCACTGGCCGACATCCTTTCTTTCATCCACACAGCGGTCTAGATGAGGGGAAAGAGGCCAGGTAGGCCAGGTGAGGGCTGAGTGTGGGGCCTAAGGCTTCTTTCCCAATCACCATGGTGACAGCCACCGGAAGGCTGGGCGGAACTTCGGACGGGGACGAGTCACAAACACTCAGCCAATAGGAGAGGTCCAGCCTAACCGGCCAGTTCCGCAGAGCCCTCCATTTTACCCATGGACAGACAACGGCCCCTTGCGTCTTTGGCCACAAAATCCAGGGCACCCGGGGAATAACTTCACAGTAGGCAACCCCTGATGTGAACACGTTCGACACACTGGGACAGCAGGCAGGTACCTCTTTTCCACTTACGCTAGGATATCACTAGGCAAGGCGCCCTTCCTCAGCATCTGTGGCCTCTCACGTATGTGTTCACTCAGAGGAATCTCTTCATTCTACCCCTGAGACACATCACAAGTATGAGGGGCCTGAGAGCCTAGAGATGGAACGGGGGAGGCTTCTGGCTGTACTGCTTCCCCGTGGGGACAGAATAGCAGGTAGTCTCTCTGGAAGGTCTTAGCTTCTGTTGACTGACACGAGCAATACAGTAGGGGCGGACCCTGGCCAGGGGGAGCTTGTGGGCAGATGCAACCTCTCCGGCGACGAATAATTGCGCTGCTGCTTTGTATGGTGAAAACCTCCCCCCGCCAAGGGGGATGGGTAGAGAACATTGACCCACACCCGCCAGGGGCCTTTCCTGGGACTAAAGATCCCAACGTGGTCTCAACGTCGTCACCCTCTCAACACACACCTTTCCTGCACACGTAATCCTGCCTTTCTCCGTCAGGGCCCTATCCTACCAGGAAAAAAAGCAAGCCGCTCAAAGAGGCCGATGCCAGGGAAATCGAGGAAACACTGCCAGTTTCCAAATTTTTGCTGTCTACACGTCCCCGCCTCCGGTGCAAGGCTGCCTATGTGGCCGGGCTCCGAAGGCAAGGCCGAAATCCTGGCAGCCTGGGCCCCAGCAGTGCAATGGTTCATGGACGTGGGGACACGGATGACCTGTTCGCCACATACAGGAGGGATCCTTGGGCCCTTCACTGGCTCGCCATTCAGCTCCACGACGTCCACTACTGGCCCTGGCCTTTGCTTTGGCTGGTGCCCCATTAAACGTGTGCTCCGGAGCGATGTTTCTCCACCCATCACTAGCATTCTGCCACCAGGGGATATGTGAGTGTGGGAGTCACCATTTGTCACTGGCAGCAGTGTCACAAGTCACTAGACTTCCAGCTACCCGCTGACCTAGGCTGCCTTCTGCCCCAGGCAAGGTCCCGAATCCTTTATCCCAGATGCTGACACCTGGGCACTGGCGGACATTGATTTTTATCAACACAGAGGTCTGAGTGAGGGTCAGAGGGCCAGGTAGGTGAAGTGAAGGCCAGGTGGGCGGGGCTGAGGCTTCTTTGCCATCACCATAGAGACAGTCCCCCCACCGCAAGAGTGGGCGGAGCTTGGGATGGGCCTGGTGACAAGACTGAGCCAATGGCAGAGATCCGGCCCGCCAGGCAGATGACACAGGGCCCTCCATTGTGACCTATGACCCCTAGTGGCCACAGGATTTGAGCACGCCCCGGGAAAGGCTACGCAGGCACAAGGGAGCCCCTGGTGCGGACTGCTTCAGGGCATTGGCAGAGCACGCCAGGTACCTCTTTCCCACTTTCCTGAGGATATCAGTAGGCAAGGCATCCCCACTCAGCATCTCTTGCCTCTCTCTGTCTCTCTCTGCTTGTCTTCGTTCTCTGAAATCTCTTCCTTCTCCCCCTTGTCACTTCACACCTTGGAGTGCCTGACAGAGGGCCTAGAGACCAAAGAGCAAAGGGGGAAGGCCTCTGGCTCTACTGCTTGCCCATGGGGAGAGAAGTTCTGGGAGTCTATCTGGAAGGTCTAGAGAGTAGTGATTGATTGGGGAGCTACATCACGGGCGGACCTGGCCAGGTGAAGCTTGACATCACCGTGGGACCTGGCCAGGTGAAGCTCGCTGACAAGTGGCAGCCTCTCCGGAGACTACTAATTCCGCTCCTAACATTCTATGCAAATAACCGGCTGAGTGCCATGGGCAGAAAACATTGACACATACCTGCCAGAGGCCTATTCTGGGTCTGGAGAGTCCACCCTGGTCTCCCCTGCAACTCATCATCTCAGCACACACTTTGCCTGCACGCATGGAAACCGCCTCTCTCCACGAATGTCTTCACCTGCTAGGAAACACACGATGTCACTCAGCCAAAGGAGAGCACAGGCCAAGTCAACTGAAGCCCCCATTTTCAAGATTTTGCCCTCTGCTGCTCCACAGCCTCCGGTGGCACACTGCATGTGCGTCACTTCTCGGTGGACGAGGCCGAAATCCGGGCATCCAGGGCCCCAGCCGTCCAGAATCTACGGATGGCGGCATATGGATCACCTCTTTGCCTCGTACAGCAGGGAGGCCTGGGCCCTAGACTGGCTCCGCTAGAGCTCCACGACCTCAGCTATTTTCCCTGACCTTTGGCCTGTGCCCTCCTGAGTGTGTCATCTCTACTTCCACTTCTCTTCCCACCACACTGAATCCGCCACCTGCGGATACCTGAGCGTGGACATCAACATCTATCACTGGCTGCAGTGTCACAGGTCACTAGGTGTCTAGGCTCAGGCTGACCTTGGCTGTCTTCTGCCCAGGCAAGGAACCTAATCCTTCCAAGGAAATCAGGACACGTGCTCACTGGCCGACATCCTTTCTTTCATCCACACAGCGGTCTAGATGAGGGGAAAGAGGCCAGGTAGGCCAGGTGAGGGCTGAGTGTGGGGCCTAAGGCTTCTTTCCCAATCACCATGCTGACAGCCACCGGAAGGCTGGGCGGAACTTCGGACGGGGACGAGTCACAAACACTCAGCCAATAGGAGAGGTCCAGCCTAACCGGCCAGTTCCGCAGAGCCCTCCATTTTACCCATGGACAGACAACGGCCCCTTGCGTCTTTGGCCACAAAATCCAGGGCACCCAGGGAATAACTTCACAGTAGGCAACCCCTGATGTGAACACGTTCGACACACTGGGACAGCAGGCAGGTACCTCTTTTCCACTTACGCTAGGATATCACTAGGCAAGGCGCCCTTCCTCAGCATCTGTGGCCTCTCACGTATGTGTTCACTCAGAGGAATCTCTTCATTCTACCCCTGAGACACATCACAAGTATGAGGGGCCTGAGAGAGAGCCTAGAGATGGAACGGGGGAGGCTTCTGGCTGTACTGCTTCCCCGTGGGGACAGAATAGCAGGTAGTCTCTCTGGAAGGTCTTAGCTTCTGTTGACTGACACGAGCAATACAGTAGGGGCGGACCCTGGCCAGGTGGAGCTTGTGGGCAGATGCAACCTCTCCGGCGACGAATAATTGCGCTGCTGCTTTGTATGGTGAAAACCTCCCCCCGCCAAGGGGGATGGGTAGAGAACATTGACCCACACCCGCCAGGGGCCTTTCCTGGGACTAAAGATCCCAACGTGGTCTCAACGTCGTCACCCTCTCAACACACACCTTTCCTGCACACGTAATCCTGCCTTTCTCCGTCAGGGCCCTATCCTACCAGGAAAAAAAGCAAGCCGCTCAAAGAGGCCGATGCCAGGGAAATCGAGGAAACACTGCCAGTTTCCAAATTTTTGCTGTCTACACGTCCCCGCCTCCGGTGCAAGGCTGCCTATGTGGCCGGGCTCCGAAGGCAAGGCCGAAATCCTGGCAGCCTGGGCCCCAGCAGTGCAATGGTTCATGGACGTGGGGACACGGATGACCTGTTCGCCACATACAGGAGGGATCCTTGGGCCCTTCACTGGCTCGCCATTCAGCTCCACGACGTCCACTACTGGCCCTGGCCTTTGCTTTGGCTGGTGCCCCATTAAACGTGTGCTCCGGAGCGATGTTTCTCCACCCATCACTAGCATTCTGCCACCAGGGGATATGTGAGTGTGGGAGTCACCATTTGTCACTGGCAGCAGTGTCACAAGTCACTAGACTTCCAGCTACCCGCTGACCTAGGCTGCCTTCTGCCCCAGGCAAGGTCCCGAATCCTTTATCCCAGATGCTGACACCTGGGCACTGGCGGACATTGATTTTTATCAACACAGAGGTCTGAGTGAGGGTCAGAGGGCCAGGTAGGTGAAGTGAAGGCCAGGTGGGCGGGGCTGAGGCTTCTTTGCCATCACCATAGAGACAGTCCCCCCACCGCAAGAGTGGGCGGAGCTTGGGATGGGCCTGGTGACAAGACTGAGCCAATGGCAGAGATCCGGCCCGCCAGGCAGATGACACAGGGCCCTCCATTGTGACCTATGACCCCTAGTGGCCACAGGATTTGAGCACGCCCCGGGAAAGGCTACGCAGGCACAAGGGAGCCCCTGGTGCGGACTGCTTCAGGGCATTGGCAGAGCACGCCAGGTACCTCTTTCCCACTTTCCTGAGGATATCAGTAGGCAAGGCATCCCCACTCAGCATCTCTTGCCTCTCTCTGTCTCTCTCTGCTTGTCTTCGTTCTCTGAAATCTCTTCCTTCTCCCCCTTGTCACTTCACACCTTGGAGTGCCTGACAGAGGGCCTAGAGACCAAAGAGCAAAGGGGGAAGGCCTCTGGCTCTACTGCTTGCCCATGGGGAGAGAAGTTCTGGGAGTCTATCTGGAAGGTCTAGAGAGTAGTGATTGATTGGGGAGCTACATCACGGGCGGACCTGGCCAGGTGAAGCTTGACATCACCGTGGGACCTGGCCAGGTGAAGCTCGCTGACAAGTGGCAGCCTCTCCGGAGACTACTAATTCCGCTCCTAACATTCTATGCAAATAACCGGCTGAGTGCCATGGGCAGAAAACATTGACACATACCTGCCAGAGGCCTATTCTGGGTCTGGAGAGTCCACCCTGGTCTCCCCTGCAACTCATCATCTCAGCACACACTTTGCCTGCACGCATGGAAACCGCCTCTCTCCACGAATGTCTTCACCTGCTAGGAAACACACGATGTCACTCAGCCAAAGGAGAGCACAGGCCAAGTCAACTGAAGCCCCCATTTTCAAGATTTTGCCCTCTGCTGCTCCACAGCCTCCGGTGGCACACTGCATGTGCGTCACTTCTCGGTGGACGAGGCCGAAACCCGGGCATCCAGGGCCCCAGCCGTCCAGAATCTACGGATGGCGGCATATGGATCACCTCTTTGCCTCGTACAGCAGGGAGGCCTGGGCCCTAGACTGGCTCCGCTAGAGCTCCACGACCTCAGCTATTTTCCCTGACCTTTGGCCTGTGCCCTCCTGAGTGTGTCATCTCTACTTCCACTTCTCTTCCCACCACACTGAATCCGCCACCTGCGGATACCTGAGCGTGGACATCAACATCTATCACTGGCTGCAGTGTCACAGGTCACTAGGTGTCTAGGCTCAGGCTGACCTTGGCTGTCTTCTGCCCAGGCAAGGAACCTAATCCTTCCAAGGAAATCAGGACACGTGCTCACTGGCCGACATCCTTTCTTTCATCCACACAGCGGTCTAGATGAGGGGAAAGAGGCCAGGTAGGCCAGGTGAGGGCTGAGTGTGGGGCCTAAGGCTTCTTTCCCAATCACCATGGTGACAGCCACCGGAAGGCTGGGCGGAACTTCGGACGGGGACGAGTCACGAACACTCAGCCAATAGGAGAGGTCCAGCCTAACCGGCCAGTTCCGCAGAGCCCTCCATTTTACCCATGGACAGACAACGGCCCCTTGCGTCTTTGGCCACAAAATCCAGGGCACCCGGGGAATAACTTCACAGTAGGCAACCCCTGATGTGAACACGTTCGACACACTGGGACAGCAGGCAGGTACCTCTTTTCCACTTACGCTAGGATATCACTAGGCAAGGCGCCCTTCCTCAGCATCTGTGGCCTCTCACGTATGTGTTCACTCAGAGGAATCTCTTCATTCTACCCCTGAGACACATCACAAGTATGAGGGGCCTGAGAGCCTAGAGATGGAACGGGGGAGGCTTCTGGCTGTACTGCTTCCCCGTGGGGACAGAATAGCAGGTAGTCTCTCTGGAAGGTCTTAGCTTCTGTTGACTGACACGAGCAATACAGTAGGGGCGGACCCTGGCCAGGGGGAGCTTGTGGGCAGATGCAACCTCTCCGGCGACGAATAATTGCGCTGCTGCTTTGTATGGTGAAAACCTCCCCCCGCCAAGGGGGATGGGTAGAGAACATTGACCCACACCCGCCAGGGGCCTTTCCTGGGACTAAAGATCCCAACGTGGTCTCAACGTCGTCACCCTCTCAACACACACCTTTCCTGCACACGTAATCCTGCCTTTCTCCGTCAGGGCCCTATCCTACCAGGAAAAAAAGCAAGCCGCTCAAAGAGGCCGATGCCAGGGAACTCGAGGAAACACTGCCTTTTTCCACATTTTGGCTGTCTACACGTCCCCGCCTCCGCTGCAAGGCCGCGTATGTGGCCGGGCTCTGAAGGCAAGGCCGAAATCCTGGCAGCCTGGGCCCCAGCAGTGCAATGGTTCATGGACGTGGGGACACGGATGATCTGTTCGCCACATACAGGAGGGATCCTTGGGCCCTTCACTGGCTCGCCATTCAGCTCCACGACGTCCACTACTGGCCCTGGCCTTTGCTTTGGCTGGTGCCCCATTAAACGTGTGCTCCGGAGCGATGTTTCTCCACCCATCACTAGCATTCTGCCACCAGGGGATATGTGAGTGTGGGAGTCACCATTTGTCACTGGCAGCAGTGTCACAAGTCACTAGACTTCCAGCTACCCGCTGACCTAGGCTGCCTTCTGCCCCAGGCAAGGTCCCGAATCCTTTATCCCAGATGCTGACACCTGGGCACTGGCGGACATTGATTTTTATCAACACAGAGGTCTGAGTGAGGGTCAGAGGGCCAGGTAGGTGAAGTGAAGGCCAGGTGGGCGGGGCTGAGGCTTCTTTGCCATCACCATAGAGACAGTCCCCCCACCGCAAGAGTGGGCGGAGCTTGGGATGGGCCTGGTGACAAGACTGAGCCAATGGCAGAGATCCGGCCCGCCAGGCAGATGACACAGGGCCCTCCATTGTGACCTATGACCCCTAGTGGCCACAGGATTTGAGCACGCCCCGGGAAAGGCTACGCAGGCACAAGGGAGCCCCTGGTGCGGACTGCTTCAGGGCATTGGCAGAGCACGCCAGGTACCTCTTTCCCACTTTCCTGAGGATATCAGTAGGCAAGGCATCCCCACTCAGCATCTCTTGCCTCTCTCTGTCTCTCTCTGCTTGTCTTCGTTCTCTGAAATCTCTTCCTTCTCCCCCTTGTCACTTCACACCTTGGAGTGCCTGACAGAGGGCCTAGAGACCAAAGAGCAAAGGGGGAAGGCCTCTGGCTCTACTGCTTGCCCATGGGGAGAGAAGTTCTGGGAGTCTATCTGGAAGGTCTAGAGAGTAGTGATTGATTGGGGAGCTACATCACGGGCGGACCTGGCCAGGTGAAGCTTGACATCACCGTGGGACCTGGCCAGGTGAAGCTCGCTGACAAGTGGCAGCCTCTCCGGAGACTACTAATTCCGCTCCTAACATTCTATGCAAATAACCGGCTGAGTGCCATGGGCAGAAAACATTGACACATACCTGCCAGAGGCCTATTCTGGGTCTGGAGAGTCCACCCTGGTCTCCCCTGCAACTCATCATCTCAGCACACACTTTGCCTGCACGCATGGAAACCGCCTCTCTCCACGAATGTCTTCACCTGCTAGGAAACACACGATGTCACTCAGCCAAAGGAGAGCACAGGCCAAGTCAACTGAAGCCCCCATTTTCAAGATTTTGCCCTCTGCTGCTCCACAGCCTCCGGTGGCACACTGCATGTGCGTCACTTCTCGGTGGACGAGGCCGAAATCCGGGCATCCAGGGCCCCAGCCGTCCAGAATCTACGGATGGCGGCATATGGATCACCTCTTTGCCTCGTACAGCACGGAGGCCTGGGCCCTAGACTGGCTCCGCTAGAGCTCCACGACCTCAGCTATTTTCCCTGACCTTCGGCCCGTGCCCTCGTGAGTGTGTCGTCTCTACTTCCACTTCTCTTCCCACCACACTGAATCCGCCACCTGCGGATACCTGAGCGTGGACATCAACATCTATCACTGCCTGCAGTGTCACAGGTCACTAGGTGTCTAGGCTCAGGCTGACCTTGGCTGTCTTCTGCCCAGGCAAGGAGCCTAATCCTTCCAAGGAAATCAGGACACGTGCTCACTGGCCGACATCCTTTCTTTCATCCACACAGCGGTCTAGATGAGGGGAAAGAGGCCAGGTAGGCCAGGTGAGGGCTGAGTGTGGGGCCTAAGGCTTCTTTCCCAATCGCCATGGTGACAGCCACCGCAAGGCTGGGCGGAACTTCTGACGGGGACGAGTCACAAACACTGAGCCAATAGGGGAGGTCCAGCCTAACCGGCCAGTTCCGCACAGCCCTCCATTTTACCCATGGACACACAACGGCCCCTTGCCTCTTTGGCCACAAAATCCAGGGCACCCAGGGAATAACTTCACAGTAGGCAACCCCTGATGTCAACACGTTCGACACACTGGGACAGCAGGCAGGTACCTCTTTTCCACTTACGCTAGGATATCACTAGGCAAGGCGCCCTTCCTCAGCATCTGTGGCCTCTCTCTATCTGTTCACTCAGAGGAATCTCTTCATTCTACCCCTGAGACACATCACAAGTATGAGGGGCCTGAGAGAGAGCCTAGAGATGGAACGGGGGAGGCTTCTGGCTGTACTGCTTCCCCGTGGGTAGAGAATAGCAGGTAGTCTCTCTGGAAGGTCTTAGCTTCTGTTGACTGACATGCGCAATACAGTAGGGGCGGACCCTGGCCAGGTGGAGCTTGTGGGCAGATGCAACCTCTCCGGCGACGAATGATTGCGCTGCTGCTTTGTATGGTGAAAACCTCCCCCCGCCAAGGGGGATGGGTGGAGAACATTGACCCACACCCGCCAGGGGCCTTTCCTGGGACTAAAGATCCCAACATGGTCTCAACGTCGTCACCCTCTCAACACACACCTTTCCTGCACACGTAATCCTGCCTTTCTCTCTCAGGGCCCTATCCTACCAGGAAAAAAATCAAGCCGCTCAAAAAGGCCGAGGCCAGGGAAATCGAGGAAACACGGCCAGTTTCCAAACTTTTGCTGTCTACACGTCCCCGTCTCCGCTGCAAGGCTGCCTATGCGGCCGGGCTCCGAAGGCAAGGCCGAAATCCTGGCAGCCTGGGCCCCAGCAGTCCAATGCTTTATGGACGTGGGGACACGGATGACCTGTTCGCCGCATACAGGAGGGATCCTTGGGCCCTTCGATGGCTCGCCATTCAGCTCCACGACATCCACTACTGGCCCTGGCCTTTGCTTTGGCTTGTGCCCCATTAAACGTGTCCTCCGGAGCGATGTTTCTCCACCCATCACTATCATTCTGCCACCAGGGGATCTGTGAGTGTGGGAGTCACCATTTGTCACTGGCAGCAGTGTCACAAGTCACTAGACTTCCAGCTACCCGCTGACCTAGGCTGCCTTCTGCCCCAGGCAAGGTCCCGAATCCTTTATCCCAGATGCTGACACCTGGGCACTGGCGGACATTGATTTTTATCAACACAGAGGTCTGAGTGAGGGTCAGAGGGCCAGGTAGGTGAAGTGAAGGCCCGGTGGGCGGGGCTAAGGCTTCTTTGCCATCACCATAGAGACAGTCCCCCCACCGCAAGAGTGGGCGGAGCTTGTCATGGGCCTGGTGACAAGACTGAGCCAATGGCAGAGATCTGGCCCGCCAGGCAGATGACACAGGGCCCTCCATTGTGACCTATGACACCTAGTGGCCACAGGATTTGAGCACACCCCGGGAAAGGCCACGCAGGCACAAGGGAGCCCCTGGTGCGGACTGCTTCAGGGCATTGGCAGAACACGCCAGGTACCTCTTTCCCACTTGCCTGAGGATATCAGTAGGCAAGGCATCCCCACTCAGCATCTCTTGCCTCTCTCTGTCTCTCTCTGCTTGTCTTCGTTCTCTGAAATCTCTTCCTTCTCCCCCTTGTCACTTCACACCTTGGAGTGCCTGACAGAGGGCCTAGAGACCAAAGAGCAAAGGGGGAAGGCCTCTGGCTCTACTGCTTGCCCATGGGGAGAGAAGTTCTGGTAGTCTATCTGGAAGGTCTAGAGAGTAGTGATTGGTTGGGGAGCTACATCACGGGCGGACCTGGCCAGGTGAAGCTCGCTGACAAGTGGCAGCCTCTCCGGAGACTACTAATTCCGCTGATAACATTCTATGCAAATAACCGGCTGAGTGCCATGGGAACAAAACATTGACACATACCTGCCAGAGGCCTATTCTGGGTCTGGACAGTCCACCCTGGTCTCCAGCAACTCATCATCTCAGCACACACTTTGCCTGCACGAATGGAAACCGCCTCTCTCCACCAATGTCTTCACCTGCTACGAAACGCACGATGTCACTCAGCCAAAGGAGAGCACAGGCAAAGTCAACTGAAGCCCCCATTTTCAAGATTTTGCCCTCTGCCTCTCCACAGCCTGCGGTGGCACACCGCATGTGCGTCGCTTCTCGGTAGACAAGGCCGAAATCCGGGCATCCAGGGCCCCAGCCGTCCAGAGTCTACGGATGGCGGCATATGGATCACGTCTTTGCCTCGTACAGCAGGGAGGCCTGGGCCCTAGACTGGCTCCGCTAGAGCTCCACGACCTCAGCTATTTTCCCTGACCTTCGGCCCGTGCCCTCGTGAGTGTGTCATCTCTACTTCCACTTCTCTTCCCACCACACTGAATCCGCCACCTGCGGATACCTGAGCGTGGACATCAACATCTATCACTGCCTGCAGTGTCACAGGTCACTAGGTGTCTAGGCTCAGGCTGACCTTGGCTGTCTTCTGCCCAGGCAAGGAGCCTAATCCTTCCAAGGAAATCAGGACACGTGCTCACTGGCCGACATCCTTTCTTTCATCCACACAGCCATCTAGATGAGGGGAAAGAGGCCAGGTAGGCCAGGTGAAGGCTGAGTGTGGGGCCTAAGGCTTCTTTCCCAATCGCCATGGTGACAGCCACCGCAAGGCTGGGCGGAACTTCTGACGGGGACGAGTCACAAACACTGAGCCAATAGGAGAGGTCCAGCCTAACCGGCCAGTTCCGCAGAGCCCTCCATTTTACCCATGGACACACAACGGCCCCTTGCCTCTTTGGCCACAAAATCCAGGGCACCCAGGGAATAACTTCACAGTAGGCAACCCCTGATGTCAACACGTTCGACACACTGGGACAGCAGGCAGGTACCTCTTTTCCACTTACGCTAGGATATCACTAGGCAAGGCGCCCTTCCTCAGCATCTGTGGCCTCTCTGTATCTGTTCACTCAGAGGAATCTCTTCATTCTACCCCTGAGACACATCACAAGTATGAGGGGCCTGAGAGAGAGCCTAGAGATGGAACGGGGGAGGCTTCTGGCTGTACTGCTTCCCCGTGGGTAGAGAATAGCAGGTAGTCTCTCTGGAAGGTCTTAGCTTCTGTTGACTGACATGCTCAATACAGTAGGGGCGGACCCTGGCCAGGTGGAGCTTGTGGGCAGATGCAACCTCTCCGGCGACGAATGATTGCGCTGCTGCTTTGTATGGTGAAAAGCTCCCCCCGCCAAGGGGGATGGGTGGAGAACATTGACCCACACCCGCCAGGGGCCTTTCCTGGGACTAAAGATCCCAACATGGTCTCAACGTCGTCACCCTCTCAACACACACCTTTCCTGCACACGTAATCCTGCCTTTCTCCCTCAGGGCCCTATCCTACCAGGAAAAAAAGCAAGCCGCTCAAAAAGGCCGATGCCAGGGAAATCGAGGAAACACGGCCAGTTTCCAAACTTTTGCTGTCTACACGTCCCCGCCTCCGCTGCAAGGCTGCCTATGCGGCCGGGCCCCGAAGGCAAGGCCGAAATCCTGGCAGCCTGGGCCCCAGCAGTCCAATGCTTTATGGACGTGGGGACACGGATGACCTGTTCGCCACATACAGGAGGGATCCTTGGGCCCTTCGCTGGCTCGCCATTCAGCTCCACGACGTCCACTACTGGCCCTGGCCTTTGCTTTGGCTGGTGCCCCATTAAACGTGTGCTCCGGAGCGATGTTTCTCCACCCATCACTATCATTCTGCCACCAGGGGATCTGTGAGTGTGGGAGTCACCATTTGTCACTGGCAGCAGTGTCACAAGTCACTAGACTTCCAGCTACCCGCTGACCTAGGCTGCCTTCTGCCCCAGGCAAGGTCCCGAATCCTTTATCCCAGATGCTGACACCTGGGCACTGGCGGACATTGATTTTTATCAACACAGAGGTCTGAGTGAGGGTCAGAGGGCCAGGTAGGTGAAGTGAAGGCCCGGTGGGCGGGGCTAAGGCTTCTTTGCCATCACCATAGAGACAGTCCCCCCACCGCAAGAGTGGGCGGAGCTTGTCATGGGCCTGGTGACAAGACTGAGCCAATGGCAGAGATCTGGCCCGCCAGGCAGATGACACAGGGCCCTCCATTGTGACCTATGACACCTAGTGGCCACAGGATTTGAGCACACCCCGGGAAAGGCCACGCAGGCACAAGGGAGCCCCTGGTGCGGACTGCTTCAGGGCATTGGCAGAGCTCGCCAGGTACCTCTTTCCCACTTGCCTGAGGATATCAGTAGGCAAGGCATCCCCACTCAGCATCTCTTGCCTCTCTCTGTCTCTCTCTGCTTGTCTTCGTTCTCTGAAATCTCTTCCTTCTCCCCCTTGTCACTTCACACCTTGGAGTGCCTGACAGAGGGCCTAGACACCAAAGAGCAAAGGGGGAAGGCCTCTGGCTCTACTGCTTGCCCATGGGGAGAGAAGTTCTGGTAGTCTATCTGGAAGGTCTAGAGAGTAGTGATTGGTTGGGGAGCTACATCACGGGCGGACCTGGCCAGGTGAAGCTCGCTGACAAGTGGTAGCCTCTCTGGAGGCTGATAACATTCCGCTGATAACATTCTATGTAAATAACCGGCTGAGTGCCATGGGAAGAAAACATTGACACATACCTGCCAGAGGCCTATTCTGGGTCTGGACAGTCCACCCTGGTCTCCAACAACTCATCATCTCAGCACACACTTTGCCTGCACGAATGGAAACCGCCTCTCTCCACCAATGTCTTCACTTGCTAGGAAACGCACGATGTCACTCAGCCAAAGGAGAGCACAGGCAAAGTCAACTGAAGCCCCCATTTTCAAGATTTTGCCCTCTGCCTCTCCACAGCCTGCGGTGGCACACCGCATGTGCGTCCCTTCTCGGTAGACAAGGCCGAAATCCGGGCATCCAGGGCCCCAGCCGTCCAGAGTCTACGGATGGCGGCATATGGATCACCTCTTTGCCTCGTACAGCAGGGAGGCCTGGGCCCTAGACTGGCTCCGCTAGAGCTCCACGACCTCAGCTATTTTCCCTGACCTTCGGCCCGTGCCCTCGTGAGTGTGTCATCTCTACTTCCACTTCTCTTCCCACCACACTGAATCCGCCACCTGCGGATACCTGAGCGTGGACATCAACATCTATCACTGCCTGCAGTGTCACAGGTCACTAGGTGTCTAGGCTCAGGCTGACCTTGGCTGTCTTCTGCCCAGGCAAGGAGCCTAATCCTTCCAAGGAAATCAGGACACGTGCTCACTGGCCGACATCCTTTCTTTCATCCACACAGCCGTCTAGATGAGGGGAAAGAGGCCAGGTAGGCCAGGTGAAGGCTGAGTGTGGGGCCTAAGGCTTCTTTCCCAATCGCCATGGTGACAGCCACCGCAAGGCTGGGCGGAACTTCTGACGGGGACGAGTCACAAACACTGAGCCAATAGGGGAGGTCCAGCCTAACCGGCCAGTTCCGCACAGCCCTCCATTTTACCCATGGACACACAACGGCCCCTTGCCTCTTTGGCCACAAAATCCAGGGCACCCAGGGAATAACTTCACAGTAGGCAACCCCTGATGTCAACACGTTCGACACACTGGGACAGCAGGCAGGTACCTCTTTTCCACTTACGCTAGGATATCACTAGGCAAGGCGCCCTTCCTCAGCATCTGTGGCCTCTCTCTATCTGTTCACTCAGAGGAATCTCTTCATTCTACCCCTGAGACACATCACAAGTATGAGGGGCCTGAGAGAGAGCCTAGAGATGGAACGGGGGAGGCTTCTGGCTGTACTGCTTCCCCGTGGGTAGAGAATAGCAGGTAGTCTCTCTGGAAGGTCTTAGCTTCTGTTGACTGACATGCGCAATACAGTAGGGGCGGACCCTGGCCAGGTGGAGCTTGTGGGCAGATGCAACCTCTCCGGCGACGAATGATTGCGCTGCTGCTTTGTATGGTGAAAACCTCCCCCCGCCAAGGGGGATGGGTGGAGAACATTGACCCACACCCGCCAGGGGCCTTTCCTGGGACTAAAGATCCCAACATGGTCTCAACGTCGTCACCCTCTCAACACACACCTTTCCTGCACACGTAATCCTGCCTTTCTCCCTCAGGGCCCTATCCTACCAGGAAAAAAAGCAAGCCGCTCAAAAATGCCGAGGCCAGGGAAATCGAGGAAACACGGCCAGTTTCCAAACTTTTGCTGTCTACACGTCCCCGCCTCCGCTGCAAGGCTGCCTATGCGGCCGGGCTCCGAAGGCAAGGCCGAAATCCTGGCAGCCTGGGCCCCAGCAGTCCAATGCTTTATGGACGTGGGGACACGGATGACCTGTTCGCCGCATACAGGAGGGATCCTTGGGCCCTTCGATGGCTCGCCATTCAGCTCCACGACATCCACTACTGGCCCTGGCCTTTGCTTTGGCTTGTGCCCCATTAAACGTGTCCTCCGGAGCGATGTTTCTCCACCCATCACTATCATTCTGCCACCAGGGGATCTGTGAGTGTGGGAGTCACCATTTGTCACTGGCAGCAGTGTCACAAGTCACTAGACTTCCAGCTACCCGCTGACCTAGGCTGCCTTCTGCCCCAGGCAAGGTCCCGAATCCTTTATCCCAGATGCTGACACCTGGGCACTGGCGGACATTGATTTTTATCAACACAGAGGTCTGAGTGAGGGTCAGAGGACCAGGTAGGTGAAGTGAAGGCCAGGTGGGCGGGGCTAAGGCTTCTTTGCCATCACCATAGAGACAGTCCCCCCACCGCAAGAGTGGGCGGAGCTTGTCATCGGTCTGCTGACAAGACTGAGCCAATGGCAGAGATCTGGCCCGCCAGGCAGATGACACAGGGCCCTCCATTGTGACCTATGACACCTAGTGGCCACAGGATTTGAGCACACCCCGGGAAAGGCCACGCAGGCACAAGGGAGCCCCTGGTGCGGACTGCTTCAGGGCATTGGCAGAACACGCCAGGTACCTCTTTCCCACTTGCCTGAGGATATCAGTAGGCAAGGCATCCCCACTCAGCATCTCTTGCCTCTCTCTGTCTCTCTCTGCTTGTCTTCGTTCTCTGAAATCTCTTCCTTCTCCCCCTTGTCACTTCACACCTTGGAGTGCCTGACAGAGGGCCTAGAGACCAAAGAGCAAAGGGGGAAGGCCTCTGGCTCTACTGCTTGCCCATGGGGAGAGAAGTTCTGGTAGTCTATCTGGAAGGTCTAGAGAGTAGTGATTGGTTGGGGAGCTACATCACGGGCGGACCTGGCCAGGTGAAGCTTGACATCACCGTGGGACCTGGCCAGGGGAAGCTCGCTGACAAGTGGCAGCCTCTCCGGAGACTACTAATTCCGCTGATAACATTCTATGCAAATAACCGGCTGAGTGCCATGGGCAAAAAACATTGACACATACCTGCCAGAGGCCTATTCTGGGTCTGAAGAGTCCACCCTGGTCTCCAGCAACTCATCATCTCAGCACACTTTGCTGCACACTTGGAAACCGCCTCTCTCCACCAATGTCTTCACCTGCTACGAAACACATGATGTCACTCAGCCAAAGGAGAGCACAGGCAAAGTCAACTGAAGCCCCCATTTTCAAGATTTTGCCCTCTGCTGCTCCACAGCCTCCGGTGGCACCCCGCATGTGCGTCACTTCTCGGTAGACAAGGCCGAAATCCGGGCATCCAGGGCCCCAGCCGTCCAGAGTCTACGGATGGCGGCATATGGATCACCTCTTTGCCTCGTACAGCAGGGAGGCCTGGGCCCTAGACTGGCTCCGCTAGAGCTCCACGACCTCAGCTATTTTCCCTGACCTTCGGCCCGTGCCCTCGTGAGTGTGTCATCTCTACTTCCACTTCTCTTCCCACCACACTGAATCCGCCACCTGCGGATACCTGAGCGTGGACATCAACATCTATCACTGCCTGCAGTGTCACAGGTCACTAGGTGTCTAGGCTCAGGCTGACCTTGGCTGTCTTCTGCCCAGGCAAGGAGCCTAATCCTTCCAAGGAAATCAGGACACGTGCTCACTGGCCGACATCCTTTCTTTCATCCACACAGCCGTCTAGATGAGGGGAAAGAGGCCAGGTAGGCCAGGTGAAGGCTGAGTGTGGGGCCTAAGGCTTCTTTCCCAATCGCCATGGTGACAGCCACCGCAAGGCTGGGCGGAACTTCTGACGGGGACGAGTCACAAACACTGAGCCAATAGGAGAGGTCCAGCCTAACCGGCCAGTTCCGCACAGCCCTCCATTTTACCCATGGACACACAACGGCCCCTTGCCTCTTTGGCCACAAAATCCAGGGCACCCAGGGAAAAATTTCACAGTAGGCAACCCCTGATGTCAACACGTTCGACACACTGGGACAGCAGGCAGGTACCTCTTTTCCACTTAAGCTAGGATATCACTAGGCAAGGCGCCCTTCCTCAGCATCTGTGGCCTCTCTCTATCTGTTCACTCAGAGGAATCTCTTCATTCTACCCCTGAGACACATCACAAGTATGAGGGGCCTGAGAGAGAGCCTAGAGATGGAACGGGGGAGGCTTCTGGCTGTACTGCTTCCCCGTGGGTAGAGAATAGCAGGTAGTCTCTCTGGAAGGTCTTAGCTTCTGTTGACTGACATGCTCAATACAGTAGGGGCGGACCCTGGCCAGGTGGAGCTTGTGGGAGATGCAACCTCTCCGGCGACGAATGATTGCGCTGCTGCTTTGTATGGTGAAAACCTTCCCCCGACAAGGGGGATGGGTAGAGAACATTGACCCACACCCGCCAGGGGCCTTTCCTGGGACTAAAGATCTCAACATGGTCTCAACGTCGTCACCCTCTCAACACACACCTTTCCTGCACACGTAATCCTGCCTTTCTCCCTCAGGGCCCTATCCTACCAGGAAAAAAAGCAAGCCGCTCAAAAAGGCCGATGCCAGGGAAATCGAGGAAACACGGCCAGTTTCCAAATTTTGGCTGTCTACACGTCCCCGCCTCCGCTGCGAGGCTGCCTATGTGGCCGGGCTCCGAAGGCAAGGCCGAACGAAATCCTGGCAGCCTGGGCCCCAGCAGTCCAATGCTTTATGGACGTGGGGACACGGATGACCTGTTTGCCACATACAGGAGGGATCCTTGGGCCCTTCGCTGGCTCGCCATTCAGCTCCACGACGTCCACTACTGGCCCTGGCCTTTGCTTTGGCTGGTGCCCCATTAAACGTGTGCTCCGGAGCGATGTTTCTCCACCCATCACTATCATTCTGCCACCAGGGGATCTGTGAGTGTGGGAGTCACCATTTGTCACTGGCAGCAGTGTCACAAGTCTCTAGACTTACAGCTACCCGCTGACCTAGGCTGCCTTCTGCCCCAGGCAAGGTCCCGAATCCTTTATCCCAGATGCTGACACCTGGGCACTGGCGGACGTTGATTTTTATCAACACAGAGGTCTGAGTGAGGGTCAGAGGACCAGGTAGGTGAAGTGAAGGGCAGGTGGGCGGGGCTGAGGCTTCTTTGCCATCACCATAGAGACAGTCCCCTCACCGCAAGAGTGGGCGGATCTTGTCATGGGCCTGGTGACAAGACTGAGCCAATGCCAGAGATCCGGCCCACCAGGCAGATGACACAGGGCCCTCCATTGTGACCTATGACACCTAGTGGCCACAGGATTTGAGCACACCCCGGGAAAGGCCACGCAGGCACAAGGGAGCCCCTGGTGCGGACTGCTTCAGGGCATTGGCAGAGCACGCCAGGTACCTCTTTCCCACTTGCCTGAGGATATCAGTAGGCAAGGCATCCCCACTCAGCATCTCTTGCCTCTCTCTGTCTCTCTCTGCTTGTGTTCGTTCTCTGAAATCTCTTCCTTCTCCCCCTTGTCACTTCACACCTTGGAGTGCCTGACAGAGGGCCTAGACACCAAAGAGCAAAGGGGGAAGGCCTCTGGCTCTACTGCTTGCCCATGGGGAGAGAAGTTCTGGTAGTCTATCTGGAAGGTCTAGAGAGTAGTGATTGACTGGGGAGCTACATCACGGGCGGACCTGGCCAGGTGAAGCTTGACATCACCGTGGGACCTGGCCAGGGGAAGCTCGCTGACAAGTGGCAGCCTCTCCGGAGACTACTAATTCCGCGGATAACATTCTATGCAAATAATCGGCTGAGTGCCATGGGCAGAAAACATTGACCCATACCTGCCAGAGGCCTATTCTGGGTCTGAAGAGTCCACCCTGGTCTCCAGCAACTCATCATCTCAGCACACACTTTGCTGCACACTTGGAAACCGCCTCTCTCCACCAATGTCTTCACCTGCTAGGAAACACACGATGTCACTCAGCCAAAGGAGAGCACAGGCAAAGTCAACTGAAGCCCCCATTTTCAAGATTTTGCCCTCTGCTGCTCCACAGCCTCCGGTGGCACACCGCATGTGCGTCACTTCTCGGTAGACAAGGCCGAAATCCGGGCATCCAGGGCCCCAGCCGTCCAGAGTCTACGGATGGCGGCATATGGATCACCTCTTTGCCTCGTACAGCAGGGAGGCCTGGGCCCTAGACTGGCTCCGCTAGAGCTCCACGACCTCAGCTATTTTCCCTGACCTTCGGCCCGTGCCCTCGTGAGTGTGTCATCTCTACTTCCACTTCTCTTCTCACCAGACTGAATCCGCCACCTGCGGATACCTGAGCGTGGACATCAACATCTATCACTGCCTGCAGTGTCACAGGTCACTAGGTGTCTAGGCTCAGGCTGACCTTGGCTGTCTTCTGCCCATGCAAGGAGCCTAATCCTTCCAAGGAAATCAGGACACGTGCTCACTGGCCGACATCCTTTCTTTCATCCACACAGCCGTCTAGATGAGGGGAAAGAGGCCAGGTAGGCCAGGTGAAGGCTGAGTGTGGGGCCTAAGGCTTCTTTCCCAATCGCCATGGTGACAGCCACCGCAAGGCTGGGCGGAACTTCTGACGGGGACGAGTCACAAACACTGAGCCAATAGGAGAGGTCCAGCCTAACCGGCCAGTTCCGCAGAGCCCTCCATTTTACCCATGGACACACAACTGCCCCTTGCCTCTTTGGCCACAAAATCCAGGGCACCCAGGGAATAACTTCACAGTAGGCAACCCCTGATGTCAACACGTTCGACACACTGGGACAGCAGGCAGGTACCTCTTTTCCACTTACGCTAGGATATCACTAGGCAAGGCGCCCTTCCTCAGCATCTGTGGCCTCTCTCTATCTGCTCACTCAGAGGAATCTCTTCATTCTACCCCTGAGACACATCACAAGTATGAGGGGCCTGAGAGAGAGCCTAGAGATGGAACGGGGGAGGCTTCTGGCTGTACTGCTTCCCCGTGGGTAGGGAATAGCAGGTAGTCTCTCTGGAAGGTCTTAGCTTCTGTTGACTGACATGCTCAATACAGTAGGGGCGGACCCTGGCCAGGTGGAGCTTGTGGGCAGATGCAACCTCTCCGGCGACGAATAATTGCGCTGCTGCTTTGTATGGTGAAAACCTCCCCCCGACAAGGGGGATGGCTAGAGAACATTGACCCACACCCGCCAGGGGCCTTTCCTGGGACTAATTATCCCAACATGGTCTCAACGTCGTCACCCACTCAACACACACCTTTCCTGCACACGTAATCCTGCCTTTCTCCCTCAGGGCCCTATCCTACCAGGAAAAAAAGCAAGCCGCTCAAAAAGGCCGATGCCAGGGAAATCGAGGAAACGCGGCCAGTTTCCAAATTTTTGCTGTCTACACGTCCCCGCCTAAGCTGCGAGGCTGCCTATGTGACCGGGCTCCGAAGGCAAGGCCGAAATCCTGGCAGCCTGGGCCCCAGCAGTCCAATGCTTTATGGACGTGGGGACACGGATGACCTGTTCGCCACATACAGGAGGGATCCTTGGGCCCTTCGCTGGCTCGCCATTCAGCTCCACGACGTCCACTACTGGCCCTGGCCTTTGCTTTGGCTGGTGCCCCATTAAACGTGTGCTCCGGAGCGATGTTTCTCCACCCATCACTATCATTCTGCCACCAGGGGATCTGTGAGTGTGGGAGTCACCATTTGTCACTGGCAGCAGTGTCACAAGTCACTAGACTTCCAGCTACCCGCTGACCTAGGCTGCCTTCTGCCCCAGGCAAGGTCCCGAATCCTTTATCCCAGATGCTGACACCTGGGCACTGGCGGACATTGATTTTTATCAACACAGAGGTCTGAGTGAGGGTCAGAGGACCAGGTAGGTGAAGTGAAGGCCAGGTCGGCGGGGCTAAGGCTTCTTTGCCATCACCATAGAGACAGTCCCCCCACTGCAAGAGTGGGCGGAGCTTGTCATGGGCCTGGTGACAAGACTGAGCCAATGGCAGCGATCCGGCCCGCCAGGCAGATGACACAGGACCCTCCATTGTGACCCATGACACCTAGTGGCCACAGGATTTGAGCACACCCCGGGAAAGGCTACGCAGGCACAAGGGAGCCCCTGGTGCGGACTGCTTCAGGGCATTGGCAGAACACGCCAGGTACCTCTTTCCCACTTGCCTGAGGATATCAGTAGGCAAGGCATCCCCACTCAGCATCTCTTGCCTCTCTCTGTCTCTCTCTGCTTGTCTTCATTCTCTGAAATCTCTTTCTTCTCCCCCTTGTCACTTCACACCTTGGAGTGCCTGACGGAGGGCCTAGAGACCAAAGAGCAAAGGGGGAAGGCCTCTGGCTCTACTACTTGCCCATGGGGAGAGAAGTTCTGGTAGTCTATCTGGAAGGTCTAGAGAGTAGTGATTGGTTGGGGAGCTACATCACGGGCGGACCTGGCCAGGTGAAGCTCGCTGACAAGTGGCAGCCTCTCCGGAGACTACTAATTCCGCTGATAACATTCTATGCAAATAACCGGCTGAGTGCCATGGGAAGAAAACATTGACACATACCTGCCAGAGGCCTATTCTGGGTCTGGACAGTCCACCCTGGTCTCCAGCAACTCATCATCTCAGCACACACTTTGCCTGCACGCATGGAAACTGCCTCTCTCCACCAATGTCTTCACCTGCTAGGAAACGAACGATGTCACTCAGCCAAAGGAGAGCACAGGCAAAGTCAACTGAAGCCCCCATTTTCAAGATTTTGCCCTCTGCCTCTCCACAGCCTGCGGTGGCACACCGCATGTGCGTCCCTTCTCGGTAGACAAGGCCGAAATCCGGGCATCCAGGGCCCCAGCCGTCCAGAGTCTACGGATGGCGGCATATGGATCACCTCTTTGCCTCGTACAGCAGGGAGGCCTGGGCCCTAGACTGGCTCCGCTAGAGCTCCACGACCTCAGCTATTTTCCCTGACCTTCGGCCCGTGCCCTCGTGAGCGTGTCATCTCTACTTCCACTTCTCTTCCCACCACACTGAATCCGCCACCTGCGGATACCTGAGCGTGGACATCAACATCTCTCACTGGCTGCAGTGTCACAGGTCACTAGGTGTCTAGGCTCAGGCTGACCTTGGCTGTCTTCTGCCCAGGCAAGGAGCCTAATCCTTCCAAGGAAATCAGGACACGTGCTCACTGGCCGACATCCTTTCTTTCATCCACACAGCCGTCTAGATGAGGGGAAAGAGGCCAGGTAGGCCAGGTGAAGGCTGAGTGTGGGGCCTAAGGCTTCTTTCCCAATCGCCATGGTGACAGCCACCGCAAGGCTGGGCGGATCTTCTGACGGGGACGAGTCACAAACACTGAGCCAATAGGAGAGGTCCAGCCTAACCGGCCAGTTCCGCAGAGCCCTCCATTTTACCCATGGACACACAACGGCCCCTTGCCTCTTTGGCCACAAAATCCAGGGCACCCAGGGAATAACTTCACAGTAGGCAACCCCTGATGTCAACACGTTCGACACACTGGGACAGCAGGCAGGTACCTCTTTTCCACTTACGCTAGGATATCACTAGGCAAGGCGCCCTTCCTCAGCATCTGTGGCCTCTCTGTATCTGTTCACTCAGAGGAATCTCTTCATTCTACCCCTGAGACACATCACAAGTATGAGGGGCCTGAGAGAGAGCCTAGAGATGGAACGGGGGAGGCTTCTGGCTGTACTGCTTCCCCGTGGGTAGAGGATAGCAGGTAGTCTCTCTGGAAGGTCTTAGCTTCTGTTGACTGACATGCTCAATACAGTAGGGGCGGACCCTGGCCAGGTGGAGCTTGTGGGCAGATGCAACCTCTCCGGCGACGAATGATTGCGCTGCTGCTTTGTATGGTGAAAAGCTCCCCCCGCCAAGGGGGATGGGTGGAGAACATTGACCCACACCCGCCAGGGGCCTTTCCTGGGACTAAAGATCCCAACATGGTCTCAACGTCGTCACCCTCTCAACACACACCTTTCCTGCACACGTAATCCTGCCTTTCTCCGTCAGGGCCCTATCCTACCAGGAAAAAAAGCAAGCCGCTCAAAAAGGCCGATGCCAGGGAAATCGAGGAAACACGGCCAGTTTCCAAACTTTTGCTGTCTACACGTCCCCACGTCCGCTGCAAGGCTGCCTATGCGGCCGGGCCCCGAAGGCAAGGCCGAAATCCTGGCAGCCTGGGCCCCAGCAGTCCAATGCTTTATGGACGTGGGGACACGGATGACCTGTTCGCCACATACAGGAGGGATCCTTGGGCCCTTCGCTGTCTCGCCATTCAGCTCCACGACGTCCACTACTGGCCCTGGCCTTTGCTTTGGCTGGTGCCCCATTAAACGTGTGCTCCGGAGCGATGTTTCTCCACCCATCACTATCATTCTGCCACCAGGGGATCTGTGAGTGTGGGAGTCACCATTTGTCACTGGCAGCAGTGTCACAAGTCACTAGACTTCCAGCTACCCGCTGACCTAGGCTGCCTTCTGCCCCAGGCAAGGTCCCGAATCCTTTATCCCAGATGCTGACACCTGGGCACTGGCGGACATTGATTTTTATCAACACAGAGGTCTGAGTGAGGGTCAGAGGACCAGGTAGGTGAAGTGAAGGCCAGGTGGGCGGGGCTAAGGCTTCTTTGCCATCACAATAGAGACAGTCCCCCCACCGCAAGAGTGGGCGGAGCTTGTCATGGGCCTGGTGACAAGACTGAGCCAATGGCAGAGATCTGGCCCGCCAGGCAGATGACACAGGGCCGTCCATTGTGACCTATGACACCTAGTGGCCACAGGATTTGAGCACACCCCGGGAAAGGCCACGCAGGCACAAGGGAGCCCCTGGTGCGGACTGCTTCAGGGCATTGGCAGAACACGCCAGGTACCTCTTTCCCACTTGCCTGAGGATATCAGTAGGCAAGGCATCCTACTCAGCATCTCTTGCCTCTCTCTGTCTCTCTCTGCTTGTCTTCGTTCTCTGAAATCTCTTCCTTCTCCCCCTTGTCACTTCACACCTTGGAGTGCCTGACAGAGGGCCTAGAGACCAAAGAGCAAAGGGGGAAGGCCTCTGGCTCTACTGCTTGCCCATGGGGAGAGAAGTTCTGGTAGTCTATCTGGAAGGTCTAGAGAGTAGTGATTGGTTGGGGAGCTACATCACGGGCGGACCTGGCCAGGTGAAGCTCGCTGACAAGTGGCAGCCTCTCTGGAGACTACTAATTCCGCTGATAACATTCTATGCAAATAACCGGCTGAGTGCCATGGGAAGAAAACATTGACACATACCTGCCAGAGGCCTATTCTGGGTCTGGACAGTCCACCCTGGTCTCCAGCAACTCATCATCTCAGCACACACTTTGCTGCACACTTGGAAACCGCCTCTATCCACCAATGTCTTCACCTGCTAGGAAACGAACGATGTCACTCAGCCAAAGGAGAGCACAGGCAAAGTCAACTGAAGCCCCCATTTTCAAGATTTTGCCCTCTGCGTCTCCACAGCCTGCGGTGACACACCGCATGTGCGTCGCTTCTCGGTAGACAAGGCCGAAATCCGGGCATCCAGGGCCCCAGCCGTCCAGAGTCTACGGATGGCGGCATATGGATCACCTCCTTGCCTCGTACAGCAGGGAGGTCTGGGACCTAGACTGGCTCCACTAGAGCTCCACGACCTCAGCTATTTTCCCTGACCTTCGGTCCGTGCCCTCGTGAGCGTGTCATCTCTACTTCCACTTCTCTTCCCACCACACTGAATCCGCCACCTGCGGATACCTGAGCGTGGACATCAACATCTCTCACTGGCTGCAGTGTCACAGGTCACTAGGTGTCTAGGCTCAGGCTGACCTTGGCTGTCTTCTGCCCAGGCAAGGAGCCTAATCCTTCCAAGGAAATCAGGACACGTGCTCACTGGCCGACATCCTTTCTTTCATCCACACAGCCGTCTAGATGAGGGGAAAGAGGCCAGGTAGGCCAGGTGAAGGCTGAGTGTGGGGCCTAAGGCTTCTTTCCCAATCGCCATGGTGACAGCCACCGCAAGGCTGGGCGGAACTTCTGACGGGGACGAGTCACAAACACTGAGCCAATAGGAGAGGTCCAGCCTAACCGGCCAGTTCCGCAGAGCCCTCCATTTTACCCATGGACACACAACGGCCCCTTGCCTCTTTGGCCACAAAATCCAGGGCACCCAGGGAATAACTTCACAGTAGGCAACCCCTGATGTCAACACGTTCGACACACTGGGACAGCAGGCAGGTACCTCTTTTCCACTTACGCTAGGATATCACTAGGCAAGGCGCCCTTCCTCAGCATCTGTGGCCTCTCTGTATCTGTTCACTCAGAGGAATCTCTTCATTCTACCCCTGAGACACATCACAAGTATGAGGGGCCTGAGAGAGAGCCTAGAGATGGAACGGGGGAGGCTTCTGGCTGTACTGCTTCCCCGTGGGTAGAGAATAGCAGGTAGTCTCTCTGGAAGGTCTTAGCTTCTGTTGACTGACATGCTCAATACAGTAGGGGTGGACCCTGGCCAGGTGGAGCTTGTGGGCAGATGCAACCTCTCCGGCGACGAATGATTGCGCTGCTGCTTTGTATGGTGAAAAGCTCCCCCCGCCAAGGGGGATGGGAGGAGAACATTGACCCACACCCGCCAGGGGCCTTTCCTGGGACTAAAGATCCTAACATGGTCTCAAGGTCGTCACCCTCTCAACACACACCTTTCCTGCACACTTAATCCTGCCTTTCTCCCTCAGGGCCCTATCCTACCAGGAAAAAAAGCAAGCCGCTCAAAAATGCCGATGCCAGGGAAATCGAGGAAACACGGCCAGTTTCCAAACTTTTGCTGTCTACACGTCCCCGCCTCCGCTGCAAGGCTGCCTATGCGGCCGGGCTCCGATGGCAAGGCCGAAATCCTGGCAGCCTGGGCCCCAGCAGTCCAATGCTTTATGGACGTGGGGACACGGATGACCTGTTCGCCACATACAGGAGGGATCCTTGGGCCCTTCGCTGGCTCGCCATTCAGCTCCACGACGTCCACTACTGGCCCTGGCCTTTGCTTTGGCTGGTGCCCCATTAAACGTGTGCTCCGGAGCGATGTTTCTCCACCCATCACTAGCATTCTGCCACCAGGGGATATGTGAGTGTGGGAGTCACCATTTGTCACTGGCAGCAGTGTCACAAGTCACTAGACTTCCAGCTACCCGCTGACCTAGGCTGCCTTCTGCCCCAGGCAAGGTCCCGAATCCTTTATCCCAGATGCTGACACCTGGGCACTGGCGGACATTGATTTTTATCAACCCAGAGGTCTGAGTGAGGGTCAGAGGGCCAGGTAGGTGAAGTGAAGGGCAGGTGGGCGGGGCTGAGGCTTCTTTGCCATCACCATAGAGACAGTCCCCTCACCGCAAGAGTGGGCGGATCTTGTCATGGGCCTGGTGACAAGACTGAGCCAATGCCAGAGATCCGGCCCACCAGGCAGATGACACAGGGCCCTCCATTGTGACCTATGACACCTAGTGGCCACAGGATTTGAGCACACCCCGGGAAAGGCCACGCAGGCACAAGGGAGCCCCTGGTGCGGACTGCTTCAGGGCATTGGCAGAGCACGCCAGGTACCTCTTTCCCACTTGCCTGAGGATATCAGTAGGCAAGGCATCCCCACTCAGCATCTCTTGCCTCTCTCTGTCTCTCTCTGCTTGTGTTCGTTCTCTGAAATCTCTTCCTTCTCCCCCTTGTCACTTCACACCTTGGAGTGCCTGACAGAGGGCCTAGACACCAAAGAGCAAAGGGGGAAGGCCTCTGGCTCTACTGCTTGCCCATGGGGAGAGAAGTTCTGGTAGTCTATCTGGAAGGTCTAGAGAGTAGTGATTGACTGGGGAGCTACATCACGGGCGGACCTGGCCAGGTGAAGCTTGACATCACCGTGGGACCTGGCCAGGGGAAGCTCGCTGACAAGTGGCAGCCTCTCCGGAGACTACTAATTCCGCGGATAACATTCTATGCAAATAATCGGCTGAGTGCCATGGGCAGAAAACATTGACCCATACCTGCCAGAGGCCTATTCTGGGTCTGAAGAGTCCACCCTGGTCTCCAGCAACTCATCATCTCAGCACACACTTTGCTGCACACTTGGAAACCGCCTCTCTCCACCAATGTCTTCACCTGCTAGGAAACACACGATGTCACTCAGCCAAAGGAGAGCACAGGCAAAGTCAACTGAAGCCCCCATTTTCAAGATTTTGCCCTCTGCTGCTCCACAGCCTCCGGTGGCACACCGCATGTGCGTCACTTCTCGGTAGACAAGGCCGAAATCCGGGCATCCAGGGCCCCAGCCGTCCAGAGTCTACGGATGGCGGCATATGGATCACCTCTTTGCCTCGTACAGCAGGGAGGCCTGGGCCCTAGACTGGCTCCGCTAGAGCTCCACGACCTCAGCTATTTTCCCTGACCTTCGGCCCGTGCCCTCGTGAGTGTGTCATCTCTACTTCCACTTCTCTTCTCACCAGACTGAATCCGCCACCTGCGGATACCTGAGCGTGGACATCAACATCTATCACTGCCTGCAGTGTCACAGGTCACTAGGTGTCTAGGCTCAGGCTGACCTTGGCTGTCTTCTGCCCATGCAAGGAGCCTAATCCTTCCAAGGAAATCAGGACACGTGCTCACTGGCCGACATCCTTTCTTTCATCCACACAGCCGTCTAGATGAGGGGAAAGAGGCCAGGTAGGCCAGGTGAAGGCTGAGTGTGGGGCCTAAGGCTTCTTTCCCAATCGCCATGGTGACAGCCACCGCAAGGCTGGGCGGAACTTCTGACGGGGACGAGTCACAAACACTGAGCCAATAGGAGAGGTCCAGCCTAACCGGCCAGTTCCGCAGAGCCCTCCATTTTACCCATGGACACACAACTGCCCCTTGCCTCTTTGGCCACAAAATCCAGGGCACCCAGGGAATAACTTCACAGTAGGCAACCCCTGATGTCAACACGTTCGACACACTGGGACAGCAGGCAGGTACCTCTTTTCCACTTACGCTAGGATATCACTAGGCAAGGCGCCCTTCCTCAGCATCTGTGGCCTCTCTCTATCTGCTCACTCAGAGGAATCTCTTCATTCTACCCCTGAGACACATCACAAGTATGAGGGGCCTGAGAGAGAGCCTAGAGATGGAACGGGGGAGGCTTCTGGCTGTACTGCTTCCCCGTGGGTAGGGAATAGCAGGTAGTCTCTCTGGAAGGTCTTAGCTTCTGTTGACTGACATGCTCAATACAGTAGGGGCGGACCCTGGCCAGGTGGAGCTTGTGGGCAGATGCAACCTCTCCGGCGACGAATAATTGCGCTGCTGCTTTGTATGGTGAAAACCTCCCCCCGACAAGGGGGATGGCTAGAGAACATTGACCCACACCCGCCAGGGGCCTTTCCTGGGACTAATTATCCCAACATGGTCTCAACGTCGTCACCCACTCAACACACACCTTTCCTGCACACGTAATCCTGCCTTTCTCCCTCAGGGCCCTATCCTACCAGGAAAAAAAGCAAGCCGCTCAAAAAGGCCGATGCCAGGGAAATCGAGGAAACGCGGCCAGTTTCCAAATTTTTGCTGTCTACACGTCCCCGCCTAAGCTGCGAGGCTGCCTATGTGACCGGGCTCCGAAGGCAAGGCCGAAATCCTGGCAGCCTGGGCCCCAGCAGTCCAATGCTTTATGGACGTGGGGACACGGATGACCTGTTCGCCACATACAGGAGGGATCCTTGGGCCCTTCGCTGGCTCGCCATTCAGCTCCACGACGTCCACTACTGGCCCTGGCCTTTGCTTTGGCTGGTGCCCCATTAAACGTGTGCTCCGGAGCGATGTTTCTCCACCCATCACTATCATTCTGCCACCAGGGGATCTGTGAGTGTGGGAGTCACCATTTGTCACTGGCAGCAGTGTCACAAGTCACTAGACTTCCAGCTACCCGCTGACCTAGGCTGCCTTCTGCCCCAGGCAAGGTCCCGAATCCTTTATCCCAGATGCTGACACCTGGGCACTGGCGGACATTGATTTTTATCAACACAGAGGTCTGAGTGAGGGTCAGAGGACCAGGTAGGTGAAGTGAAGGCCAGGTCGGCGGGGCTAAGGCTTCTTTGCCATCACCATAGAGACAGTCCCCCCACTGCAAGAGTGGGCGGAGCTTGTCATGGGCCTGGTGACAAGACTGAGCCAATGGCAGCGATCCGGCCCGCCAGGCAGATGACACAGGACCCTCCATTGTGACCCATGACACCTAGTGGCCACAGGATTTGAGCACACCCCGGGAAAGGCTACGCAGGCACAAGGGAGCCCCTGGTGCGGACTGCTTCAGGGCATTGGCAGAACACGCCAGGTACCTCTTTCCCACTTGCCTGAGGATATCAGTAGGCAAGGCATCCCCACTCAGCATCTCTTGCCTCTCTCTGTCTCTCTCTGCTTGTCTTCATTCTCTGAAATCTCTTTCTTCTCCCCCTTGTCACTTCACACCTTGGAGTGCCTGACGGAGGGCCTAGAGACCAAAGAGCAAAGGGGGAAGGCCTCTGGCTCTACTACTTGCCCATGGGGAGAGAAGTTCTGGTAGTCTATCTGGAAGGTCTAGAGAGTAGTGATTGGTTGGGGAGCTACATCACGGGCGGACCTGGCCAGGTGAAGCTCGCTGACAAGTGGCAGCCTCTCCGGAGACTACTAATTCCGCTGATAACATTCTATGCAAATAACCGGCTGAGTGCCATGGGAAGAAAACATTGACACATACCTGCCAGAGGCCTATTCTGGGTCTGGACAGTCCACCCTGGTCTCCAGCAACTCATCATCTCAGCACACACTTTGCCTGCACGCATGGAAACTGCCTCTCTCCACCAATGTCTTCACCTGCTAGGAAACGAACGATGTCACTCAGCCAAAGGAGAGCACAGGCAAAGTCAACTGAAGCCCCCATTTTCAAGATTTTGCCCTCTGCCTCTCCACAGCCTGCGGTGGCACACCGCATGTGCGTCCCTTCTCGGTAGACAAGGCCGAAATCCGGGCATCCAGGGCCCCAGCCGTCCAGAGTCTACGGATGGCGGCATATGGATCACCTCTTTGCCTCGTACAGCAGGGAGGCCTGGGCCCTAGACTGGCTCCGCTAGAGCTCCACGACCTCAGCTATTTTCCCTGACCTTCGGCCCGTGCCCTCGTGAGCGTGTCATCTCTACTTCCACTTCTCTTCCCACCACACTGAATCCGCCACCTGCGGATACCTGAGCGTGGACATCAACATCTATCACTGCCTGCAGTGTCACAGGTCACTAGGTGTCTAGGCTCAGGCTGACCTTGGCTGTCTTCTGCCCATGCAAGGAGCCTAATCCTTCCAAGGAAATCAGGACACGTGCTCACTGGCCGACATCCTTTCTTTCATCCACACAGCCGTCTAGATGAGGGGAAAGAGGCCAGGTAGGCCAGGTGAAGGCTGAGTGTGGGGCCTAAGGCTTCTTTCCCAATCGCCATGGTGACAGCCACCGCAAGGCTGGGCGGAACTTCTGACGGGGACGAGTCACAAACACTGAGCCAATAGGAGAGGTCCAGCCTAACCGGCCAGTTCCGCAGAGCCCTCCATTTTACCCATGGACACACAACTGCCCCTTGCCTCTTTGGCCACAAAATCCAGGGCACCCAGGGAATAACTTCACAGTAGGCAACCCCTGATGTCAACACGTTCGACACACTGGGACAGCAGGCAGGTACCTCTTTTCCACTTACGCTAGGATATCACTAGGCAAGGCGCCCTTCCTCAGCATCTGTGGCCTCTCTCTATCTGCTCACTCAGAGGAATCTCTTCATTCTACCCCTGAGACACATCACAAGTATGAGGGGCCTGAGAGAGAGCCTAGAGATGGAACGGGGGAGGCTTCTGGCTGTACTGCTTCCCCGTGGGTAGGGAATAGCAGGTAGTCTCTCTGGAAGGTCTTAGCTTCTGTTGACTGACATGCTCAATACAGTAGGGGCGGACCCTGGCCAGGTGGAGCTTGTGGGCAGATGCAACCTCTCCGGCGACGAATAATTGCGCTGCTGCTTTGTATGGTGAAAACCTCCCCCCGACAAGGGGGATGGCTAGAGAACATTGACCCACACCCGCCAGGGGCCTTTCCTGGGACTAATTATCCCAACATGGTCTCAACGTCGTCACCCACTCAACACACACCTTTCCTGCACACGTAATCCTGCCTTTCTCCCTCAGGGCCCTATCCTACCAGGAAAAAAAGCAAGCCGCTCAAAAAGGCCGATGCCAGGGAAATCGAGGAAACGTGGCCAGTTTCCAAATTTTTGCTGTCTACACGTCCCCGCCTAAGCTGCGAGGCTGCCTATGTGACCGGGCTCCGAAGGCAAGGCCGAAATCCTGGCAGCCTGGGCCCCAGCAGTCCAATGCTTTATGGACGTGGGGACACGGATGACCTGTTCGCCACATACAGGAGGGATCCTTGGGCCCTTCGCTGGCTCGCCATTCAGCTCCACGACGTCCACTACTGGCCCTGGCCTTTGCTTTGGCTGGTGCCCCATTAAACGTGTGCTCCGGAGCGATGTTTCTCCACCCATCACTATCATTCTGCCACCAGGGGATCTGTGAGTGTGGGAGTCACCATTTGTCACTGGCAGCAGTGTCACAAGTCACTAGACTTCCAGCTACCCGCTGACCTAGGCTGCCTTCTGCCCCAGGCAAGGTCCCGAATCCTTTATCCCAGATGCTGACACCTGGGCACTGGCGGACATTGATTTTTATCAACACAGAGGTCTGAGTGAGGGTCAGAGGACCAGGTAGGTGAAGTGAAGGCCAGGTCGGCGGGGCTAAGGCTTCTTTGCCATCACCATAGAGACAGTCCCCCCACTGCAAGAGTGGGCGGAGCTTGTCATGGGCCTGGTGACAAGACTGAGCCAATGGCAGCGATCCGGCCCGCCAGGCAGATGACACAGGACCCTCCATTGTGACCCATGACACCTAGTGGCCACAGGATTTGAGCACACCCCGGGAAAGGCTACGCAGGCACAAGGGAGCCCCTGGTGCGGACTGCTTCAGGGCATTGGCAGAACACGCCAGGTACCTCTTTCCCACTTGCCTGAGGATATCAGTAGGCAAGGCATCCCCACTCAGCATCTCTTGCCTCTCTCTGTCTCTCTCTGCTTGTCTTCATTCTCTGAAATCTCTTTCTTCTCCCCCTTGTCACTTCACACCTTGGAGTGCCTGACGGAGGGCCTAGAGACCAAAGAGCAAAGGGGGAAGGCCTCTGGCTCTACTACTTGCCCATGGGGAGAGAAGTTCTGGTAGTCTATCTGGAAGGTCTAGAGAGTAGTGATTGGTTGGGGAGCTACATCACGGGCGGACCTGGCCAGGTGAAGCTCGCTGACAAGTGGCAGCCTCTCCGGAGACTACTAATTCCGCTGATAACATTCTATGCAAATAACCGGCTGAGTGCCATGGGAAGAAAACATTGACACATACCTGCCAGAGGCCTATTCTGGGTCTGGACAGTCCACCCTGGTCTCCAGCAACTCATCATCTCAGCACACACTTTGCCTGCACGCATGGAAACTGCCTCTCTCCACCAATGTCTTCACCTGCTAGGAAACGAACGATGTCACTCAGCCAAAGGAGAGCACAGGCAAAGTCAACTGAAGCCCCCATTTTCAAGATTTTGCCCTCTGCCTCTCCACAGCCTGCGGTGGCACACCGCATGTGCGTCCCTTCTCGGTAGACAAGGCCGAAATCCGGGCATCCAGGGCCCCAGCCGTCCAGAGTCTACGGATGGCGGCATATGGATCACCTCTTTGCCTCGTACAGCAGGGAGGCCTGGGCCCTAGACTGGCTCCGCTAGAGCTCCACGACCTCAGCTATTTTCCCTGACCTTCGGCCCGTGCCCTCGTGAGCGTGTCATCTCTACTTCCACTTCTCTTCCCACCACACTGAATCCGCCACCTGCGGATACCTGAGCGTGGACATCAACATCTCTCACTGGCTGCAGTGTCACAGGTCACTAGGTGTCTAGGCTCAGGCTGACCTTGGCTGTCTTCTGCCCAGGCAAGGAGCCTAATCCTTCCAAGGAAATCAGGACACGTGCTCACTGGCCGACATCCTTTCTTTCATCCACACAGCCGTCTAGATGAGGGGAAAGAGGCCAGGTAGGCCAGGTGAAGGCTGAGTGTGGGGCCTAAGGCTTCTTTCCCAATCGCCATGGTGACAGCCACCGCAAGGCTGGGCGGAACTTCTGACGGGGACGAGTCACAAACACTGAGCCAATAGGAGAGGTCCAGCCTAACCGGCCAGTTCCGCAGAGCCCTCCATTTTACCCATGGACACACAACGGCCCCTTGCCTCTTTGGCCACAAAATCCAGGGCACCCAGGGAATAACTTCACAGTAGGCAACCCCTGATGTCAACACGTTCGACACACTGGGACAGCAGGCAGGTACCTCTTTTCCACTTACGCTAGGATATCACTAGGCAAGGCGCCCTTCCTCAGCATCTGTGGCCTCTCTGTATCTGTTCACTCAGAGGAATCTCTTCATTCTACCCCTGAGACACATCACAAGTATGAGGGGCCTGAGAGAGAGCCTAGAGATGGAACGGGGGAGGCTTCTGGCTGTACTGCTTCCCCGTGGGTAGAGGATAGCAGGTAGTCTCTCTGGAAGGTCTTAGCTTCTGTTGACTGACATGCTCAATACAGTAGGGGCGGACCCTGGCCAGGTGGAGCTTGTGGGCAGATGCAACCTCTCCGGCGACGAATGATTGCGCTGCTGCTTTGTATGGTGAAAAGCTCCCCCCGCCAAGGGGGATGGGTGGAGAACATTGACCCACACCCGCCAGGGGCCTTTCCTGGGACTAAAGATCCCAACATGGTCTCAACGTCGTCACCCTCTCAACACACACCTTTCCTGCACACGTAATCCTGCCTTTCTCCCTCAGGGCCCTATCCTACCAGGAAAAAAAGCAAGCCGCTCAAAAAGGCCGATGCCAGGGAAATCGAGGAAACACGGCCAGTTTCCAAACTTTTGCTGTCTACACGTCCCCACGTCCGCTGCAAGGCTGCCTATGCGGCCGGGCCCCGAAGGCAAGGCCGAAATCCTGGCAGCCTGGGCCCCAGCAGTCCAATGCTTTATGGACGTGGGGACACGGATGACCTGTTCGCCACATACAGGAGGGATCCTTGGGCCCTTCGCTGTCTCGCCATTCAGCTCCACGACGTCCACTACTGGCCCTGGCCTTTGCTTTGGCTTGTGCCCCATTAAACGTGTGCTCCGGAGCGATGTTTCTCCACCCATCACTATCATTCTGCCACCAGGGGATCTGTGAGTGTGGGAGTCACCATTTGTCACTGGCAGCAGTGTCACAAGTCACTAGACTTCCAGCTACCCGCTGACCTAGGCTGCCTTCTGCCCCAGGCAAGGTCCCGAATCCTTTATCCCAGATGCTGACACCTGGGCACTGGCGGACATTGATTTTTATCAACACAGAGGTCTGAGTGAGGGTCAGAGGACCAGGTAGGTGAAGTGAAGGCCAGGTGGGCGGGGCTAAGGCTTCTTTGCCATCACAATAGAGACAGTCCCCCCACCGCAAGAGTGGGCGGAGCTTGTCATGGGCCTGGTGACAAGACTGAGCCAATGGCAGAGATCTGGCCCGCCAGGCAGATGACACAGGGCCGTCCATTGTGACCTATGACACCTAGTGGCCACAGGATTTGAGCACACCCCGGGAAAGGCCACGCAGGCACAAGGGAGCCCCTGGTGCGGACTGCTTCAGGGCATTGGCAGAACACGCCAGGTACCTCTTTCCCACTTGCCTGAGGATATCAGTAGGCAAGGCATCCTACTCAGCATCTCTTGCCTCTCTCTGTCTCTCTCTGCTTGTCTTCGTTCTCTGAAATCTCTTCCTTCTCCCCCTTGTCACTTCACACCTTGGAGTGCCTGACAGAGGGCCTAGAGACCAAAGAGCAAAGGGGGAAGGCCTCTGGCTCTACTGCTTGCCCATGGGGAGAGAAGTTCTGGTAGTCTATCTGGAAGGTCTAGAGAGTAGTGATTGGTTGGGGAGCTACATCACGGGCGGACCTGGCCAGGTGAAGCTCGCTGACAAGTGGCAGCCTCTCTGGAGACTACTAATTCCGCTGATAACATTCTATGCAAATAACCGGCTGAGTGCCATGGGAAGAAAACATTGACACATACCTGCCAGAGGCCTATTCTGGGTCTGGACAGTCCACCCTGGTCTCCAGCAACTCATCATCTCAGCACACACTTTGCTGCACACTTGGAAACCGCCTCTATCCACCAATGTCTTCACCTGCTAGGAAACGAACGATGTCACTCAGCCAAAGGAGAGCACAGGCAAAGTCAACTGAAGCCCCCATTTTCAAGATTTTGCCCTCTGCGTCTCCACAGCCTGCGGTGACACACCGCATGTGCGTCGCTTCTCGGTAGACAAGGCCGAAATCCGGGCATCCAGGGCCCCAGCCGTCCAGAGTCTACGGATGGCGGCATATGGATCACCTCCTTGCCTCGTACAGCAGGGAGGTCTGGGACCTAGACTGGCTCCACTAGAGCTCCACGACCTCAGCTATTTTCCCTGACCTTCGGCCCGTGCCCTCGTGAGCGTGTCATCTCTACTTCCACTTCTCTTCCCACCACACTGAATCCGCCACCTGCGGATACCTGAGCGTGGACATCAACATCTCTCACTGGCTGCAGTGTCACAGGTCACTAGGTGTCTAGGCTCAGGCTGACCTTGGCTGTCTTCTGCCCAGGCAAGGAGCCTAATCCTTCCAAGGAAATCAGGACACGTGCTCACTGGCCGACATCCTTTCTTTCATCCACACAGCCGTCTAGATGAGGGGAAAGAGGCCAGGTAGGCCAGGTGAAGGCTGAGTGTGGGGCCTAAGGCTTCTTTCCCAATCGCCATGGTGACAGCCACCGCAAGGCTGGGCGGAACTTCGGACGGGGACGAGTCACAAACACTCAGCCAATAGGAGAGGTCCAGCCTAACCGGCCAGTTCCGCAGAGCCCTCCATTTTACCCATGGACAGACAACGGCCCCTTGCGTCTTTGGCCACAAAATCCAGGGCACCCGGGGAATAACTTCACAGTAGGCAACCCCTGATGTGAACACGTTCGACACACTGGGACAGCAGGCAGGTACCTCTTTTCCACTTACGCTAGGATATCACTAGGCAAGGCGCCCTTCCTCAGCATCTGTGGCCTCTCACGTATGTGTTCACTCAGAGGAATCTCTTCATTCTACCCCTGAGACACATCACAAGTATGAGGGGCCTGAGAGCCTAGAGATGGAACGGGGGAGGCTTCTGGCTGTACTGCTTCCCCGTGGGGACAGAATAGCAGGTAGTCTCTCTGGAAGGTCTTAGCTTCTGTTGACTGACACGAGCAATACAGTAGGGGCGGACCCTGGCCAGGGGGAGCTTGTGGGCAGATGCAACCTCTCCGGCGACGAATAATTGCGCTGCTGCTTTGTATGGTGAAAACCTCCCCCCGCCAAGGGGGATGGGTAGAGAACATTGACCCACACCCGCCAGGGGCCTTTCCTGGGACTAAAGATCCCAACGTGGTCTCAACGTCGTCACCCTCTCAACACACACCTTTCCTGCACACGTAATCCTGCCTTTCTCCGTCAGGGCCCTATCCTACCAGGAAAAAAAGCAAGCCGCTCAAAAAGGCCGATGCCAGGGAAATCGAGGAAACACGGCCAGTTTCCAAACTTTTGCTGTCTACACGTCCCCGCCTCCGCTGCAAGGCTGCCTATGCGGCCGGGCTCCGATGGCAAGGCCGAAATCCTGGCAGCCTGGGCCCCAGCAGTCCAATGCTTTATGGACGTGGGGACACGGATGACCTGTTCGCCACATACAGGAGGGATCCTTGGGCCCTTCGCTGGCTCGCCATTCAGCTCCACGACGTCCACTACTGGCCCTGGCCTTTGCTTTGGCTGGTGCCCCATTAAACGTGTGCTCCGGAGCGATGTTTCTCCACCCATCACTAGCATTCTGCCACCAGGGGATATGTGAGTGTGGGAGTCACCATTTGTCACTGGCAGCAGTGTCACAAGTCACTAGACTTCCAGCTACCCGCTGACCTAGGCTGCCTTCTGCCCCAGGCAAGGTCCCGAATCCTTTATCCCAGATGCTGACACCTGGGCACTGGCGGACATTGATTTTTATCAACACAGAGGTCTGAGTGAGGGTCAGAGGGCCAGGTAGGTGAAGTGAAGGCCAGGTGGGCGGGGCTGAGGCTTCTTTGCCATCACCATAGAGACAGTCCCCCCACCGCAAGAGTGGGCGGAGCTTGGGATGGGCCTGGTGACAAGACTGAGCCAATGGCAGAGATCCGGCCCGCCAGGCAGATGACACAGGGCCCTCCATTGTGACCTATGACCCCTAGTGGCCACAGGATTTGAGCACGCCCCGGGAAAGGCTACGCAGGCACAAGGGAGCCCCTGGTGCGGACTGCTTCAGGGCATTGGCAGAGCACGCCAGGTACCTCTTTCCCACTTTCCTGAGGATATCAGTAGGCAAGGCATCCCCACTCAGCATCTCTTGCCTCTCTCTGTCTCTCTCTGCTTGTCTTCGTTCTCTGAAATCTCTTCCTTCTCCCCCTTGTCACTTCACACCTTGGACTGCCTGACAGAGGGCCTAGAGACCAAAGAGCAAAGGGGGAAGGCCTCTGGCTCTACTGCTTGCCCATGGGGAGAGAAGTTCTGGCAGTCTATCTGGAAGGTCTAGAGAGTAGTGATTGATTGGGGAGCTACATCACGGGCGGACCTGGCCAGGTGAAGCTTGACATCACCGTGGGACCTGGCCAGGTGAAGCTCGCTGACAAGTGGCAGCCTCTCCGGAGACTACTAATTCCGCTCCTAACATTCTATGCAAATAACCGGCTGAGTGCCATGGGCAGAAAACATTGACACATACCTGCCAGAGGCCTATTTTGGGTCTGGAGAGTCCACCCTGGTCTCCCCTGCAACTCATCATCTCAGCACACACTTTGCCTGCACGCATGGAAACCGCCTCTCTCCACGAATGTCTTCACCTGCTAGGAAACACACGATGTCACTCAGCCAAAGGAGAGCACAGGCCAAGTCAACTGAAGCCCCCATTTTCAAGATTTTGCCCTCTGCTGCTCCACAGCCTCCGGTGGCACACTGCATGTGCGTCACTTCTCGGTGGACGAGGCCGAAATCCGGGCATCCAGGGCCCCAGCCGTCCAGAATCTACGGATGGCGGCATATGGATCACCTCTTTGCCTCGTACAGCAGGGAGGCCTGGGCCCTAGACTGGCTCCGCTAGAGCTCCACGACCTCAGCTATTTTCCCTGACCTTTGGCCTGTGCCCTCGTGAGTGTGTCATCTCTACTTCCACTTCTCTTCCCACCACACTGAATCCGCCACCTGCGGATACCTGAGCGTGGACATCAACATCTATCACTGGCTGCAGTGTCACAGGTCACTAGGTGTCTAGGCTCAGGCTGACCTTGGCTGTCTTCTGCCCAGGCAAGGAACCTAATCCTTCCAAGGAAATCAGGACACGTGCTCACTGGCCGACATCCTTTCTTTCATCCACACAGCGGTCTAGATGAGGGGAAAGAGGCCAGGTAGGCCAGGTGAGGGCTGAGTGTGGGGCCTAAGGCTTCTTTCCCAATCACCATGGTGACAGCCACCGGAAGGCTGGGCGGAACTTCGGACGGGGACGAGTCACAAACACTCAGCCAATAGGAGAGGTCCAGCCTAACCGGCCAGTTCCGCAGAGCCCTCCATTTTACCCATGGACAGACAACGGCCCCTTGCGTCTTTGGCCACAAAATCCAGGGCACCCGGGGAATAACTTCACAGTAGGCAACCCCTGATGTGAACACGTTCGACACACTGGGACAGCAGGCAGGTACCTCTTTTCCACTTACGCTAGGATATCACTAGGCAAGGCGCCCTTCCTCAGCATCTGTGGCCTCTCACGTATGTGTTCACTCAGAGGAATCTCTTCATTCTACCCCTGAGACACATCACAAGTATGAGGGGCCTGAGAGCCTAGAGATGGAACGGGGGAGGCTTCTGGCTGTACTGCTTCCCCGTGGGGACAGAATAGCAGGTAGTCTCTCTGGAAGGTCTTAGCTTCTGTTGACTGACACGAGCAATACAGTAGGGGCGGACCCTGGCCAGGTGGAGCTTGTGGGCAGATGCAACCTCTCCGGCGACGAATAATTGCGCTGCTGCTTTGTATGGTGAAAACCTCCCCCCGCCAAGGGGGATGGGTAGAGAACATTGACCCACACCCGCCAGGGGCCTTTCCTGGGACTAAAGATCCCAACGTGGTCTCAACGTCGTCACCCTCTCAACACACACCTTTCCTGCACACGTAATCCTGCCTTTCTCCGTCAGGGCCCTATCCTACCAGGAAAAAAAGCAAGCCGCTCAAAAAGGCCGATGCCAGGGAAATCGAGGAAACACGGCCAGTTTCCAAACTTTTGCTGTCTACACGTCCCCGCCTCCGCTGCAAGGCTGCCTATGCGGCCGGGCTCCGATGGCAAGGCCGAAATCCTGGCAGCCTGGGCCCCAGCAGTCCAATGCTTTATGGACGTGGGGACACGGATGACCTGTTCGCCACATACAGGAGGGATCCTTGGGCCCTTCGCTGGCTCGCCATTCAGCTCCACGACGTCCACTACTGGCCCTGGCCTTTGCTTTGGCTGGTGCCCCATTAAACGTGTGCTCCGGAGCGATGTTTCTCCACCCATCACTAGCATTCTGCCACCAGGGGATCTGTGAGTGTGGGAGTCACCATTTGTCACTGGCAGCAGTGTCACAAGTCACTAGACTTCCAGCTACCCGCTGACCTAGGCTGCCTTCTGCCCCAGGCAAGGTCCCGAATCCTTTATCCCAGATGCTGACACCTGGGCACTGGCGGACATTGATTTTTATCAACACAGAGGTCTGAGTGAGGGTCAGAGGGCCAGGTAGGTGAAGTGAAGGCCAGGTGGGCGGGGCTGAGGCTTCTTTGCCATCACCATAGAGACAGTCCCCCCACCGCAAGAGTGGGCGGAGCTTGGGATGGGCCTGGTGACAAGACTGAGCCAATGGCAGAGATCCGGCCCGCCAGGCAGATGACACAGGGCCCTCCATTGTGACCTATGACCCCTAGTGGCCACAGGATTTGAGCACGCCCCGGGAAAGGCTACGCAGGCACAAGGGAGCCCCTGGTGCGGACTGCTTCAGGGCATTGGCAGAGCACGCCAGGTACCTCTTTCCCACTTTCCTGAGGATATCAGTAGGCAAGGCATCCCCACTCAGCATCTCTTGCCTCTCTCTGTCTCTCTCTGCTTGTCTTCGTTCTCTGAAATCTCTTCCTTCTCCCCCTTGTCACTTCACACCTTGGACTGCCTGACAGAGGGCCTAGAGACCAAAGAGCAAAGGGGGAAGGCCTCTGGCTCTACTGCTTGCCCATGGGGAGAGAAGTTCTGGCAGTCTATCTGGAAGGTCTAGAGAGTAGTGATTGATTGGGGAGCTACATCACGGGCGGACCTGGCCAGGTGAAGCTTGACATCACCGTGGGACCTGGCCAGGTGAAGCTCGCTGACAAGTGGCAGCCTCTCCGGAGACTACTAATTCCGCTCCTAACATTCTATGCAAATAACCGGCTGAGTGCCATGGGCAGAAAACATTGACACATACCTGCCAGAGGCCTATTTTGGGTCTGGAGAGTCCACCCTGGTCTCCCCTGCAACTCATCATCTCAGCACACACTTTGCCTGCACGCATGGAAACCGCCTCTCTCCACGAATGTCTTCACCTGCTAGGAAACACACGATGTCACTCAGCCAAAGGAGAGCACAGGCCAAGTCAACTGAAGCCCCCATTTTCAAGATTTTGCCCTCTGCTGCTCCACAGCCTCCGGTGGCACACTGCATGTGCGTCACTTCTCGGTGGACGAGGCCGAAATCCGGGCATCCAGGGCCCCAGCCGTCCAGAATCTACGGATGGCGGCATATGGATCACCTCTTTGCCTCGTACAGCAGGGAGGCCTGGGCCCTAGACTGGCTCCGCTAGAGCTCCACGACCTCAGCTATTTTCCCTGACCTTTGGCCTGTGCCCTCGTGAGTGTGTCATCTCTACTTCCACTTCTCTTCCCACCACACTGAATCCGCCACCTGCGGATACCTGAGCGTGGACATCAACATCTATCACTGGCTGCAGTGTCACAGGTCACTAGGTGTCTAGGCTCAGGCTGACCTTGGCTGTCTTCTGCCCAGGCAAGGAACCTAATCCTTCCAAGGAAATCAGGACACGTGCTCACTGGCCGACATCCTTTCTTTCATCCACACAGCGGTCTAGATGAGGGGAAAGAGGCCAGGTAGGCCAGGTGAGGGCTGAGTGTGGGGCCTAAGGCTTCTTTCCCAATCACCATGCTGACAGCCACCGGAAGGCTGGGCGGAACTTCGGACGGGGACGAGTCACAAACACTCAGCCAATAGGAGAGGTCCAGCCTAACCGGCCAGTTCCGCAGAGCCCTCCATTTTACCCATGGACAGACAACGGCCCCTTGCGTCTTTGGCCACAAAATCCAGGGCACCCAGGGAATAACTTCACAGTAGGCAACCCCTGATGTGAACACGTTCGACACACTGGGACAGCAGGCAGGTACCTCTTTTCCACTTACGCTAGGATATCACTAGGCAAGGCGCCCTTCCTCAGCATCTGTGGCCTCTCACGTATGTGTTCACTCAGAGGAATCTCTTCATTCTACCCCTGAGACACATCACAAGTATGAGGGGCCTGAGAGAGAGCCTAGAGATGGAACGGGGGAGGCTTCTGGCTGTATTGCTTCCCCGTGGGGACAGAATAGCAGGTAGTCTCTCTGGAAGGTCTTAGCTTCTGTTGACTGACACGAGCAATACAGTAGGGGCGGACCCTGGCCAGGTGGAGCTTGTGGGCAGATGCAACCTCTCCGGCGACGAATAATTGCGCTGCTGCTTTGTATGGTGAAAACCTCCCCCCGCCAAGGGGGATGGGTAGAGAACATTGACCCACACCCGCCAGGGGCCTTTCCTGGGACTAAAGATCCCAACGTGGTCTCAACGTCGTCACCCTCTCAACACACACCTTTCCTGCACACGTAATCCTGCCTTTCTCCGTCAGGGCCCTATCCTACCAGGAAAAAAAGCAAGCCGCTCAAAGAGGCCGATGCCAGGGAAATCGAGGAAACACTGCCAGTTTCCAAATTTTTGCTGTCTACACGTCCCCGCCTCCGGTGCAAGGCTGCCTATGTGGCCGGGCTCCGAAGGCAAGGCCGAAATCCTGGCAGCCTGGGCCCCAGCAGTGCAATGGTTCATGGACGTGGGGACACGGATGACCTGTTCGCCACATACAGGAGGGATCCTTGGGCCCTTCACTGGCTCGCCATTCAGCTCCACGACGTCCACTACTGGCCCTGGCCTTTGCTTTGGCTGGTGCCCCATTAAACGTGTGCTCCGGAGCGATGTTTCTCCACCCATCACTAGCATTCTGCCACCAGGGGATATGTGAGTGTGGGAGTCACCATTTGTCACTGGCAGCAGTGTCACAAGTCACTAGACTTCCAGCTACCCGCTGACCTAGGCTGCCTTCTGCCCCAGGCAAGGTCCCGAATCCTTTATCCCAGATGCTGACACCTGGGCACTGGCGGACATTGATTTTTATCAACCCAGAGGTCTGAGTGAGGGTCAGAGGGCCAGGTAGGTGAAGTGAAGGCCAGGTGGGCGGGGCTGAGGCTTCTTTGCCATCACCATAGAGACAGTCCCCCCACCGCAAGAGTGGGCGGAGCTTGGGATGCGCCTGCTGACAAGACTGAGCCAATGGCAGAGATCCGGCCCGCCAGGCAGATGACACAGGGCCCTCCATTGTGACCTATGACCCCTAGTGGCCACAGGATTTGAGCACGCCCCGGGAAAGGCTACGCAGGCACAAGGGAGCCCCTGGTGCGGACTGCTTCAGGGCATTGGCAGAGCACGCCAGGTACCTCTTTCCCACTTTCCTGAGGATATCAGTAGGCAAGGCATCCCCACTCAGCATCTCTTGCCTCTCTCTGTCTCTCTCTGCTTGTCTTCGTTCTCTGAAATCTCTTCCTTCTCCCCCTTGTCACTTCACACCTTGGAGTGCCTGACAGAGGGCCTAGAGACCAAAGAGCAAAGGGGGAAGGCCTCTGGCTCTACTGCTTGCCCATGGGGAGAGAAGTTCTGGGAGTCTATCTGGAAGGTCTAGAGAGTAGTGATTGATTGGGGAGCTACATCACGGGCGGACCTGGCCAGGTGAAGCTTGACATCACCGTGGGACCTGGCCAGGTGAAGCTCGCTGACAAGTGGCAGCCTCTCCGGAGACTACTAATTCCGCTCCTAACATTCTATGCAAATAACCGGCTGAGTGCCATGGGCAGAAAACATTGACACATACCTGCCAGAGGCCTATTCTGGGTCTGGAGAGTCCACCCTGGTCTCCCCTGCAACTCATCATCTCAGCACACACTTTGCCTGCACGCATGGAAACCGCCTCTCTCCACGAATGTCTTCACCTGCTAGGAAACACACGATGTCACTCAGCCAAAGGAGAGCACAGGCCAAGTCAACTGAAGCCCCCATTTTCAAGATTTTGCCCTCTGCTGCTCCACAGCCTCCGGTGGCACACTGCATGTGCGTCACTTCTCGGTGGACGAGGCCGAAATCCGGGCATCCAGGGCCCCAGCCGTCCAGAATCTACGGATGGCGGCATATGGATCACCTCTTTGCCTCGTACAGCAGGGAGGCCTGGGCCCTAGACTGGCTCCGCTAGAGCTCCACGACCTCAGCTATTTTCCCTGACCTTTGGCCTGTGCCCTCCTGAGTGTGTCATCTCTACTTCCACTTCTCTTCCCACCACACTGAATCCGCCACCTGCGGATACCTGAGCGTGGACATCAACATCTATCACTGGCTGCAGTGTCACAGGTCACTAGGTGTCTAGGCTCAGGCTGACCTTGGCTGTCTTCTGCCCAGGCAAGGAACCTAATCCTTCCAAGGAAATCAGGACACGTGCTCACTGGCCGACATCCTTTCTTTCATCCACACAGCGGTCTAGATGAGGGGAAAGAGGCCAGGTAGGCCAGGTGAGGGCTGAGTGTGGGGCCTAAGGCTTCTTTCCCAATCACCATGGTGACAGCCACCGGAAGGCTGGGCGGAACTTCGGACGGGGACGAGTCACAAACACTCAGCCAATAGGAGAGGTCCAGCCTAACCGGCCAGTTCCGCAGAGCCCTCCATTTTACCCATGGACAGACAACGGCCCCTTGCGTCTTTGGCCACAAAATCCAGGGCACCCGGGGAATAACTTCACAGTAGGCAACCCCTGATGTGAACACGTTCGACACACTGGGACAGCAGGCAGGTACCTCTTTTCCACTTACGCTAGGATATCACTAGGCAAGGCGCCCTTCCTCAGCATCTGTGGCCTCTCACGTATGTGTTCACTCAGAGGAATCTCTTCATTCTACCCCTGAGACACATCACAAGTATGAGGGGCCTGAGAGCCTAGAGATGGAACGGGGGAGGCTTCTGGCTGTACTGCTTCCCCGTGGGGACAGAATAGCAGGTAGTCTCTCTGGAAGGTCTTAGCTTCTGTTGACTGACACGAGCAATACAGTAGGGGCGGACCCTGGCCAGGGGGAGCTTGTGGGCAGATGCAACCTCTCCGGCGACGAATAATTGCGCTGCTGCTTTGTATGGTGAAAACCTCCCCCCGCCAAGGGGGATGGGTAGAGAACATTGACCCACACCCGCCAGGGGCCTTTCCTGGGACTAAAGATCCCAACGTGGTCTCAACGTCGTCACCCTCTCAACACACACCTTTCCTGCACACTTAATCCTGCCTTTCTCCGTCAGGGCCCTATCCTACCAGGAAAAAAAGCAAGCCGCTCAAAGAGGCCGATGCCAGGGAAATCGAGGAAACACTGCCAGTTTCCAAATTTTTGCTGTCTACACGTCCCCGCCTCCGGTGCAAGGCTGCCTATGTGGCCGGGCTCCGAAGGCAAGGCCGAAATCCTGGCAGCCTGGGCCCCAGCAGTGCAATGGTTCATGGACGTGGGGACACGGATGACCTGTTCGCCACATACAGGAGGGATCCTTGGGCCCTTCACTGGCTCGCCATTCAGCTCCACGACGTCCACTACTGGCCCTGGCCTTTGCTTTGGCTGGTGCCCCATTAAACGTGTGCTCCGGAGCGATGTTTCTCCACCCATCACTAGCATTCTGCCACCAGGGGATATGTGAGTGTGGGAGTCACCATTTGTCACTGGCAGCAGTGTCACAAGTCACTAGACTTCCAGCTACCCGCTGACCTAGGCTGCCTTCTGCCCCAGGCAAGGTCCCGAATCCTTTATCCCAGATGCTGACACCTGGGCACTGGCGGACATTGATTTTTATCAACCCAGAGGTCTGAGTGAGGGTCAGAGGGCCAGGTAGGTGAAGTGAAGGCCAGGTGGGCGGGGCTGAGGCTTCTTTGCCATCACCATAGAGACAGTCCCCCCACCGCAAGAGTGGGCGGAGCTTGGGATGGGCCTGGTGACAAGACTGAGCCAATGGCAGAGATCCGGCCCGCCAGGCAGATGACACAGGGCCCTCCATTGTGACCTATGACCCCTAGTGGCCACAGGATTTGAGCACGCCCCGGGAAAGGCTACGCAGGCACAAGGGAGCCCCTGGTGCGGACTGCTTCAGGGCATTGGCAGAGCACGCCAGGTACCTCTTTCCCACTTTCCTGAGGATATCAGTAGGCAAGGCATCCCCACTCAGCATCTCTTGCCTCTCTCTGTCTCTCTCTGCTTGTCTTCGTTCTCTGAAATCTCTTCCTTCTCCCCCTTGTCACTTCACACCTTGGAGTGCCTGACAGAGGGCCTAGAGACCAAAGAGCAAAGGGGGAAGGCCTCTGGCTCTACTGCTTGCCCATGGGGAGAGAAGTTCTGGGAGTCTATCTGGAAGGTCTAGAGAGTAGTGATTGATTGGGGAGCTACATCACGGGCGGACCTGGCCAGGTGAAGCTTGACATCACCGTGGGACCTGGCCAGGTGAAGCTCGCTGACAAGTGGCAGCCTCTCCGGAGACTACTAATTCCGCTCCTAACATTCTATGCAAATAACCGGCTGAGTGCCATGGGCAGAAAACATTGACACATACCTGCCAGAGGCCTATTCTGGGTCTGGAGAGTCCACCCTGGTCTCCCCTGCAACTCATCATCTCAGCACACACTTTGCCTGCACGCATGGAAACCGCCTCTCTCCACGAATGTCTTCACCTGCTAGGAAACACACGATGTCACTCAGCCAAAGGAGAGCACAGGCCAAGTCAACTGAAGCCCCCATTTTCAAGATTTTGCCCTCTGCTGCTCCACAGCCTCCGGTGGCACACTGCATGTGCGTCACTTCTCGGTGGACGAGGCCGAAATCCGGGCATCCAGGGCCCCAGCCGTCCAGAATCTACGGATGGCGGCATATGGATCACCTCTTTGCCTCGTACAGCAGGGAGGCCTGGGCCCTAGACTGGCTCCGCTAGAGCTCCACGACCTCAGCTATTTTCCCTGACCTTTGGCCTGTGCCCTCGTGAGTGTGTCATCTCTACTTCCACTTCTCTTCCCACCACACTGAATCCGCCACCTGCGGATACCTGAGCGTGGACATCAACATCTATCACTGGCTGCAGTGTCACAGGTCACTAGGTGTCTAGGCTCAGGCTGACCTTGGCTGTCTTCTGCCCAGGCAAGGAACCTAATCCTTCCAAGGAAATCAGGACACGTGCTCACTGGCCGACATCCTTTCTTTCATCCACACAGCGGTCTAGATGAGGGGAAAGAGGCCAGGTAGGCCAGGTGAGGGCTGAGTGTGGGGCCTAAGGCTTCTTTCCCAATCACCATGCTGACAGCCACCGGAAGGCTGGGCGGAACTTCGGACGGGGACGAGTCACAAACACTCAGCCAATAGGAGAGGTCCAGCCTAACCGGCCAGTTCCGCAGAGCCCTCCATTTTACCCATGGACAGACAACGGCCCCTTGCGTCTTTGGCCACAAAATCCAGGGCACCCGGGGAATAACTTCACAGTAGGCAACCCCTGATGTGAACACGTTCGACACACTGGGACAGCAGGCAGGTACCTCTTTTCCACTTACGCTAGGATATCACTAGGCAAGGCGCCCTTCCTCAGCATCTGTGGCCTCTCACGTATGTGTTCACTCAGAGGAATCTCTTCATTCTACCCCTGAGACACATCACAAGTATGAGGGGCCTGAGAGCCTAGAGATGGAACGGGGGAGGCTTCTGGCTGTACTGCTTCCCCGTGGGGACAGAATAGCAGGTAGTCTCTCTGGAAGGTCTTAGCTTCTGTTGACTGACACGAGCAATACAGTAGGGGCGGACCCTGGCCAGGTGGAGCTTGTGGGCAGATGCAACCTCTCCGGCGACGAATAATTGCGCTGCTGCTTTGTATGGTGAAAACCTCCCCCCGCCAAGGGGGATGGGTAGAGAACATTGACCCACACCCGCCAGGGGCCTTTCCTGGGACTAAAGATCCCAACGTGGTCTCAACGTCGTCACCCTCTCAACACACACCTTTCCTGCACACGTAATCCTGCCTTTCTCCGTCAGGGCCCTATCCTACCAGGAAAAAAAGCAAGCCGCTCAAAGAGGCCGATGCCAGGGAAATCGAGGAAACACGGCCAGTTTCCAAACTTTTGCTGTCTACACGTCCCCGCCTCCGCTGCAAGGCTGCCTATGCGGCCGGGCTCCGATGGCAAGGCCGAAATCCTGGCAGCCTGGGCCCCAGCAGTCCAATGCTTTATGGACGTGGGGACACGGATGACCTGTTCGCCACATACAGGAGGGATCCTTGGGCCCTTCGCTGGCTCGCCATTCAGCTCCACGACGTCCACTACTGGCCCTGGCCTTTGCTTTGGCTGGTGCCCCATTAAACGTGTGCTCCGGAGCGATGTTTCTCCACCCATCACTAGCATTCTGCCACCAGGGGATATGTGAGTGTGGGAGTCACCATTTGTCACTGGCAGCAGTGTCACAAGTCACTAGACTTCCAGCTACCCGCTGACCTAGGCTGCCTTCTGCCCCAGGCAAGGTCCCGAATCCTTTATCCCAGATGCTGACACCTGGGCACTGGCGGACATTGATTTTTATCAACACAGAGGTCTGAGTGAGGGTCAGAGGGCCAGGTAGGTGAAGTGAAGGCCAGGTGGGCGGGGCTGAGGCTTCTTTGCCATCACCATAGAGACAGTCCCCCCACCGCAAGAGTGGGCGGAGCTTGGGATGGGCCTGGTGACAAGACTGAGCCAATGGCAGAGATCCGGCCCGCCAGGCAGATGACACAGGGCCCTCCATTGTGACCTATGACCCCTAGTGGCCACAGGATTTGAGCACGCCCCGGGAAAGGCTACGCAGGCACAAGGGAGCCCCTGGTGCAGACTGCTTCAGGGCATTGGCAGAGCACGCCAGGTACCTCTTTCCCACTTTCCTGAGGATATCAGTAGGCAAGGCATCCCCACTCAGCATCTCTTGCCTCTCTCTGTCTCTCTCTGCTTGTCTTCGTTCTCTGAATTCTCTTCCTTCTCCCCCTTGTCACTTCACACCTTGGAGTGCCTGACAGAGGGCCTAGAGACCAAAGAGCAAAGGGGGAAGGCCTCTGGCTCTACTGCTTGCCCATGGGGAGAGAAGTTCTGGGAGTCTATCTGGAAGGTCTAGAGAGTAGTGATTGATTGGGGAGCTACATCACGGGCGGACCTGGCCAGGTGAAGCTTGACATCACCGTGGGACCTGGCCAGGTGAAGCTCGCTGACAAGTGGCAGCCTCTCCGGAGACTACTAATTCCGCTCCTAACATTCTATGCAAATAACCGGCTGAGTGCCATGGGCAGAAAACATTGACACATACCTGCCAGAGGCCTATTTTGGGTCTGGAGAGTCCACCCTGGTCTCCCCTGCAACTCATCATCTCAGCACACACTTTGCCTGCACGCATGGAAACCGCCTCTCTCCACGAATGTCTTCACCTGCTAGGAAACACACGATGTCACTCAGCCAAAGGAGAGCACAGGCCAAGTCAACTGAAGCCCCCATTTTCAAGATTTTGCCCTCTGCTGCTCCACAGCCTCCGGTGGCACACTGCATGTGCGTCACTTCTCGGTGGACGAGGCCGAAATCCGGGCATCCAGGGCCCCAGCCGTCCAGAATCTACGGATGGCGGCATATGGATCACCTCTTTGCCTCGTACAGCAGGGAGGCCTGGGCCCTAGACTGGCTCCGCTAGAGCTCCACGACCTCAGCTATTTTCCCTGACCTTTGGCCTGTGCCCTCGTGAGTGTGTCATCTCTACTTCCACTTCTCTTCCCACCACACTGAATCCGCCACCTGCGGATACCTGAGCGTGGACATCAACATCTATCACTGGCTGCAGTGTCACAGGTCACTAGGTGTCTAGGCTCAGGCTGACCTTGGCTGTCTTCTGCCCAGGCAAGGAACCTAATCCTTCCAAGGAAATCAGGACACGTGCTCACTGGCCGACATCCTTTCTTTCATCCACACAGCGGTCTAGATGAGGGGAAAGAGGCCAGGTAGGCCAGGTGAGGGCTGAGTGTGGGGCCTAAGGCTTCTTTCCCAATCACCATGCTGACAGCCACCGGAAGGCTGGGCGGAACTTCGGACGGGGACGAGTCACAAACACTCAGCCAATAGGAGAGGTCCAGCCTAACCGGCCAGTTCCGCAGAGCCCTCCATTTTACCCATGGACACACAACGGCCCCTTGCGTCTTTGGCCACAAAATCCAGGGCACCCAGGGAATAACTTCACAGTAGGCAACCCCTGATGTGAACACGTTCGACACACTGGGACAGCAGGCAGGTACCTCTTTTCCACTTACGCTAGGATATCACTAGGCAAGGCGCCCTTCCTCAGCATCTGTGGCCTCTCACGTATGTGTTCACTCAGAGGAATCTCTTCATTCTACCCCTGAGACACATCACAAGTATGAGGGGCCTGAGAGAGAGCCTAGAGATGGAACGGGGGAGGCTTCTGGCTGTATTGCTTCCCCGTGGGGACAGAATAGCAGGTAGTCTCTCTGGAAGGTCTTAGCTTCTGTTGACTGACACGAGCAATACAGTAGGGGCGGACCCTGGCCAGGTGGAGCTTGTGGGCAGATGCAACCTCTCCGGCGACGAATAATTGCGCTGCTGCTTTGTATGGTGAAAACCTCCCCCCGCCAAGGGGGATGGGTAGAGAACATTGACCCACACCCGCCAGGGGCCTTTCCTGGGACTAAAGATCCCAACGTGGTCTCAACGTCGTCACCCTCTCAACACACACCTTTCCTGCACACGTAATCCTGCCTTTCTCCGTCAGGGCCCTATCCTACCAGGAAAAAAAGCAAGCCGCTCAAAGAGGCCGATGCCAGGGAAATCGAGGAAACACTGCCAGTTTCCAAATTTTTGCTGTCTACACGTCCCCGCCTCCGGTGCAAGGCTGCCTATGTGGCCGGGCTCCGAAGGCAAGGCCGAAATCCTGGCAGCCTGGGCCCCAGCAGTGCAATGGTTCATGGACGTGGGGACACGGATGACCTGTTCGCCACATACAGGAGGGATCCTTGGGCCCTTCACTGGCTCGCCATTCAGCTCCACGACGTCCACTACTGGCCCTGGCCTTTGCTTTGGCTGGTGCCCCATTAAACGTGTGCTCCGGAGCGATGTTTCTCCACCCATCACTAGCATTCTGCCACCAGGGGATATGTGAGTGTGGGAGTCACCATTTGTCACTGGCAGCAGTGTCACAAGTCACTAGACTTCCAGCTACCCGCTGACCTAGGCTGCCTTCTGCCCCAGGCAAGGTCCCGAATCCTTTATCCCAGATGCTGACACCTGGGCACTGGCGGACATTGATTTTTATCAACCCAGAGGTCTGAGTGAGGGTCAGAGGGCCAGGTAGGTGAAGTGAAGGCCAGGTGGGCGGGGCTGAGGCTTCTTTGCCATCACCATAGAGACAGTCCCCCCACCGCAAGAGTGGGCGGAGCTTGGGATGGGCCTGGTGACAAGACTGAGCCAATGGCAGAGATCCGGCCCGCCAGGCAGATGACACAGGGCCCTCCATTGTGACCTATGACCCCTAGTGGCCACAGGATTTGAGCACGCCCCGGGAAAGGCTACGCAGGCACAAGGGAGCCCCTGGTGCGGACTGCTTCAGGGCATTGGCAGAGCACGCCAGGTACCTCTTTCCCACTTTCCTGAGGATATCAGTAGGCAAGGCATCCCCACTCAGCATCTCTTGCCTCTCTCTGTCTCTCTCTGCTTGTCTTCGTTCTCTGAAATCTCTTCCTTCTCCCCCTTGTCACTTCACACCTTGGAGTGCCTGACAGAGGGCCTAGAGACCAAAGAGCAAAGGGGGAAGGCCTCTGGCTCTACTGCTTGCCCATGGGGAGAGAAGTTCTGGGAGTCTATCTGGAAGGTCTAGAGAGTAGTGATTGATTGGGGAGCTACATCACGGGCGGACCTGGCCAGGTGAAGCTTGACATCACCGTGGGACCTGGCCAGGTGAAGCTCGCTGACAAGTGGCAGCCTCTCCGGAGACTACTAATTCCGCTCCTAACATTCTATGCAAATAACCGGCTGAGTGCCATGGGCAGAAAACATTGACACATACCTGCCAGAGGCCTATTCTGGGTCTGGAGAGTCCACCCTGGTCTCCCCTGCAACTCATCATCTCAGCACACACTTTGCCTGCACGCATGGAAACCGCCTCTCTCCACGAATGTCTTCACCTGCTAGGAAACACACGATGTCACTCAGCCAAAGGAGAGCACAGGCCAAGTCAACTGAAGCCCCCATTTTCAAGATTTTGCCCTCTGCTGCTCCACAGCCTCCGGTGGCACACTGCATGTGCGTCACTTCTCGGTGGACGAGGCCGAAATCCGGGCATCCAGGGCCCCAGCCGTCCAGAATCTACGGATGGCGGCATATGGATCACCTCTTTGCCTCGTACAGCAGGGAGGCCTGGGCCCTAGACTGGCTCCGCTAGAGCTCCACGACCTCAGCTATTTTCCCTGACCTTTGGCCTGTGCCCTCGTGAGTGTGTCGTCTCTACTTCCACTTCTCTTCCCACCACACTGAATCCGCCACCTGCGGATACCTGAGCGTGGACATCAACATCTATCACTGGCTGCAGTGTCACAGGTCACTAGGTGTCTAGGCTCAGGCTGACCTTGGCTGTCTTCTGCCCAGGCAAGGAACCTAATCCTTCCAAGGAAATCAGGACACGTGCTCACTGGCCGACATCCTTTCTTTCATCCACACAGCGGTCTAGATGAGGGGAAAGAGGCCAGGTAGGCCAGGTGAGGGCTGAGTGTGGGGCCTAAGGCTTCTTTCCCAATCACCATGCTGACAGCCACCGGAAGGCTGGGCGGAACTTCGGACGGGGACGAGTCACAAACACTCAGCCAATAGGAGAGGTCCAGCCTAACCGGCCAGTTCCGCAGAGCCCTCCATTTTACCCATGGACAGACAACGGCCCCTTGCGTCTTTGGCCACAAAATCCAGGGCACCCGGGGAATAACTTCACAGTAGGCAACCCCTGATGTGAACACGTTCGACACACTGGGACAGCAGGCAGGTACCTCTTTTCCACTTACGCTAGGATATCACTAGGCAAGGCGCCCTTCCTCAGCATCTGTGGCCTCTCACGTATGTGTTCACTCAGAGGAATCTCTTCATTCTACCCCTGAGACACATCACAAGTATGAGGGGCCTGAGAGCCTAGAGATGGAACGGGGGAGGCTTCTGGCTGTACTGCTTCCCCGTGGGGACAGAATAGCAGGTAGTCTCTCTGGAAGGTCTTAGCTTCTGTTGACTGACACGAGCAATACAGTAGGGGCGGACCCTGGCCAGGTGGAGCTTGTGGGCAGATGCAACCTCTCCGGCGACGAATAATTGCGCTGCTGCTTTGTATGGTGAAAACCTCCCCCCGCCAAGGGGGATGGGTAGAGAACATTGACCCACACCCGCCAGGGGCCTTTCCTGGGACTAAAGATCCCAACGTGGTCTCAACGTCGTCACCCTCTCAACACACACCTTTCCTGCACACGTAATCCTGCCTTTCTCCGTCAGGGCCCTATCCTACCAGGAAAAAAAGCAAGCCGCTCAAAAAGGCCGATGCCAGGGAAATCGAGGAAACACGGCCAGTTTCCAAACTTTTGCTGTCTACACGTCCCCGCCTCCGCTGCAAGGCTGCCTATGCGGCCGGGCTCCGATGGCAAGGCCGAAATCCTGGCAGCCTGGGCCCCAGCAGTCCAATGCTTTATGGACGTGGGGACACGGATGACCTGTTCGCCACATACAGGAGGGATCCTTGGGCCCTTCGCTGGCTCGCCATTCAGCTCCACGACGTCCACTACTGGCCCTGGCCTTTGCTTTGGCTGGTGCCCCATTAAACGTGTGCTCCGGAGCGATGTTTCTCCACCCATCACTAGCATTCTGCCACCAGGGGATATGTGAGTGTGGGAGTCACCATTTGTCACTGGCAGCAGTGTCACAAGTCACTAGACTTCCAGCTACCCGCTGACCTAGGCTGCCTTCTGCCCCAGGCAAGGTCCCGAATCCTTTATCCCAGATGCTGACACCTGGGCACTGGCGGACATTGATTTTTATCAACACAGAGGTCTGAGTGAGGGTCAGAGGGCCAGGTAGGTGAAGTGAAGGCCAGGTGGGCGGGGCTGAGGCTTCTTTGCCATCACCATAGAGACAGTCCCCCCACCGCAAGAGTGGGCGGAGCTTGGGATGGGCCTGGTGACAAGACTGAGCCAATGGCAGAGATCCGGCCCGCCAGGCAGATGACACAGGGCCCTCCATTGTGACCTATGACCCCTAGTGGCCACAGGATTTGAGCACGCCCCGGGAAAGGCTACGCAGGCACAAGGGAGCCCCTGGTGCGGACTGCTTCAGGGCATTGGCAGAGCACGCCAGGTACCTCTTTCCCACTTTCCTGAGGATATCAGTAGGCAAGGCATCCCCACTCAGCATCTCTTGCCTCTCTCTGTCTCTCTCTGCTTGTCTTCGTTCTCTGAAATCTCTTCCTTCTCCCCCTTGTCACTTCACACCTTGGAGTGCCTGACAGAGGGCCTAGAGACCAAAGAGCAAAGGGGGAAGGCCTCTGGCTCTACTGCTTGCCCATGGGGAGAGAAGTTCTGGCAGTCTATCTGGAAGGTCTAGAGAGTAGTGATTGATTGGGGAGCTACATCACGGGCGGACCTGGCCAGGTGAAGCTTGACATCACCGTGGGACCTGGCCAGGTGAAGCTCGCTGACAAGTGGCAGCCTCTCCGGAGACTACTAATTCCGCTCCTAACATTCTATGCAAATAACCGGCTGAGTGCCATGGGCAGAAAACATTGACACATACCTGCCAGAGGCCTATTTTGGGTCTGGAGAGTCCACCCTGGTCTCCCCTGCAACTCATCATCTCAGCACACACTTTGCCTGCACGCATGGAAACCGCCTCTCTCCACGAATGTCTTCACCTGCTAGGAAACACACGATGTCACTCAGCCAAAGGAGAGCACAGGCCAAGTCAACTGAAGCCCCCATTTTCAAGATTTTGCCCTCTGCTGCTCCACAGCCTCCGGTGGCACACTGCATGTGCGTCACTTCTCGGTGGACGAGGCCGAAATCCGGGCATCCAGGGCCCCAGCCGTCCAGAATCTACGGATGGCGGCATATGGATCACCTCTTTGCCTCGTACAGCAGGGAGGCCTGGGCCCTAGACTGGCTCCGCTAGAGCTCCACGACCTCAGCTATTTTCCCTGACCTTTGGCCTGTGCCCTCGTGAGTGTGTCATCTCTACTTCCACTTCTCTTCCCACCACACTGAATCCGCCACCTGCGGATACCTGAGCGTGGACATCAACATCTATCACTGGCTGCAGTGTCACAGGTCACTAGGTGTCTAGGCTCAGGCTGACCTTGGCTGTCTTCTGCCCAGGCAAGGAACCTAATCCTTCCAAGGAAATCAGGACACGTGCTCACTGGCCGACATCCTTTCTTTCATCCACACAGCGGTCTAGATGAGGGGAAAGAGGCCAGGTAGGCCAGGTGAGGGCTGAGTGTGGGGCCTAAGGCTTCTTTCCCAATCACCATGCTGACAGCCACCGGAAGGCTGGGCGGAACTTCGGACGGGGACGAGTCACAAACACTCAGCCAATAGGAGAGGTCCAGCCTAACCGGCCAGTTCCGCAGAGCCCTCCATTTTACCCATGGACACACAACGGCCCCTTGCGTCTTTGGCCACAAAATCCAGGGCACCCAGGGAATAACTTCACAGTAGGCAACCCCTGATGTGAACACGTTCGACACACTGGGACAGCAGGCAGGTACCTCTTTTCCACTTACGCTAGGATATCACTAGGCAAGGCGCCCTTCCTCAGCATCTGTGGCCTCTCACGTATGTGTTCACTCAGAGGAATCTCTTCATTCTACCCCTGAGACACATCACAAGTATGAGGGGCCTGAGAGAGAGCCTAGAGATGGAACGGGGGAGGCTTCTGGCTGTATTGCTTCCCCGTGGGGACAGAATAGCAGGTAGTCTCTCTGGAAGGTCTTAGCTTCTGTTGACTGACACGAGCAATACAGTAGGGGCGGACCCTGGCCAGGTGGAGCTTGTGGGCAGATGCAACCTCTCCGGCGACGAATAATTGCGCTGCTGCTTTGTATGGTGAAAACCTCCCCCCGCCAAGGGGGATGGGTAGAGAACATTGACCCACACCCGCCAGGGGCCTTTCCTGGGACTAAAGATCCCAACGTGGTCTCAACGTCGTCACCCTCTCAACACACACCTTTCCTGCACACGTAATCCTGCCTTTCTCCGTCAGGGCCCTATCCTACCAGGAAAAAAAGCAAGCCGCTCAAAGAGGCCGATGCCAGGGAAATCGAGGAAACACTGCCAGTTTCCAAATTTTTGCTGTCTACACGTCCCCGCCTCCGGTGCAAGGCTGCCTATGTGGCCGGGCTCCGAAGGCAAGGCCGAAATCCTGGCAGCCTGGGCCCCAGCAGTGCAATGGTTCATGGACGTGGGGACACGGATGACCTGTTCGCCACATACAGGAGGGATCCTTGGGCCCTTCACTGGCTCGCCATTCAGCTCCACGACGTCCACTACTGGCCCTGGCCTTTGCTTTGGCTGGTGCCCCATTAAACGTGTGCTCCGGAGCCATGTTTCTCCACCCATCACTAGCATTCTGCCACCAGGGGATATGTGAGTGTGGGAGTCACCATTTGTCACTGGCAGCAGTGTCACAAGTCACTAGACTTCCAGCTACCCGCTGACCTAGGCTGCCTTCTGCCCCAGGCAAGGTCCCGAATCCTTTATCCCAGATGCTGACACCTGGGCACTGGCGGACATTGATTTTTATCAACCCAGAGGTCTGAGTGAGGGTCAGAGGGCCAGGTAGGTGAAGTGAAGGCCAGGTGGGCGGGGCTGAGGCTTCTTTGCCATCACCATAGAGACAGTCCCCCCACCGCAAGAGTGGGCGGAGCTTGGGATGGGCCTGGTGACAAGACTGAGCCAATGGCAGAGATCCGGCCCGCCAGGCAGATGACACAGGGCCCTCCATTGTGACCTATGACCCCTAGTGGCCACAGGATTTGAGCACGCCCCGGGAAAGGCTACGCAGGCACAAGGGAGCCCCTGGTGCGGACTGCTTCAGGGCATTGGCAGAGCACGCCAGGTACCTCTTTCCCACTTTCCTGAGGATATCAGTAGGCAAGGCATCCCCACTCAGCATCTCTTGCCTCTCTCTGTCTCTCTCTGCTTGTCTTCGTTCTCTGAAATCTCTTCCTTCTCCCCCTTGTCACTTCACACCTTGGAGTGCCTGACAGAGGGCCTAGAGACCAAAGAGCAAAGGGGGAAGGCCTCTGGCTCTACTGCTTGCCCATGGGGAGAGAAGTTCTGGGAGTCTATCTGGAAGGTCTAGAGAGTAGTGATTGATTGGGGAGCTACATCACGGGCGGACCTGGCCAGGTGAAGCTTGACATCACCGTGGGACCTGGCCAGGTGAAGCTCGCTGACAAGTGGCAGCCTCTCCGGAGACTACTAATTCCGCTCCTAACATTCTATGCAAATAACCGGCTGAGTGCCATGGGCAGAAAACATTGACACATACCTGCCAGAGGCCTATTCTGGGTCTGGAGAGTCCACCCTGGTCTCCCCTGCAACTCATCATCTCAGCACACACTTTGCCTGCACGCATGGAAACCGCCTCTCTCCACGAATGTCTTCACCTGCTAGGAAACACACGATGTCACTCAGCCAAAGGAGAGCACAGGCCAAGTCAACTGAAGCCCCCATTTTCAAGATTTTGCCCTCTGCTGCTCCACAGCCTCCGGTGGCACACTGCATGTGCGTCACTTCTCGGTGGACGAGGCCGAAATCCGGGCATCCAGGGCCCCAGCCGTCCAGAATCTACGGATGGCGGCATATGGATCACCTCTTTGCCTCGTACAGCAGGGAGGCCTGGGCCCTAGACTGGCTCCGCTAGAGCTCCACGACCTCAGCTATTTTCCCTGACCTTTGGCCTGTGCCCTCGTGAGTGTGTCATCTCTACTTCCACTTCTCTTCCCACCACACTGAATCCGCCACCTGCGGATACCTGAGCGTGGACATCAACATCTATCACTGGCTGCAGTGTCACAGGTCACTAGGTGTCTAGGCTCAGGCTGACCTTGGCTGTCTTCTGCCCAGGCAAGGAACCTAATCCTTCCAAGGAAATCAGGACACGTGCTCACTGGCCGACATCCTTTCTTTCATCCACACAGCGGTCTAGATGAGGGGAAAGAGGCCAGGTAGGCCAGGTGAGGGCTGAGTGTGGGGCCTAAGGCTTCTTTCCCAATCACCATGGTGACAGCCACCGGAAGGCTGGGCGGAACTTCGGACGGGGACGAGTCACAAACACTCAGCCAATAGGGGAGGTCCAGCCTAACCGGCCAGTTCCGCACAGCCCTCCATTTTACCCATGGACACACAACGGCCCCTTGCGTCTTTGGCCACAAAATCCAGGGCACCCGGGGAATAACTTCACAGTAGGCAACCCCTGATGTGAACACGTTCGACACACTGGGACAGCAGGCAGGTACCTCTTTTCCACTTACGCTAGGATATCACTAGGCAAGGCGCCCTTCCTCAGCATCTGTGGCCTCTCACGTATGTGTTCACTCAGAGGAATCTCTTCATTCTACCCCTGAGACACATCACAAGTATGAGGGGCCTGAGAGCCTAGAGATGGAACGGGGGAGGCTTCTGGCTGTACTGCTTCCCCGTGGGGACAGAATAGCAGGTAGTCTCTCTGGAAGGTCTTAGCTTCTGTTGACTGACACGAGCAATACAGTAGGGGCGGACCCTGGCCAGGGGGAGCTTGTGGGCAGATGCAACCTCTCCGGCGACGAATAATTGCGCTGCTGCTTTGTATGGTGAAAACCTCCCCCCGCCAAGGGGGATGGGTAGAGAACATTGACCCACACCCGCCAGGGGCCTTTCCTGGGACTAAAGATCCCAACGTGGTCTCAACGTCGTCACCCTCTCAACACACACCTTTCCTGCACACTTAATCCTGCCTTTCTCCGTCAGGGCCCTATCCTACCAGGAAAAAAAGCAAGCCGCTCAAAGAGGCCGATGCCAGGGAAATCGAGG